>NC_071441.1:65285403-65593974 GCF_017976375.1 Cuculus canorus | reverse complement strand
GTTTGTATGGTGTTAATTTAATTTTATGCCACTGTCTATTTAAACATCTCCTGCACCTCTGTGTAATTTTTATTAGGTTATTGTTATGTTTTCAATTCTAATGCTTATAGAGGACACACTTTTGTAAAATACATAGTGCAGTAAGGGTGATTCTGAAAAATAATTTGTTCAAGAATATATGAAATTAAGTATTCTTACTGCCTAAATACAGGTTAATGTGTTAAACCTTAGTTAGTCAAGACTGAGAATTTTCCTCAAATTTTATTTATTAATTATTATTATGTTACTGTTTAAACAGAGGCAGCTACAAAATCTCGACTAGAACTTATAAAAGAAAAAGCTTTGTCATTTGTTGAAGACTTAACAATGAAAGCAGAAGAGACTTATAGAGATATGGAAAAGTGGCTTGGAATGAGGTTCCTGGCAGAAATGTCCAGGTAATGTGTACCAGATTTTAAACAGGATATGTTTATTTTACTATGCTAGGAAATACAGTTTTTTATTTAGAAGCAAATAACTTGGAAAAAAAAAGTAAAAAATAATTGTTTTATTTAATTAGCTGGGTTTTAATTTTATCTTAAATACCCAAATGGTAATAACTTGGATGTTTAGGAGGGCCGCTGGCAATAGAACAGGTAATCATCAGTTCTGATGGTTTTCTAGACGACAGATTCAGCAGATTTGCAAGCATCAGCAGACTACTAATTATTCCATTTCATAGAAGCTTTATATCATTTCAGTGTCTTCTGTCACTTTGTATTGTAGGCTTATTTTCTTTGCTCTGTTTTACACATGCTGAAAAATTCCACCTACTTGTATTACCACTGCATATAACATTTCTCAAATTTATTTCACTATTCATTAAAAAAAGTTCGTTATAATTTTTCTATCCCAGTAAATAAAATGTGCATCGGACCACTCTATGATACTTAGGCCATCTGGCATAGAATGGCCTTTGTCCATGTCATTAAAGTATTTTACTGTGCAAGAGAAAGGAGTCACTTAGCTTTTTGGGAAACATTACTGGCCTGCACACTTGTGACAGTGCCAGCTGATCCATGTCAGAGCAAGCCCAAGACAAGTCATGAAGGTAGGCTGTGAAGGCTGTAGCAGGCATTAGCACCAGGAGGTGGAGCTCTGCCTGCCAGCCACTTTTATTGGCTCTCCTGACAAAAACAATACCTACCAAAGACACCACACATACGGAACTTACATACGTCCTTCATGTCCTTTGATGTAACATCCTGGACCAAACCTGTGTCTAGTTGTACATGGTAGACGGATGACTTATTTCCCTGTGTAAGTATTGCTCATGGTGCTTGAAACAGGAGTACATACGTTCCTCTACAATGCTACTTTTAGTAAGTGCTTTGAGCAGCAGTAATTTAGAAGCAGAGCGGAAGTAAAGGCATTGAGAGATGCCTTAGCTGAGAGAAGGATAATTACAGATAGACCACGTCCATTCCACTGTTATAAAATGTGTGGAATAAAGAAAGTCTCATCTTTCAGTATTTTTCCATCAGGTCTCTCCTGTGGCTTAGTTCTGCCTTTATATAAGTTTCTTACCACAGTCAAAAGTTATCTTGCTGTCATAATAGGAGTACCTATCATAACAATTTTGCTGTGTACAGAATTCACACAGAGGATTTGTAATATTTACTTCAGGAAAGCTCTCAAAGTGTAAACACATTAAAATTTGAACATACATTATTAACATTGTGTATTAAAAATATTGTTTTCTGCATTTATGCTTTCACAGTGTTGAAAAGCTGATTGAAGTTGCACGGCACCATATTGAGAGTTGTAGCAAAATCCAATATGAAATGACTTTAGAAGAAACAGATTTCTTCATCAACAGTGATGTAAAAGTGATTCCTGACCCTGTTCCTGCACCACAAGTTCCACATGTAGAGACATCTGGAAGTGGTACTTTAACCATTTCACAACTAACTACATTTCATAAGCAGTTTCTACAAGTGGCACCTAAAGGTGAGAAAAGGTTTTTTTTTCACTCATGAAAGACTGTTGCTTACCAACTTGAAATTAAAGGTAACTGCTGCAAATTAGCTATATTGTACTACAGTTAAAGACAGTGCCGCATACAAAAACAAAGTTATAGTGCAGAATATGAAAAATGTTAAACACCAGACCACTTGAAAGCTTTTAGTCTCTTTGCTATGGGCTTTGTATCCTCAAGACCATGTACTTCATATTCCTCTACCAGGTGTGTCTGTAATATGTTTTAAAGAGAGGTATGTATCATGCTTATTTTGCTTAAAGATCATTTCAAAAGCAAGTCTTTAATTCGTTTACTAATTCAGAGCTCGGTGAAAACTGAAACTGTATTATTTTAAACACATTTTTTAAAGAAAATGGTATTTTCATGAAACTATTAACCATTATGTTCTTCCAGTCAATGTGTGCCAGTTGTTTTGGGTGATTTTGAAGTCTTAACTCAGATGTGTACTTTTTTTTTTCATTTGTAGTTGTGTTTATTTTGTGCCTGTTCTATAATTATAGGAACTTTAGGCTGAAGGTGCTTGACGAGGCTTCCTTGCAAAACTTAAAGCTGCTGTGTAAATGTCATAAAATGGTTTAGGCAGTTCTAAACTGAGATGGAAAGTAGTTGTAGTTTTAGGTTTCACTACTACCAGTGTTTCATATTATAATTTTACTATGATTGCCACTAAGATCGTGAAATACAATGTGTAAACATGTACTTACAGTTTGTATCCAACTCTTGCCATATAATAAGATCACAAAGGCACAAAGAAGTTGAATTTAATTCTTAATCAAGAAATGCTTTTCATGTGCATTTGCGGAAAAATTCCACTAGCTTTTGAGCATTAACTCATATGTAAGCAGAAGGATGTTTCCAGTTGTCCTTTAGAGAGATGCATAGTATTATACCTGTAGTGCCAGAGCATGGATGAGCTTGCAAGCATTCCAAACTCTTCTGTAGAGATTGAAACATCAGATATTACACATATAAAGCCATTTGAGACTAAAAATCTCTATAGTTGGAGTTATTACATAGTGCCGTAGAGGTGGAAAACAGACACCAGTTTGACTGGTCATTCCACTTAAAAGTTCTTCTTTTGTTTTAAATCATTTATTCATTAAGATATTTGAAACTGAACAACTTTGTGTAGTACAAATTCTAATATCTTGGCATATTTAATACAGAACAAGTTATTATCCTTGTACATTTATAATAGCTGGCAAAAAGACAAATTAATTTGTTACTGTTCTACAATACTGTCTTTTTGATTATATGTTATATATTCACTAAAGTTACCCAAGATGACTTGCGCAGCTATCCAAAAAAGTAAGTATCTTCATTTAATAGTCACTAGACAGTAGAAGAATGCTGTTACATGTCCTCTGGGATCTTATTTGAGACAATAATTTGTTATCATGCCTCCTCAGTAGTCTCTAGCTGAACAAAAAAGGGAAAAATACCAGAGCACTCATCACACTGGCAATGAAACTGCAGATAGCAGCTCTAAAGGAGATACAGAAAAGTAGCACACTAGTCCCTGTGTTGGAGAATCTCTAAACAGATCTGGATTTGCTGCCAGACATCTTAATTTTATAATTTTCCCTCATCTGAGCAGTTCCCTGAGCATTCATAATGGAAATCCATGCACACAAGGCTTAGGCTGTAAGGTAAGTCTACCTATTTAAATGGAATAAATCTACCCATTTTCTGTATTATGTGAAGAGCAGAATTCCTAAAGTTGTTCTAATAATGGAAGTCGGGTTTATTTTCTGTGACAGTAGAGAAATTGCGTGAAGAAGAGTTTTACCTAGAAACTGAAGCAAAACAGAGTAACAAAGGAGAAATTATTATTTTGGAAAAAAATGAGTATGTAAACACTTTTCTCAAAGGATATTTGACAAATGTCAAAAGGATGTCTTTTCCAGATATGTTTGACAAATTGCCAAATGAAAGCAAAAAAGAGGAATGTCAATATATCTAAAAATTATTTAGTATTTACAAAAGAAATGTTATACAAATTGTAAACAGCTTTGTGTTTTTTAGGAATTTAATGTATTCAAGAATTGCTGTTTCATCATAGACAACTTTGTTCTGTCCTGCACACTTGGTTCTCCATGGAAACGTGTTACTCACTGTTCTAGACACCAATGGATGACAAATACGATGTATGCTGGACCTTCGTGCCTACTGACACAGCCTTTCATTCGATAAGGAAATACTTAATATATTATTTTTTTATTATCCCAAGTATAGTTGCCCAAATTCAAGGTGGCCCTGCAGTACTGGTTAATTTCACTAACTCCTTTAATTAATTTGTCAACAGTGTTTTAATATATTGCCTCAGGAATGTGCTCCTTTTTTATAAGAAGAACTGGCAGGTCTTAAAACGGAGTTGCTAACACTTTTTTTTTTCTTTTCTATAGTTTCTTTGGATGTGTTGTGTGCTTATCAACAAAATGAACTAATTATCTAATTTACTTCATCCCATTTGATTCCTTTTAGCACTGTATTCTTCTTACAACCACATATATTGTCAGTTCAGTTAGCATGCATCTGGAATTTCCGAATTTTCTTCCAAAGGTACTTCAGAGAATGCAATTTTGGTAGTGTTTTTCATTAGCAAACAAATCAAAACAGATTCATTCCCAAACTTTTTTTCTCCGTTGTATGACTGGATTACACAAGGGAATTTTAAATTTTATTTGTTTTTTTCACAGTCATGATCTTCATTTACCATTCCAGTTTGAATTATATAATGGATTATTCATCAGAAATAAAGTTTAGTCGGGCTTTAAACACTTCTATATCCTGTATTCAACAAATGTTTAAAATGCATATTTTAAAAAATTATGAAATCGTCTGCTAAGGTGTGAACTAACCTGATTCCAGATTTGGTAAACGTAGAGGACAGCCACTGGCCAAATTGTATTGCTGTGTCTTTTTTAGTAGTAGATCTGTCGGTTGAGTTTTACTGTGTTGCTAGATTTGGAACAGATAGATGTAGTAAAGTGTGCTTCTATTTCAACTGAGAGTTTCCCTTCTTAATAGAACGTTTTGGTGAGAGCAATAATCAGGTTCTGCTATATCTTCCCAAACACGTTTGTAGAAACAGTTCAAGAGCTTACAATAATAACCTACATGTTCTGACTTTGATGTGAATAGGGAGTGAAGTTTGTATGTCTCATTTTTCGTTTCTTATTACAACCCCCTGGTTCCCCGTATTTGGACTGTAACATTTTTAAGGTGATATTTATTTTCAATGTTCTTTTTTAAAAATGTGAAAATAAAACCAGACATGTTTATAGACTAAGGAAGTAGACAAATTCTATAGATTAAAAATACCTGGACTTCTGGGATATAAAGCACTTCATCAGACATCCAGAGCAGATACAATACCACTCCCTACAATTAATAGAAAATTTGGTAATTCTGTTAACTTAGTTTCACTTACACCTCTTGTTAGGTCTCTTACTAAATCATGTATGTTATTTAATTTAAGAATCCTGTGACTGTTTAAGTACAGTTTTAAAATCTGTCTATCCAATTACTTTTATGTTACATATTTAATGTTTATATATGTTTCTGTCCACTTGAATATGTATATCCAAGTATTCAGATCTCAGTCAACATGACTGAAGAACTCTCCTTTTCCCTCATTGCATCTGTACAGCAACAGGAATACCTTACTCTGTACGATTCTAAATTTAAAATCTCAACTCTTGCTAATTAGTAAAGACTGGGCATGTAACATATCAAAATCAGTAATAATCAGTGAATAACTGAAGTAAATATTTACGGTGAAAATCACCTGCAGAGAGTGATGAGTGTCTCAAAATCTTGAGGTGAACGAATCCCTATTTTTAAGACTCTGTATTTTTCATCCGATGACAGACATATCCCACACTACTAGCTTTTAGAATACCAAAGTTAAATTAATATAGTTCAGCCTCAAGGTTAATTTAATTAATTTATCCATTATATCTGTGCTACAGGCCCTGGGGCATAATTTGCATAGATCATTATCCAAATTGTTTGTCAGAAATTGCAGTGGAAACCTTTTTCTCAGTAAAAATGAAGGGGAGTACAAATATTTTCAAATGTTTTGGTAAAATTTGATTAAAAGGGAATAAAATGTTAACACAATTCTCATCTCAAGTGTAGGTTTACAATCACTTCTTATTTTGCCCCTATATAGGTTTATAACCTGTGTCTTTCCTCCCATTCCTCAGTCAGGGAAATTGTTTCATCCTGAGTTATGTGCCTTACCTGTGTTAAGGCACACAAAGAACAGGGAGGTGATTTAAGACAGCCAGCATGACGTCACCAAGGGCAAGTCCTGCGTGACCAACCTCATGGGCTTCCATGATGCAGTGACTACCTTAGTGAAAAGGAGAAGAGCAACGGATGTCATCTGGCTGATGTTGTGTTAAGGCCTTTGACAGAGTCCCCGCACAACATCCTTCTTGCTAAAATGGAGAGAGATGGGTTTGATGGGTGACCTATTTGTTGGACAAGGGATTGGCTGGATGGTCACATTCAGGGAGTAATGTCCAGAGCTCAATGTCTTGATGAAGATCAGTGGTGGGTCGTGTCCTTTCGGGGTCCTAACTCAGATCAGTTCCGTTTAATATTATCTTCATCGATGACACAGACACTGGGATAGAGTGCACCCTCAGTGAGTTTGAAGATGACACCAGGCTGAGTCGTGGGGTTGATGTGCCTGAGGGGCAGGATGCTGTCCAGAGGGACATGGGCAAGCTCAATAAGTCGGGGTATATGAGCCTCCTGGGGTTCAACACGGCAAAGAGCAAGGCTGTGCACATGGGTCAGGGTAACCCTCAATATCAACACAAGCTGGGAAATAGAGGGATTGAGAGCTGGACATGAGCTGGCAATGTGCACTTGCAGCCCAGAAAGCCAACCATATCCTGGACTGCATCAAAAGAAGCATGGCCAACAGGTCAAGGGAGGTGATTCTTCCTCCCTACTTCCCACCTGGAGTACTGTGTCCAGCTCTGGAATCCTCAACGCAGGAAAGACATGCACCTAACATGGACCTGTTAGAGCGAGTCCAGATCAGGGCCTCAAAAATGATCTGAGGGACCAAACATCTGTCCTGTGAGGACAGATTGAGAGAGTTGGGGTTGTTCAGCCTAGAGAAGAGAAGGCTCAAAGGAGACCTTAGTGCAGCCTTTCAGTACTTAAAGGGGGCTTATAAGAAAAATGAGGACAGGCATTTTGGTAAGGCTTGTTGTAATAGGACTAGTGATAATGGTTTTAAACTAAAAGAAACTAGATATAAGAAAGATTTTTTTTTTTACAATGAGAGTGGTGGTGAAACACTGGCACAGGTTGCCACAGAGGCTGTAGATGCCCCATCCCTGGAAACATTCACGGTCATGTTGTATGGGGCTCTGAGCAACCTGATACAGTTGAAGATGTCCCTACTCACTGCAGGGGGATTGGTACTACAGGACCTTTAAATATCCCTTCGAACCCAAACCATTGCATGATTCTATGATTCTAGAAAATTTCTGCTGATTGCTGTTTCATTAAGAGATAGCCTCTTTTGTATTGTATCTGTAGCTTATAACTGAGACATGGTGATTGCTCTTTATTTCTTATGTTCCTTTAAAATGTCACAGTCCTGGTTCACAGTCACACATCTAGTGTACACTTTTGCTGCTATCATTCTTAGTGTTCCTTTTTGAACACTTTTTTTTTTTGTTTTCTGTTTAAGTTACGGTCATAATCTTAAGTTCTTCATTAATTTTTTTGCATTTGTTTATTATGTTTCTGTACTGCCTATTTAAACATATATAAATGCATGTCAGTGGCACCTTGAATATCACTGAATTATACTAATTTTCAAGAGATTTTAGTGAAAAACATTTCTACCTTGTGTAGCTTTCTCTACATTAGTTTCCCTTTTGATTTCATTGATGTTATTGTGTTACAGCAAAGAGACTGCTTCAGAGGTACTACAGACTGGCTTCCTTTTCTATCCTGTGATCTTTCCATAGTACCACTGTATCAAATCCCACCTTTTCCCGTATTTCAATTTCCCTGCACTAGTCCATTCCCTGTTCCTTTCCATATTTGTTAGGTTCATTAAAAAAAAAAAAAGAGAAAATGAAAACCTGTTGTTGTTCTTCCCTGTGTTCCTGTGTTCTTACCTACATGTTCCACTTGCACGCCCTGGATACTGTGTACGCTCTGGAACAGAGTTGAGGTTGACTGACGCCTGTCTTTCATCCACAGAGGGGGTAAAAGCTGGTCATCTCCCTATCTTTTCCCCCACAGAAGTGTTATGAGGATCTTTCTCCAGGACCTTGAAACAGATCTAAAAGAAATCTACAGGACCTTCATAACTCTACCCAACTGACAAACTTGGTTCAAATTTGCCATTCTGAGTTTATCAGTGAGAGAGTGCTGGCAGCCAGACAAATTGCTGTAGAGACATACATATAGGCAACACAACTGCGTAACTTTCATTTCCTTAGGTAAACATGGTAAGAATATACTGTGGGGAGGAGCTGTAAGGAGTATAATCTGCTTTAGTGAGATTATCGTAGTTGAAAACTTGAAATATGTTGGTAACATGGAAGGTCCTTCTTACAGGGAGTCTCATCCCTGGCAGATGCTCACAGAATTTACTCTGATCCCCACATTTTTTGAATTAGCAGCAAATTTGTACGGGTGCCCATGTACCTCAGGAAGCAGTAGACACTATAGGGTGCAATTGCAGATCCATTAATTCTGCCCCATCTCTTTTTTCTGCTTGTGGTTTTGTAGCTGCCTAATATTAGGGAGAGGTTTTAATCTTTACTCTGTGTTGAGAATGCTTCTCCGTCTCTCTTTGTGGTCCTGGGTGTGATACTTGGGCTTCTCTAGAGATCTGGGTATTTTTACTATCCATGTGGAGCACAGCTGCTGTCTCAGAGTTAAAGTTCTCCATGTGGTATCAATAGTTCTTTAAAAGAATAATTCATAATGGGAATGTATTACAGCAGCATATTCCTAACAATTTTTAATACCATGGCCTTTCAGGATGCTCAGGATAGAATGAAGCAGTCAAACTGTCATTTTATGACTATGGGAAAAAGCAGTTCTCATGAGTTGTAAAATACATATATGAAAATTTGCCCCTTCTTGTAAAATCAAACAGAGCATGGTACAAGGACTTTTTTTCTTAAGACCTTTGAAAGCACCAGAAATGGCATTTCTTTCTATGATTAGCTTATTGTAGTTATTAATTTTGCCTGTTCATGTACACATTACAGCAAAGACGGTGAGAAGTCAAGCTTGTTCCTGGGTTATTTCCTTGGTGCTTTACTTCTATTTCCCATTCAACAGATTTCAAGTTTTATTGGCTAATTCTGCCTGCTGTTTGTCTTAGTTATTTGACTTCTTTATTTTCAAAGTCATGACCTTATGACAACAGTGTCCTAAAAGAATCATTAAACTACTTGCCCAAAGTGGGAGATTCACAAGTTCTAGAGATGGAATTTTCAGAAATGTGAGCTTATGTCGTCAGCTTCTACAAAATATGTGAATGACCATCTTGAGAACAATTCAGGAGAATAATATTGAGAACAATTTCAATGCTTTAGCAATGTTTCCATTTTGAGAACAAAATGTGAAGCTTATGCGGTTTCTCTTTCTCAAAACAGCAATAAAAGCATTCTGCAGATAAATATATTTTAAGATCAGGTCAGCTACATAGGCTGTAGAACATCTTTTGCATTCTGTGACAGGTATTTGATCATGTATTTACAGACTTGCTCCAAATTAATATTTCTCTTAAGTGTAATGGGCATTGTAGTAGGTTTATGACCTCAGTAGTATATTCTGAGAACATTTTGCCTGTAAGACCATTTTGAATTCCACTCAGTAACTCTGGAGTTTTTTCCAGTTTCAAAAATGTATTGATGCTGCATCACTTTAGTGGTTCCATATTCTGACAAAATTCTGGTAGTCAAAGGAGTCAAAACTGCACATTTCTTACAAGGGTCCTCATTAGCCTTCTGCTAGTTTAAGAGCAGATCTCAGTTTTCTTTGTTCCCTTTTATGACTGTTTATTTCAAGTCAAAGTCTAGTCCCAAATTAACAAAACAAATGTGGATAAAAGAAGAAAGAATACAATTGATAATTTATGAAATCAGAACAATTTTATATTTAGTTGTTTCTTTTTAAATTATAGCTATAAAAGCACTGAAGCAATTTAAAAACAAGAGTGTTTCTTCTAGCAAGCGAGAAGTTGGTGACAGAGGGAAAGAGAAGAAAGATTTGGAACAACAGAGAACAAAGAAAAATCGCCCGTTTCCAAAAATATGGTTAACAAAATACTCCTGGTTAAAATATGATGATGAAAGGAGAATAATGTTTTGTGCACCTTGTCGTAAGCATAATGTGGATTTGGGAGAAAACATTCATAATTTTTGTTCTGGCACTGATGACTTCAAACTTGAATTTATAAATACGCACCAGAGTAGTGAAGCTCATGCCTGGGCTACCTGTATGGAAGCTGCCAGTACTACTTCACCAGATGCAACTTCTTAAGAGCAGATGTTGAAAAGCATGAATTCTGTAACATTAGGAAGAGTAGAATATTTTTAGAACATGCCATGCTATTGCTAAATGTGGTTGTCCCTTTACAGACCTTCACTGGGTGTGCAAACTAGATGGTATGAAAGGAGTGGATATTGGTTCTGTGTTTAGAAATGACAAGTCAGTTAGATTGTTTATACACTGGAGAAATGTAAATTCTTTTTTGTCATTAGTGTTGGAGACTGTATAATCACAGACAGTATAATCAAAGCATCTGCAGTTGTCTACGTGCGCTTTGCAAATGAAGGAAAAGTCCATTGCTGGATTGTTGGTGTTCAACCTGTTCCAAAAACAGATGCTTCAACTATAAAAAAATGCAATTAAGAAAACAGTACAAATAAATCTTCAGCTCTGTTTGGCAAGCCAAGACTGGTCAAGAAAATTATTTGGATTTGAGGTGATGGGACAGATGTCATGGTAGGAGAAAACGTTGGAGTAGCTAAACTTCTGAGGAAAATTAAGCCTTGTGTACAATCTGTGCATTGTTTTACTCACCACCTAAAGCTGGCTTACAAAAGACCACTGAAAAATATTCAGCTGTACCACATCTTAAGCAGTGTCTTGAGAAATGTATTTCTTTTATTGTAACTCACCTCTAAATAAGAATTATCTCAAAGCCGCATTTGAAGCTATTATGTTACGCCTAGCTATTCCTTCTTGCATTGGAGGCTGCCAGTGGTTTCCTCATCTGCATAGAGCTCTACAAATTCTCCTTAAATGTTATCCTGCAATCGTTCTACATCTGAGTAAGGTAAGTGATTTAAAATTTGGGTGTAACTTCAGAAAAAAATAATTGCTGTAACTAATTTTGATCCACATACTTGACACTTTCTTTTTCTATATTTGTTATTTCCAGATTGAAAGAGATTAAAAAGCCTCAAACCAGCAGAAAGTCAAAAGTCTTTTATACCTCCTTCTGAAAATGGAGATAGTCAAGTTTTCACACTTCTTGTTGGATGCCATCAATGCCCTCAATATCCTGTCTCATGTCACTCTGGATCATAATTTCTCCATTACAGATATATTTCCAACCATGCAGTTAACACTGGAAACACTCCACATGTATCAAACAAGGTCTGGCATTTCTAAAACCTGAATGATAATCTCTTAAAATACAATAAAAGAGTATTAGGTATTGTTTTGTCTTCTGTGTCGTTCAGAGCTCATCCAAGGGAACGTCTGATGGAGACCATTCAGCACTTTCATGGTTACCAGCTTGTTGGAAATGGAAATATTTCAGCAGTATGAACCAGAGTCCTAAGTGATTTGGTGAAGAGGTTATGTGATTGTTTTTGTGATGCAAGTCAAGATGTTTTTAGAGCAACTACTACTGGAAGTTTCAAACTATGGCCTGACAAAATGAAACAAGGTATAGAACTATTACTGTAACTACTTGAAGTGCACATTCTAAACTTTTTAAAAACAATTTTTTTTTCCCCTCCGTTATAGAATTTGGTGTAAAGGAAGTGTCTGTCTTGACTAAACATTATGAAGCCATACTAGAAGCTGCTAGTGTGAAAATAGTTGAAGTAGAAATTGAATGGCGCGTGTTGAACTTAGAGCTATATAACAGGTAAGAAACCTGCATTTGCGCCTGCTTATAGTTTGACTGAAAAGGATTATGGAAACATGTTTAATGTTAGTTATAACTATACTTTTTACCATGCTTTATAGATTTCAGAACATCCAGACCTTGACATGGGATTTAGTGAACTCAGGTTATTCCAAGAAGTATCCCAACATCTTGACACTGGTAGATTTGATCCTAACTCTGCCGGCAAGTTCAGCTGAAACGGATTGAGGCTTCAGTCAAATGAAACTCACCATGAGGCATTTGCACTCTAAACTAATGTCTGAAAGTGTGACTGATCTTATGGTAATTCAGATGAACTCTTCGGGTATCAAAAGATTTGACCCTAAAAAAGCTATTAATTTGTGGAACATACTTGACAGAGAAATGGAAGACTACAGGGTGGTGTTATGATGACAGATGAAATGTCAGATTACTCCTCTGACTTTGATTTGAAGAGTCTCTATGGAAGTGACTAGATAAAAATTGTGACTTTGATTTGAAGAGTCTCTATGGAAGTGACTAGATAAAAATTGTTAGCTTTTACTTCACAATCTTCTTGTAACATACATGGACACTTTAACAGAATGCCTTGCAGAGTTAATGAATGTAAGAATTACATTTTTTTATGTTTTGCAATTTTAAAATATGGATTTTCTTTATGTTCAGTGCTGAATTGCCAGTACAAGTTTACATTTGCCCTTCTATACCAAACTTCTACAATTCTGAACACAATGAATAAAAATAATGGATTACGTTCTTCCCTCAGTGACGTGTGGACAGAGGGATGACACATAACTTCTACTGTTTTTTTATTGCTTCTAGCTTAGTCGTAATAGATTATAAACACTGGAGTTAACAGTTATCTTACTACTAGTCTTTAATAGTCCAAGAAGCCTCATTCATTCTGAAAACCATGATTTTCTTTTGATAAATGTGTGGAAAATCAGAGCATTATTTCTGTCAAGTGACTACTTGACCTTGACCTACAAAGGCAGAACAGGTCATTCACCATTACTGATTACTAAATGCATGTATCAGTCTTCCCAAAGCAAATGATCTTACAGCCAGGATATGACTAATACACTTCAAAAGTGCTTGAAGCACTTTTTACTCTGTAAAAATGTTCCATTGGGGTTTGCAATAAGAATGATGTATCTTGATTTTTTATATGGGATCCGAGAATGACAGTTGTTCAGAGCAGTTTCCGATTTTGTAGTTTTTTAATTCTACATATTCTAAATGCAACTTTCTTCTTGATAATTTCCAATCAAGGAGAAGCATACTGGTAGAATATAGTTCCACCATCAAGCAAAAGCAATGTTTTATATCAAAAGAAAGCTAAAGTGAATTTCTTAATGACTCTTCTTAGTTCGTCCAACAGTTATGAAGATGAACTGGAAATCATTTGGAAGAAATGAATTTGAGGTCATTAACCTTTAGATCAACTAATTTCCAAAATTGTGATCAATTGTCTGCTTTCAATATAAAACATATTTAGTAACTGCAGAAGTTATACTATATTTATATGCACACAACATGCACACCCCCTCACTATGTATAGTCTTTTTGTGTGTGTTTTGCGTATATATTTATGTTACTTCTAGGTCTGAACAGTATGTCAGAAATAGAGTAGGTTTTGAATGCGTGTATGGTTAGAGGACATTAGTCCAGTCAATTAGATTTAATCTGCAGGGATAAGAAGAAGAGGTCAGTGTTGTGCATTATAGGGTTGGTTATAAAAGATGCATCATTGAAATGTCTTCATTTGTGATTTCTTATATAATGAAAATATTTAGTTGTGCTTTAGCTCATAAACAACAGGATATATATTATACGGGGTACCTTATTAGATTTGTGATATTGCTGATTCTAAGGATTTTCCCTTAAGTCTCATAACACCAAGTTTTTTCCCTCAAAGTTTACAAATGAGAAGGTTTTAACTATGAGATTAGAAAAATTTGCAAATATGTCCCCAGAATATCCAACAACAGAAGAAGAAAAACAAAGTAACAAGCAAAAGAATATTTTAAATATATACCACTGAATGATGCCCAGAGGCAGCATCACATTTTTAGTTTTAGGATTGAAGTTAATGGATACATTGCCCTTTGAAAAACACTAGTAAAATCTGAGTTTTGTAGTATGTGGTTGGAAAGGCATATCAAGAAGTCACCTGTGTTTAAAAATGGAATCAAGCTTAGTTAGACCATCTGTATCCAGGATTTGCCCCTTGTTCTTTTTTGATAAGCCTTTAAAATAGTCCACTGTAGGATCAGTGTGGTTTTGTTACTGCAGCAAATAAATCTGATTTCCTATCATTCTTCTTAATTGCAGCTATGGAGAGGGGGCTGTCCCTATCATCTTTGTAATGTTTGTTTTTAACTGCAAAACTGCTGCTGTGTTTTCTCATATTCTTCCTTTTGGAGATCAAGCTACCAGGTTTCCTTCAACCTTGCCTCTCAGGACATGGTTTTCCCTCTGATGATTCTTGTTGCTTTCTCCTGGGCACTCCTTAGTTTCCATACATCCTTCTAGATCTGCAAATTCCAAAATGTTTGCCAGCAGATGCTTTAACAGCTGAAAAATTGCAAAGATTATTTTCAGTGCCTTACCTTGTACTTTTTTATGATATTGTAATCTGCCATAATTCCTAGAACCTTTTCTACAGAAATCTTACTTGGGAAGTAAGATTCTCACTGTGACTTTTATGTGACATTTATTGTTACTGGATAGTCTTTTCTATCCTAGACTGTATCTCAAATTTGTAAAGTTCATGGTAAATTCTTATACTGTTATCCAGTACTCTTAAAGTCCTTTCCTGACTGGTTTTATCTGCGATGTAATAAGTGTGTTCATTTGGGCAGTCTTTTTCCTCAAAGCACTTTGATATGTTTCCAATTAAATTTACATAATGCTCTTGACCATGTCTCCAGTTTTTTGAAGTCTTTTAGAATTCTAATTCTTCTGTTAAAGTGCTTGCTATCCTGTCTAATTAGAAGTGTTTCTACATGTGTAATAAGTCATTTTCTATTAAGTCTCCTACAACATTCTAAAAAAACCTATTGTGTTTGGGGGTTTTGACACCAGTCCTCTTAGGTGGACAAAGCCCATTCTGAGAATTGTTTTCCCCTTCTTTCCCAGAGGATATTATTTCCTTGCACTTCCAGAGCCTGCCCCCCAATTTGCAGACTCCAGTATTCTTTTCTCAGTGCCATCTGTGTAACTGCCCTCTCATAGCATCTCTCCATGGTTTTAAGACAGTTTTGTGGCATTAGCAACCACTAAATTAAACCAATGAATCATTTTTTGACTTGTAATGTAATCCAACATTAAAGAACAGTTCCATGCTTCATAATAAAAAACAAATGCATTAAATGTAGACAAAATGTCTATAAATACATTGAGGAAGGTTATTTGATATCTTTTTTAATATGATTATGAGGGATTGCTCCTCCCTCTGAGATGTTCTCATTCCTCCTAGATTTATCATGAAAAGGAATTAGGTCACGCTACATTTGATTTTTTGAACTATTCTAACTTTTTGAAGACACTTTGGAATGTCCCACTTCAGATATTTCAGGACAAGGTAGTATAGTAAAAGAAATTACCCTACAGAGCATCAGCAGTTCTGTAATTAATGGGTAGGAAGTAGCTTAGCTATGAACAAAAGAGTGCGATGTTTCTTCACATTTACCACAGAGTAAGAAAAATGGGTAGACACAGCATATCACCTGACAATGCTTAAATATCACACAGAATTTTTTTGCCATTAGCTTACATCAACTAATGTCAAATCTACCTGAAAACCGTGTTCTAGCATGTCCTACAATCCAATGAAAGTTCTATAAATAGTCATTAATGTTTTAGACTCGGGTCATTTAATCCCATTTCAGACATCATCTCCTAATTCAACTTCTTTAATTTCCTTGCCTCTCAATTAATTTTTAGGTATGTTTCTGAAGTCATGTAGCCTCGAAAAAAGTAACATGAGGATTTTAGTATCTTTTCAGAGTGTTGTGCAGAAAGAAAACAGAATGTGATTATGTTTTGGTAATCCAGAAACTCAGGAAATACTGTAACAGCATTTTTTGTTGTCATGTGGGGAATTGATAGTAGGAATTAGAAAGTCTGAAACATAAGATAGTGTGAGAGAAAGGAATTAGATTGCCAGAGTACCAGGGATCAGATGCGGAAAGGGAAATCAATAGTAAAATATGAAATAAAAATTATGGCAGCTGAGCTTTTCATGGTGAAGCACTAGACAATTTGAGACTGCAGATAAGATGTAAAAACTTTTCCTGTTATTTTAACATAAATTTACTCTGGCTGCTTCGTGGACTATAGCCTATTCTCCCCATGAACCTGTAATAAGTTACCTGGGTAACAATCTACATTGTCTCCCAGTAATGATACTTCTGTGATGTAGGCTTTATTGTGCCTTATGGAAAATATCAGATTCTTGTGGCTCGAAGTTCTCATCAAAATACAGCTTTCTGGTTACCATAAAATTATTAAATCAGCAATCCAAGGTTCTTCTTTAAACAGACTCACCCATGATTTTTAAAAGGTATTTTTTTCTCAAAGCTGATAAAAACCTTCAAGAGTTGACATTAGATTAGTGGTATGATCTGCCAGTATTTTTTCCCAGCTTTTGCTTTCCTTTTGAAATTTATGATAGGACACAAGGCTTCAAGTCCAGCTATTTCTCCCTTCCTTAAACAGACTTTAAGCTTCCCAAATCTAGTTTTCTCTCCTGTTTGCTCAGCTTGTGTATGTGTAGGGTTTCTCTACATTATTAATATGTGCTGAGGGCATTACTCCTGCTTTTTCTGGTGGGAGGCAAGCAGATCTACAGAGATAGTAGATCTGTTAATTAAAATTGATTACTTTGTCTTGAATACCAACATTATGGAATTACTATCCAAGCACATTCTTTATATTCCTATCATGTAAATCTTTCTTCATAAACCTAACAAATTTCACTTTGCTGTTCTGCTTTAAAGAGAAGAATTGATTAGCCATAGGATGTGCTCAGCTGTGGCTTTTCGAAAGGGTGGTAAGTTTGGCTGTTAAAAGGAAAACAATAAAATCCTTTTGGTATTTTACAGATAGTGTTTGTTTCTAAAGGTAATCTGAAAACTTACTGTTTTCATGCTTTAGAAGTGACCATGACCTGACCAAATCACTTTTGTCTTTCAAAATTTTGATAACTTGAACATTATTTTTGTCTTTACTCTAGAGGTTTTGCAGTAAATCCTCACTGAGCCAGAGAAGTCCATTTCTGAATGAGCAGACATATCTGTCTGTTAAATTTTGGTATATATGATTTTGTGTTTTAATACTATATCTGGAGTTTGAAGTTTCTATTTGCTTGTAAGTAAATCCATGCTTGTTTTAAAAAACAGGGCTTATATCACTTCTTTATTTTTATCTTGTGATTTCTTTAAGGTAAAATTAATGGACCTATGCATAATTCCCACAAGCGAATTCCATGAAACTTTTTAAGCAATTCAACTTTGTTTCAAAGTTAGCAGACAGTGCTCTGTGTTTTCAATTCTATTCTCTAACAGGTGCTTGCTTTCAAAGGTAGAGCTAGACTTATGGTGGAATAAAATTGAAAGTGAAAGAAAATGTTGCAGGTAGTCAATATATAAAATATGTGTGTGATTGGTATTTGTGAACTACTCATTAACTGTCGGTGTAGGCTGTGTGAGGATGGGGCTATTGATCACAATGCCAAGTATAAAAAAAAGTGCAATGTTTTTAAGTACCTGACACTTTTCTGTAAGACAGGCAGCATAAGATTTATTTTAAATGAGAAAATTCTGTGTTTGGTTTGAAAGATATTACCACTGTTAATAGTACATCCTAGCAAGATAACTAATTTTTCTATATGACCGTTAAAATAAAAAATAGATTTCCTTCAACAGAACAAGTCTATTTGAAATGGTAAATATAATTTTGTAATGTATTGCCTTTTTTTTATTAGGTCATATACAAAAGAATCTATTTATTGATATTTTTATTAACTTCATTAAATTGAATCCTGGAAAAAATTGCCTTCCTGATGCATGGATGAATTTAATGCTTCCAGATGTAAGTTAACCCCTGTTTTCATTTCAATGGAAGGGTTGGATTGTGTAGAAGATGAATCATTGTCCCTACTGTGATAAAGTCAGAAGAATAACGATTATAGGGCGTATTTTTTTTCTTAAAGTTCTTCTCTTTAACTAGAGAAAGATTGTGGAAGCCACTGTGCCAGAAATCATGTGCTTGTGTAAGCGCTATATTCATTTATCATTTTCAAATTACATCAGTTTCTTAGACACTGTTGAAAATTTACTTCCAGGTGTTTAAATAGGACTGTTTATGTCCTTCATTCCAAGACAGGAGAAAATTCAGAGCTGTATGACCTCAAACTTATTTATCCAATATTTTCAGAGTTAGGAACCTGAAAAATTATAATTTAGTCTTTCCAGATCTTCCATCACCGAATTTTCTGATTAATCTTTTCTTTCAAGTGTTGCTGGTAAGCCTCTGGGATGAAAAGGTTTATTTGTTTTAGTATATTTTGATGATTATTCCTGACACTAAGCCATGATTCACATTAACATTTTAATTGGATTTTACATGAGGAAAACAAGCTTTATTCAAGTATGCTTCACACAGATTAATTCCATGAGTAAAACATGTTAAAGTTTATGAGTGATGGATTTCCACTGCATTTAGTGAAAACTAGGCACAGCTGTCATCATCAGTATGTAAAAATCTAATCTTAGCACAGGATATTAATTATATAGGGAAAACTATGAGTGAAACATTCATTTTATTAGTGGAACACATGTGCCTGTGTTTTTTATTCTTTGTTATCGCATGTTCTTTGTTCTTTGAGAACTTCTGGTTCTTTTAAGTACTATTTTTATTTTAATAGCAGAATTTCCTTTCCTTCAAAGCACCATTTTAAAATAGGACTTTTACATTTATAGTGAAAGGAAGGAATTACACAGAAAAGGAAATATATGTAGCGTAAGCTAAGGTGTTTGTTTATTCTGCACAAGCTGTTCTGAATGGAATTCACCATTTTGTCTTTGCAGTGAGTGAGTTGATAGCATGTCAAGTAATTTTTCAAGTTATAGGAAGTGGCACTGTACCTGACAGCGTTAGGGTAGATGGCATCAACATTATCAAATTGTCTCACGCTGTGTTGCCACAGGCCCTTATTCCTGTGGACATATTTCTTCCTTCTTGAACTCCAGTCTGCAGCAAACCAGACACTTCTCTTTAGAAAAATATCTGGTTATGGGGAAAAAGACAGTGTAGAGGCATCCAGTAAATTCTCACAGCACCTGCAGTTCACAAAACAACTGTGCCAACTTTGTCACCTCCACCTGATAGAGCCTTTCCAGCACTGTGTCAGGAGATTTTACATCTCTGCCCCTGCTTTGTGTTCTGTTCCCCACCCTGCTATCCACATAATATGTCTTCAGTGGTAAAAAAGCCAAATGCAACAAACAGGGCAGTTGTAAAAGGAGAGCCAATGCACCAGACCAAGCATTTACTAGATTTTGTATTTGTGCAGCTAAATTTTCAGTTCAATTCCTAGGACTCTCCCAGACGGAGCATAGTTTAGGGGTTAGCACATCCTAAGAACTGTTGCCTCCTAGGCAACTTAGATGCAGATCCCTGTTTAGGGAGTCAGAGTATTTATTTGGATGGATACCAATTGCGTCTGCTGGTTAGCCTGAGCGGCAGTGGTCTATGTCCGTGTTATTGAATGTTGCTTGTCCTTCACACATCTTTAAAATCTCACTGCAGAACCATGTCTGTTCTACATAGCAAAAAGATCTAAGGATACAGAGAATACAGAAATTCTATGTTTATGCATGCATATTTGACAATATTGATTATTTTCTTTTTATAGTTGCAAAACCTGGCATCTGTATTCAAAGTGAACTCAGAATTTATTGACTGGCGCAGATTCTTACTAGTATCAGCACAGCCTTGGCCAGT
Organism: Cuculus canorus; assembly: GCF_017976375.1. NCBI lineage: Eukaryota > Metazoa > Chordata > Aves > Cuculiformes > Cuculidae > Cuculus > Cuculus canorus. The sequence goes on along the minus strand of NC_071441.1, from coordinate 65,573,779 downwards.
GCCATCTGTGACGCAGCTCCTTGAAACTCTACATAGATTCAAGTCTGTTGATGTAGCTGGATCAGGCTTTGTTACACAGGAATACTATATGCAGGTCATAACTTTATTCTTTTTTGAGAAATATTGTTTTGTTAAACCCTGTGGAATGAATGATATATTGTTCGGTTTATTTCCATTCAGAAATTCAGTCTGAATTTTAAATATTTTGCTTTTTGAACATGCTTTCTGAAAATTGTCTGTAGAGAATTGACAGACTAATATCTATCTTATTGGTAGTTCCACAAATCAGGCCAATTAAACTTACTTTTTACTTCCATTTCCTACTTTCCCACTAAATTAATTTCAAATTTGAATTAGTTCTAAAGAAACTATTCTGTGAGCACTTTGACTGCTATTAACTTGTTTGACACTGTATCTATAAGACAAAAAAATTTCCCCCAAACAGGAATAATTATTTTAGTTTGGGCTCATCAGCTCCACTTTAATTAAATATTTCTAGAATTTTTCAAATAAGGATTTTCTGCAAATAAAGATTGCTTTGGGGACCTTGAATACATGGAAAATTATAAAATTCCTTGATCCATTATTCTCTCTAAAGACAGTTTCTGTTTAAGCTGTCACATAGTTCAGCAAGGTTTTTCAGGAAGCAAGTTTCGTGAAGGAGTATTAAGAATACATTTTTCTTCTTTTAGCAAAGTTCTAATTCTGTATATTACTTTTACTTTGGATTCTTAGTCTGTTTAGAATGACTGATAGTTCACTCTACTTGTGTACTAGACACATATATACGAAGATAGAGAGGTGTGTGCATGTATACACAAAAGTTCTACAGTTCTGTCAGTTTTTATGGGTTTGGTGATACTAAAATAACTTTCAAACTGTTTTAAATACATTTCATAAAACCTTTATTGTAGATGATTTTCAAGTCACCAAGTATTTTCTTCAAAAATTAAATCAACATTCTGTTATTCCAGGGGTCTGTGAATTTCAGAACTGCTTTGATTAATTTAAAACTTCCAGCAGTGCCTGCCAATCCCCACCCCAGACTTGCAAACAAACAAATTCTGCAAAGCCTGAAAACTCACAAAATTTGTAGGTCTATCCACAGCTCTTTGTCTATTGATGTGATGGTTTTTACTGAAGTGTGAGAGTTTAAAAATAAACAAATCCTTACAAGACACACAGTCTGTGAATGTACATTTTTAACACAGGATCCTAGTTCAAATACAATACTAACTAAGCAATTAATTTACTCGCTCTAGGATCAGAACTGTCTCACATTCAGTCAATGAATAAATATGCAACAGTATACACTCATTTGTTTATAGACTTAGCCTCATTAGTTCTTCCAGATTATATGGGAGTGATGACTCTGAATCTACAGTCTCATGTGGTTGCTTAAAGACTGAAAAGGACTAAAAAGTTCATAAACGTAGAGGTAGCTCCAAAGCTGAAGCTTGTTTCTCAGAAGAGACCGATATAGGCAGGCCCATAAATTAGGTGCTGCAGAAGCTACCCAAAGCAACTCAGTCCAGCAGCCTGCATTGCTCTGAAGATTTTGCTCTACAATCAATTCATACTGCAGATAGAAGTTGTTATGTCTGTCACTCTTATTTCATGTTTGAAAGCATGACCAGAATTGTTTTCTCTTAAAAACCCCATAAATACCCTGTATATCTGCTATGTATGAGGTCCAACAGTTTGTGTTACTGACAGTACTGTGGTTTGGAATGTTTGCATATACGGTTATGAGAAGAATGGGAACCAAATTTTTCAGACTTAAGTAAAATTTAAGTTCAGTTGAGTCCAATATAAAATTTATTTATGAGGAATATCTGAATTGTTCATATTGCGATGTTTTTTGTATCCTCTTGAAGCCATTTGTGGCAAATTTTATGATGTCAATACTTGTTTCTTTCTTATGAGTTTCTCTCTTGAAAAAATGATTCATATTCTATGGAACACAGTGCACTAGAGAATTAATGAGTCAATGCAGTCTATAAAATTAAGGAAGAAATAATAGCAGAGGATTTTTTTATAAAATTATTAATCAGTTGTTATAATTGTTATTATAATTATATCATCTAGAGCAAACCATCTCATGTATTTCTGGAAAAGGATCTGAAAGACAATGTGTAGTCATATGTTCTTGCTATTAATTTGCTTGGTTTTCCCAGATAACTGACATGGGAATAAAGCAGAAAACTGACTTAACTAATTTCTTTTCTTTTCTGAAAAATGTTTTGGAACAGGCTCTTGTTCCATATCATTGTCTTGTTTTTAAAAGAAATTAGATAATAGTAGTGCAATATTTTATATATTCATTAATATAGTGATTTACTTGAAATATGGAAAATGATGTGACTAATGAAGTTTATAACTATGTTACAATATTTTCATTTAATATCTATACTGAAAGATTATTGCATCTCTAATTAACATCTGCAATTCATGAAGGTCTGGAACTATTTGAAATTTTCCATATTAGTCAGTTAATCTAATAGGAAATATACTGACTTTTCTTTTGAATGTTAAAATCTTTCGGTTACAATGGAAACAGACAATTTTGTTATTGGGAGCAGGCAGGCATGAGAAGAGGCATTCCTCTATCCTATGTTATGTTGAAGTGTGTGGACAGTTTCTTCCAAAAGAACAGCTAGGGCAAAAGCTGTAGAGTAGCAAAGGATACTCTAATAGGAAGAAACCAGAACACACATAGAAAATCTGTGTCATATTCCACTTCTCGGGCAGTGTATGTTTACAACTAAGTAGTTAATTTTTGACTTTTTCAAGAGCAGAGAGTCACTTCATATCCTACTTCACTCTCAGTACTTCCCAGAGTGTTACAAACTACAAACAGACACTTAATTATCCTGATGTTACTGTATATAAACAACAAATTCAGCTTCATTCAATTCAGGAGTCAAACTCTTAGTAATCTGTTGAACAATTATAGAACATGAAGACCACTTTATTTTAAGGTGTGGAAATAAATTACTTTTTTCTTTTTTTTTTATCAGGTTGGGTTATGGTTTAGTGGAAATGAAAATCTAAGCATAACAAAAAGTTGCACAGAACCTTTGCCCTTGGATAGGCTGGGACATCTCATAAAGGTAACTTTAAAAACATATTTTGAAGAGACTTAATATTCTGACATGAGTGTCCCTTTTTTCTGTAAGTGCTGCAATATTTCAGTGGTGTTTCAGAATATATTAGAAATAATGTGGAAAGGAATCTAGGAATTGTCCTTCAGTATTCTAAATCACAGTGTACTGAGAAAGACTTAATTATGCCTTTTCTGCTTTGAAGGCAGTAATTTCACTACACAGTACCCAGTTTTGTAAAGAGTGGGAGTGGCAGGCAAGTGATCCCTGCGTCTAAGTGTGTGGAAGTCTCCATGGAAGAAAGAGGTACAACTGTCATCTGAGAATGTTTTGCACCTATTTGTGGAGATTGAAGATTTCATTAATTTCCCCCTGTTCCTCAGAAGTCCTCACTCTAGAAAAGAAAATGCTACAATTACTATTTCCTTGAATGACTCAGACACACTTCTGATTTATCATAATTTACAGAGCCTCAACACATTTTTAAAAATGATATCACTCATCAGCAGTCATGACTTTATATTATCCTTTTCTTTACAGCCTCTCATTTGTGGTTAATTAAATGCCACTTGTAAAAAGTAATCTAAATATTTTTGTCCTTTTATAGTTTTTTTTCAGTCTATTTGCCGACACCAGCAAAGATCCTGCTCTGTTGAACTATACTGAGATGCTACTTTACTTTGCCTCCCATTCTGATCCTGTTGAAGGTGTTTACAGAGCACTTAGTGTTGCTACTGGAACATACATTCATAGAAAAACAGAAGCTTCTCTTCCAGCTGCGGTAAAATTCTACAATAAAATGTTAGAGGATAGCACTGGTGCTTGCAAATTATAAATAAGTTAGGTTGCAGTATATTTCCTTATCCTGGGTAACAAGCAGTCCCACTGACTTCATGGGAGCTGTGCATATAGTTCCACTGACTTTGGTAATAATAGTCAGAAGTATTCTTCCAAAAGTCTGAAAATTTGCTTCACAAAAAATAATGAAAGTTTAAGATATTACTGTTGACTACTTCTTGTACAGTTGCACAGGTAAGCGGAGAACATCCTTAGACATAATCTTAGACAATTAATTCCAGCTATTAATCCCAGAAATTAGATTATTGTGTGATTTATGAGAATTGTCATCTAAAGATATAAAACCTGATATTATTACTGTTCTTATTTCCTTTTCAACTGTGTTTCTTTGGGGTATTTAGAAGTATATATACCTTTATTGTTACTTTTAAGTGTTTCAGTTTACCTGTGAACCAGAAGAATTAATGATTAGTTATGTATGAAATAGTTTTTAAAATAATTTTTAGAGCTGTAATGAATGTATTGTCACATCAAACAAAGTTAGCATTTTGAATGTCATTAGTATTTCTGGAATATGTTGTTATTTCTGAAGAATTAAAACTGCCGTTAGTACACTGCATGTATCATTTACTTATTATTGATATATAAGTCATTTTTTTGAGACACAATATATCTGTACACACCTTCAGAAGACCTCACTTTTCTGGGTAATAGTATATTTCACTATGCTGTCACAACCACAGTGACTCTAGCATTTACCTAATACTTAAAATACAGTTATGATCTCCAGAAACAGTGTAGAAAGGGCATTATTTTACAACACAATGTAATCCTATACGTATTCATAACTACATCATATCACTTCAGATGACAAAATATATTATTGCAGTGACCTGTGCCTGCTTTTATTTGGCACAGCACAGTTTTCAAAAGGCAACACAGCTGTGAAGTGAGGAAAAGAATTAGTTCCAATTAATTATGGGGGTGGAGGGTTGTTGATAGTTTTTAAATAGTCCATGGGAGAGATGGCACATCTAATAGAAAGAAAGAGTATAGAATCCTCCCAATTAGATAAAATAGATGTGAACTTATATTTAAGTAGGAAGTTTTAAGTCTCAGGTCATTGGGTATGCAACAACACAACCTGTTCACCCTCCTTCTGTTTTCTGCTTGATTTGGTCTCTAAGGTTGAGACTTTTGTAAGACTAAGTAACTGCATGAGCATTATCACAAATATGTCAAAGACTGTGAGTCATAGGTAGAGGGAAGCATTTCCCTTCAATCTAGAATTAACAGCATATCTTTGAGGAGCAAGATTTGATGCCCAATCCAGTTAATCTTAAAGCAATTTTGTAGTATACTTATAGCAAGCTAATCAATAGGCATTGTACATTAGTGCCTAATTGAATTTATCTCTTTTTTTTTTCCTGTTCTGTGCTGATTTTAATTTTAACGCTAATTTTAATGACTTCTGATTGGTAGTTGCCTACAGAAATGGGATCATAGAATCATAGAATCATAGAATCATAGAATCATAGAATCATAGAATGGTTTGGGTTGGAAGGGACCTTAAAGATCATCCAGTTCCAACCCCCCTGCCATGGGCAGGGACACCTCCCACCAGACCAGGCTGCCCAACACCCTGTCCAACCTGGCCTTGAACACCTCCAGGAATGAGGCAGCCACAGCTTCTCTGGGCAACCTATGCCAGTGCTTCGCCACCCTCATCATGAAGAATTTCTTCCTAATGTCTAATCCAAATCTTTCCCCTTCTAATTAAAACCATTCCCCCTCATCCTGTCACTACATGCCCTTGTAAAAAGTCCCTCCCCAGTTTTTTTGTGGGTCCCCTTCAGGTACTATAAGGTATCCCCAGTGTATTCTCCATGCTGAATAACCCCAACTCTCTCAGCTTGTCCTCAGAGCAGAGGTGCTCCAGCCCTAGATACATCAGAAATTTTAACAAAGTTAATAGAAGAAGATCTGGTAAACATTTTACTAACTTCACAGCAAGTGAAGTTTATGTTTACTCTTATGTTTTACTTTATATGTTTACTCTTTCACTTAAAATGCTTAGCTTTTGGGTCTCAGTAATTTTATTACTGGTTATCTAGAGCTCATATCTAAATATAAACAGCTCAGTGGGAGACAGTAAAGCTTAAGTGCTGCTAAGTGTAATAAAGACTGGATCAATGGCTTTGCTTCTGTGTTGAAAACCACATATATTAAAGCCTAAATTATGCAGTACAAGTGTAACTGAATCTTAGCACTCTCCCTGTTCTACTGGAAAAAGAAATTGTGTGTTCAGTTAAATATAATGTCCTGTTGCCGTTAACATTTAGAGTACACCAACTGGTCTAATCTGGTCAGAGCACTCACTTGTGTTTCTCATCTTTGTGCTCACAAATCCTTACAGTGATTTTTTTTTCTTTTTGGCTATCTCTAAGATTATCACAAAGATACTTTATTGATTTTTTTTATACTGAACTTCTACTTTTCCAGCATAAAGCTGTTCTTTTTCTGTTGAGGGATGGTGAAGCTATGTTGCCTGTTATTAGTGACTAACATAAAGTGACTCCTTGATTTGCAGTAGAAAATTCATATTGCTTTTTCATGTGAACATCCAGAATTATGAAGTTCATTCCTTATTTAAATGCAAAGTTCTTGGTAGAGCATTGTAATTTGTAACTATTAAGCATTTTTATATTCTGCTGCAATGAAAAATATTAATATCTCAGTGGAATGTTCGCCCTATTCCTGAAAAAAGTTCTTTCTTAAATTTCTGCTAATGCCAAAACTATGGATATTTCTGGACTCTCTGGATCCATTCCTTAGGATCCTGTAGTTCGGTGGATAATTTTGTGTGAGTTGATGATTTTTTTTTTTATAAGAACTGAAGTTGGGAGTTCCAGCTTCCAACTCCACTAACCCTTACTTGATATCTATCTGAAACAGGTGACCTAGTGACAGACTTTTTATCACTAAGTATTATACCTATGCTTTATTTTTTTAGACTTTTCTTTATACCAATATAATGCCAAATGAGAAAACTTTAATAGAAGATGAGAAAGAAGTCTTGAAGAACACAAGTGAAGGAATAATTTCAGTTGCCACTCTACTCAAAGTATTTCGTACTAGAGGAAGTAAAGAAGAAGATAGTAATAGATTTAGTACTCTAGGAAAGGAAGGCAGCTATGATAAGGTAGGCTGATTGATTCAAAGAAGTTTTTTTCCCCTTACATTGCATGGTAAATAAATGCCTTCTGCAATATTTGCTTTTCCCCATATGTTTTTTAACACTCAATAAATTGAACATGTTATTCTTTCTTAAAGCATTTCATGAAAATATGCAAAGACTTAGGCACTGAAGATCTGAAAGCCGTTCCAGTTGCACTCCTTTTGAAGCATCCTTTCATTCAAGACTTGATTAATAGCTGTCAAGAATACAAGCTTCCTGTAAGTATTGCTTTGTAGGACCAATAACTTTTAAAGTACATATATTGAAATTTGCATTATCCCATAAATGTAAATTTAATCAGTTTAGACACTGACAGTTTGCAGTAGAGACAAGATATACAGGATAGCAGGTTGTAGATTAGATTACTAATTTTATTTTCCCTGAAAACTCCATCCATCAAAGACTGTTCTGTTTTGTGACCTGTTTTTTTATACCTGTCTTGCTCACCTTTAGCCGCCTATAGGTTTCCTACTGACTTGTCACATGTGGCATTGCTTTTCCTGCCACTGATAGGAACAAGCCCGATTGAATTGTCTTCCCAATAGGAAGACAGTGTGGGATATGTGATAGAATACATTCCATCCCAGACCAAACAGAGTGTAGAAAAGGGCATGCACAGGCAGTACAAGTTTAAACATTCTTCCCTGTCATACTCTGGACCCTGTTACCTGAACTGAAGTTTCAATGTGCATTAAAGAAGTTACACATAAGGCAAGTTTAGGGCACAGTATCAACCTATTAAATGTGCTGAACTATGGCAAAAATACATGACATATGAGGGGGTAAGAAAATGGTTTGAGAAAAGATGCTGGGATATTTGCATTCACATGCCCAATGATCAAATATAAATGGTCAACACAAGTTTGGGATTATCACCACTGGGGGCACGTAACATCCCACAGATGAGATATATGATATTCCAGGAGTAACTTGCTATTTCTTAGTTGTATTCATCCCCTGTAAGAAGTGAAGAACACAATACTCATTATATCACTCATAATCATTGTTAGTAAAAGATAAGATAAAAGAATATGTTTACTCTGTCAAAGTAAGGGTTAAAAATTAGTTTGTTGTAGTAGGAAGAGATACAAAACAGAAATATAAGGCAAAGACAGTACAACCGAAGATTACAACTATCCATCAGCATTTATCCTGGCTATATTAATGTTTCAGATGGTTTGAGAAGACAGACACCATGGAATGTTAGGTCATTCCTCCCTTCTTTTCCCCATTCTTTCTTCCTGACTCTTTTTATTTAATCAAGTGCTGCATTTCCTAATTTGAATATTTTTGCCAACTTCACTGAATTTCCTGTAGACCACAGCTTTTGTTAAACTACCTCTACATTCTGTACATGGTCCATCTCAAGAACTATTCTTTACACTAACATCTCACTGCCTTTGTAATGCAAGCTTCCCATGGAGACCAAACGTGATGCATGAAATGATACTTACTTACGTTGTACACTGAGTAGTGCTATATATAAATAGCAGTGACTAGTCTTAATGAAAATTTCTAGTCTTCCAGTACCACTTTGAGGAGAAGCTATGTTATATAGCTTAAATACACATAGTATAAAATGTATTAGCCATCATCAGTCACCCATGTTATTTGTGGCTGGTAGTATATGTCCAGGACTGTTACAAAAATTGTCAGTCAATGAAAAGGTGTGGGTGAGAATCTGTTGTACAAGAATTTTGGTGGTAGCCGAGGGGTTCAGAGCACATGCTCTAGCCCAGATTTTCCACAACTAGTCTACCAAAGACATATTGGTACAATTATGTGTAAATTATACATTTTTCTACTTATTTAGGAGATTCATTTGATGCTAGTATTTCCCTGCTTGACAGTTAGATGATACATAACTTCAGTTTTCATTTGTAATACTTAGAATGTCCTCGTACAAGGGCTTATACTGTCCGTATGTCAAATATAATTCTCCATGGTTTCTATACTTAAAAAGACATGATCTATTCCTTGACTGTACTGGTAAATACAGACTTCTGTTTTATGCATGAAATCAACACTTCACAGTCTTACTTTCAACTTCTAAGTAAGTGGGGAAGAGCTAAGTCCTCAAGTTCTTACTCAACTTTAAAGCGCATTGTTATATTCACCAATAAGAGACAAAAAAGAGACTCAGTTGCCATTGTTTTATGTTGGTAAGGATTAAGGTCAAAAGCGTTTGTGCTCCAGGAACAGTTTTCATCTGACAATTCTTGAAAATACTATGTTTGGTGAACAGGTGAGCTTCTTTCTCCTCAAAACATTTCCAAAAATAAGTAAACAATATTTTTAGCATCAATTAGTTTTTCAGAAATTCTCCTGAAACTATAAAAATCTCTCTAAAAATGAAATTCAACCACAGTGCTGTTATTTTGAGATCTTTTACAAGATAAATATAGCAAGTTAGGGTGTGGTTTCTAAGGTTAAAATATTTCTACTGCAGTCATAAACAGTGGAAAGTAAAATGTTTTGCTGAACCTATAAATGGACTGTCTAGGTTACAATTTTTTCAAATTTGAGTTAGGGCACCGGATTCTTTTGGCATCTTCATGACCAGTTCAATTTTAGCCAATATAATCTCTGATAAAGCTATTATCTCCAGATGACATATGTGTTTGTCTTTTGAAGGGAGTTTGTTTTCTCACTTTATATGCCAGTGAGATGACAACATCCTACATTATGACAGCCTTTCTGGTAGCCTCAGTACAAATGCTAACAAATGAATAAGCTTGGAAATTCTATTACTTTTTAATCTGATCTTTTGTGTCCTCATTAGAAATCTTTCTGGCCCCAACTAGAACTTTCAAGCAGTCTGCTATTATCAACACATTCATTTCACTTATGAGATTAAATGTATTCCTTTAGACTAGTTAGACCACACCTATATATGAGTCTGTGTTTATGAATGCACTTCATTACATTCTGAATTATGTCTTTAAGTACTTTTAGTAGTAAATGAGAATATTTTTATTAGACCAACTGATTCAGCTAGAAGAAGCAAGCAATTCTGCTTTTTCATCTGTTGTTCATATTCATAGATTGGTCTATTAAGGTTGGTCTATTAAGAGGTCTTCTTCAAACGTGGTATTATTTCTTGTTGCAGATTTTGACTTCTCTCCTGAGACAATCGTAGGTACAGTAACACAGAAACACCACCACATTTTAGTAACTCTGCATTAGATGTGTCTAAGTAAAGATTCTGAGAAATATTCTATTTCTGTAATTCTGAATGCTTGCAATAATCTGTTATTTTGACTGGGTGACATTTGTGTGATTACTGAGTATAACAAGTATTTTAATAATTAGCATTCAATTTGTTGATATCAAAACTATTATGCATTCGATAATTTTATGTAACATTTTTTTATCCTGCTTTCAAATCCTGAATAGTCCTTTTTTAAAAACACTACTTACATTTCTCTATGTGTTTTGAATACCTTTAACATAGACCCATGCATCAAGCTTGTTCCTTGTAATGAATTGTCATATTATTACTGCTGCTATTGTTGTTGGATTTGTCAATCATTTCAGTAGCACTACTTCTATTCATTCAAACTGGAGTTCCAATGTGGCAGTATTTCTAATATGTATATTAACATGTCTTTATAAAAAAAAGATTGTTTGGTTTATTGAACAATTATTACAGAACTTGTTTATGCTCACAGCAGCCCTTTAATATCGCAAAACTCAAGAAAGATTCAGAACTCCATGTATCATTTTCTATCTAGAAAAAGTTCATACAGATTCTATTCGATAAGGCTTATAAAGTGGACTGTATAGTTTATAGTCAACTCTTGATGCTTTGGTGGAAAAAAGCACTGCTGAATCACTGTCTACTCAAAGGCAGTGGTTGTAATACTTATGAAACCTGAGAAGCCTTTTTCATGTGGTGTTTTAAATGTCCCGTTGTGCAAGAGAAGGAAAATTTAACTCAGTGTTTAGATACATAGGTTAAAAAAGAGACCTATGTGATGCTTCTCTTTATCATGTATTCCATCTCAAAGTTTTAGGATGCAAATATATGTGAAAAACACTATTTCTGACATTAAAAAAATTATAAAAATATGTATTCATGTATTAGAAATATTGAGTTTGGTTCATTGACACAGACATAGTATATCTGTTTGAGTGCTATTTCTCCAGTGTTTTGGGGCTTTTTGTTTTTTTGTTTCCTTTGCAAAACTGTGTTACATAAATAAAATCTGCACAGAGGAAGCTTTTTTTCACTTAACACATTCTTAAATGCTATCCTGTCACTCTCTTTCCTGCATCAGATTACAATTTCCAATTTTACCATTCTTGCTTTTAGCCTGATAGTTAAAATATATTCCTGTGGTATTGCTAAAGCATAAAATTGCCACTTCCCACACACATGATCACAATTACAGTGTTGGACACTTGTCTATGTATCATTTGCTCAGCAATCATCAGCAGTAACTTTCTCAAGCTTAATTTTTACAGGAACATAGACTTATACTTTATATTTAGAGATTTCATAATAAAATTCACATTCTGTCATGCCAGAAGCACTACAGTTTACTGAGATCCTCATCTGCTTTGTGTGGTAATGATCAGTACTGATAATGAACTCGCTGAAGGTTCTATTTGCTAAAATTTACTTTTGTAGAGCTGGAATTGAAACTTCTTTTTCTGACTCAATGTGCAGAAAAGGCCTTCTTAAACTGAAGTATTTCTTGGAGTCAAAGATAAATGTTAGCCCTACTTTCTAAAACAAAGGGCTAGTAAAATCATCGGATCTTTTAACATGGTTCTTCTGTATTCACTGAAGTGGTCCCGATATTTTGCAGGGCATGTGAAGCATCATTACATATGGGCAGTTTCAGTTGTTTTAAAAAAATGTATTTACTGACAATACTAGAAAGTTAACTTACTATTTACCTTTATATTAAACATTCAGCACATTAGGTTTTTAAATCACAAATTCATTGTTCGTCCTACTTACACAATGGAGAGTATTGCTGAAGTTGGAAATAAAGAGTATCGTTCTAATACAAAATTATTGAAAAATAATGAATCACAAAATGTGTTATAAAGAATGCAGAACTGCACAAAGAATTAACTCTATGATGTCTAAATGGGGGTACATAAAATTCCACCTGTTACAATTATTTTCTTTTATTTCCGTTTGTTTTAAGTGTTTAAGTTTAGCATGAAGTGTGACAAATAAAGAAATAAGCTTTACTGAAGAATTTGTTCTGGGTAATATTTGCTGGTTTAAACAGCAGTCTTAATACATCTCTTTACTGGTAAGTTTAAGCAGATGCTTAATAGCTCTGCGTACTTTAAGAATTGCATTACTGTAGTTTTGTAAAGCCACTGAAAGCAATGAGGTTGTGTGGGTAACATGAACTCAGTGATATTAGTGATGCATCAGTAACTTCTACAATTTGCCATGAAAAATTTACTTTCTTCAGCTGTCACTGTATGTGTATGTTTTTGTTAGTGTGCTGAACATGCATAGTACTTAAGCTGAATGACAGCATTGTTTTCAGTGACTTTCTTGAAGACATCTTAAGTAATCTAGGAAAACTATAATTTATAGCAATATACCTCTACTGAAGTTAGATTTTCATGAAACTCTTCTAGTCACTGGTTAGAAAGCTAACTTCATGGAAAGACAGTCTTTATTATTACAGTTTTTAAGATAGATCTGGCTACTACATGAAATGACCTTTAACTTTTCATTGTATTTTTCATAGGATATTAAAATCTTTCTCCAAATTGCTGAACAAGCAGAGTCAGTTGCTGGAAAAAACACCACATATGGAGACAACAAAGTATGAAAAATTGTAGTTACTGAACATTAAGAATTTTCTTTAAGGTTTATTAAAGGTAAAGAAATGTGTATTAGACCTCCAGTCCTCCCTTCTGTTAGAAAGGATCGTTTGTTTATTGTTGCAAGACCAAAATCGCATAGCAGTTACACATTCTCTGTTACTTTAAATTAAAAAAAAAAAAAAGATGAAAAAAGCTGAACCAGGGAAAGATATGGTTAGATCATATGAAATAATCCGATGATACTTCTGAATAAAACTGATTCCTGAACTTAAATAGAGCCAATAGTGTGTTTATTAATAATTATTATAAGAATAGGGTGCATCCAATTCTTGTAAATTAGCTAAGATATAGCTGGTCACCTTTTGTTAATGTGTATGGTTTATTAATTGACTAATTTTTAATAAATTAAATGTTCAAAGTAATTCATTTTTAAAACCACATTGCAATTCATAGCTAATAAAATCAGTAAATGAAAACACTGTTTTCTCAGAATAAACTACCAAGGAGACATCATCTACACGAAAATTGAGTGCTTTTCAGCACTTTGTTATCCAACCTTTCTGTTTCCAACCTTCCAGCTCAGCTCTGCTTCCACCCTCTAAAAATCTGCAGGCTGTTTCCGCAGTGCAGCAACACACACAGCCCAAAGGTGTGGGTGGCACAAGGTGCTGATTCCCAGCAACATCCCCTCCCATTGTGGTGCACTGAGCAGGCTCCAAATGAAGCAGTAAGGTAGGCGCTACACCATTTGTGGTTCCACTGCTACGTCTGCGCATAATATCAGCACTTACTAGAATTACAGTTGGGTTTCACACAACCGTTTTCAGTAATCAGCTAAAAGTCGATTTTTTTGTAGGCAGACCGTATAAAAGGACATCATGTACTACAGAAATATGTTGTAGGTTTTTACATGTGATAGATGTTTGTCTGAAAGTCCCCATGGCTCAGATGACACCTAGTGGGTGTGGCCTTCTGTGGCAGATTAAGCAGAGTCTTGGTGGGACACTCTTAATTTACTCTGGAAGTTGTTGTTTCTTTTTCTGTGTCCATTCTGACTCTTACTGGCTTTCCTGGAAGTCACTCCAGAATCGTTTTAATAGAAATTTTCTTGCTCATAGGAAGTTTTGTTTCAGTCTTATTCATTTTTTCCCTTTTCTAGTGCCTAGTGATGGCTAACTGTAAGATAATCATAGAATCATAGAATCATAGAATAGTTAGGGTTGGAAGGGACCTTAAAGACCATCCAGTTCCAACCCCCCTGCCATGGGTGGAGACATCCCACTGGATCATGCTGCCCAAGGCACCATCCAACCTGGCCTTGAACACCTCCAGGGATTGGGCATCCACAACTTCCCTGGGCAACCTGTGCCCGGGCCTCATCACTCTCATAGTGAAGAAATTGTTCCTAATGTCTAGTCTAAATCTGCCCCTCTCCAGTTTATACCCATTCCCCCTTGTCCTATCATCACAAGCCTTTATGAATAGCCCCTCTCCAGCTTTCCTGTAGCCCCTTCAGGTACTGGAAGGTCGCTATAAGATCTCCTCAATGCCTTCTCTTCTCCCGGCTGAACAGGCCCAACTTTCTCAGCCTGTCCTCGTAGGGAGAGTGCTCCAGCCCTCTAATCATCTTTGTAGCCCTCCTCTGGACCCATTCCAACAGCTCCATATCCGTCTTACTTTGAGGATTCCAGAACTGGACACAGTATTGCAGATGAGGTCTCACAAGTGAGGAATAGAAGGACAGAATCCCCTCCCTTGCCCTGCTGGCCACGCTTCTTTTGATGCAGCCCAGGATACAGTTGGCCTCCTGGGCTGCGAGAGCACATTGCCGGCTCATGTCAAGCTTCTCATCAACCAGCACCCCCAAGTCCTTCTCTGCAGGGCTGCTCTCAATCGCATCATTCCCCATCGTGTACTGAAATGGGGATTGCCCCGACCCAAGTGCAGGACCTTACACCTGGCCTTGTTGAACCTCATGAGGTTCTCAGAGGACCACTTCTCCAGTCTGTAATGATAGGAACTGCATTTTTCATGGGAATTATTATCATGAATTGTAGAAGCACGTATTTGTGATTATCTGAACTCATTAATTTGCAGTCTGTCAGCAGCCCAGAATGTCAGCAAACTTTGTCTTACTAGCTTAGAAACATAATTAATAAGTAAATACTTCCAAAATACCCTCTAATAGCTCTGTCACTACTCTGTTATTCTGGGCTATGTTTTTCTGCTTTTGGCTCTACCATGGTAATGCTTACATAAAACATTTAAATCTTCCTTTCTCTGCTTTGATTTAGTAAAAGACTCGAATATATGATGCTTTCTAAGAATAAAAATGGTCCCATTGAAGTCAGCTAACTCATAGGGAACCATAAACCTTTGCCCCTTTTTGAGAAGTGCTATCTGCCCAGAATACTTTTACATTTTTGATGAATCTTTATTACTTTTTAGCCAAATAGGCATGACATATTGTATTACTTGCATAACATTTGCTGATAGTCCTAATAAGGTTTCTGAGTTGCCTGCTTGAGTTGTACAGCAATCAGGTATCAAAAAAGCAACAGCAACTTGTGAAAGAAGAGAAACTGATGAAGTTAGTTTGACAAAGACTAGCAGACCTACCTGTAAAATTAATTCTGTTTTCTATCATGATAAAATAATAAAAAAAGTCATAATGGCAGATTTGTTTCTTTGTTGATTAAAGACAAATTTTGAAATGAAAGTTGCTAGTCTAGCAGCAGCAGATCAAAGCATCTATATGTGATATACAAATCTCAGAATAGAACCTAGTAAGCTTATCACTTCAGGCAAATAATGTTGTGTCTCTTCGCTCTACATATTTTGTCCTAACCACACTGGCACATTGTAGCTAAGTATTATCTTAGGAACAGATGTAACTTTGTTGTGCCCCCGCAAACCACGCTAAAACCTCAACATCCTCCTTTTACTTGTGACAACAGACTTTATAATGCATACAAATTAATTTGCTTTGTTACCACAATAATTTCTTCTCATAGCACATACAATTCAGTCAAAATTTAATTCCCAATATTCTTGAAATATTACGTATATATATGTATATTCATACAAGACTCTGCCTTTTTTCTTCTTATGAAAATATTGCATGGATGGAAAAAATTACAATGCAGTTCCCTGCCTTTTGCATGTTTCAGAATCTTTATTTTTTTGCTTTTGTACCATTTTTAATTTTTTTAATAAAAAACAGCTTTAATCACTAAGTGTTGAATTCTGACTTTGCCTCCTTAAGTTCTCCATATGTAAATAAGAAAATATTATTTTCAGAAAGGCTTGCCTACAATCCATGAATCTGAATAATCTAAAAAGGAGCTTCATCTATTGGAAATCATAAATCCCTGTTTAGGTAAGGTTCTTTAAGGATTACTCCTTTGTCATACACTGTTTACGTATTTTATCAATGGCCTAGAATTGAACATAAAATCATTACTGTTAAAGTCTGAAAAAAAGTGCAAATTGTGGTGCAATATCAAATAATAAAAAGTGAACTGGGTTGCATGGTGAAATGTTGAACAGCACATATTTCTAAAAGTAAAAGCATAATTTAAAAAGCAAAGAATTTCTTTCCTGACAATAGCAAATTATTTTCCTTTATGGTTACTACTTCATTGTAGCTGAGTATCATAGGGGTTATTCAATAGACATGGAGACATGGTTATTCAATAGACATTCCCAGTCTAATGCTGGGGCCCAAACAGAGAAGAAGCCTTTGTATTTATGAAGGAGGAATGCTGAGCAGATATGCCTTCAGATTTGGCAGTGGAATTACAAACGTATCATATTCGGTTTTCATATCTCTGCTTCAAGCAGGATGTTGAAAACTGGAAAGTGTTCAGAGAAGAACCAAAAGGATGGTGGGGAATCATGTCTTGTACAAGAAAATTCCAGGAACTCGGTCTTCTTACTTCACCAAAGGGACAATTAAAGGGTGGGTGTTGGATACCAGTTTACAAGGATCTGTGTAAAGCATTTTCACTTTTGTAGAAAAGACAAGCAAGATTCAATGGCTAGAACCAACATTTAGGTTTTAAAGAGGGAGTCAGTTTAACTCTTGAAGAAACTTACTAAATGTTGCTGCAATTTCCTCACCGTAGAGGAAAATCAAGATATATAATTAAGTCCAGTTTGTCATGGCAAACAAGAGTGAAATAAGGAATTACTGCACTTTTGATATTGAAATTAATACCTAAAAACAAAACCTGAAAAATTAGTTCAGCTTTCAGTTAGTTGTAGGCAACATGTTTGATCCTGTTTTTACATCATGCCATCTTTTAATGTTTTCCTCTGCTCCTTAGCTTCACTTATCTTCAGGAGTTCTTATGTATACTGCACAGAAAATGTCTTGGGTAGTTTCCCTTAGAAGAGGTGCAAGGGAGCTTATATTAACAATATTCTTATTGTAATTATAATTACTTGTATTACATTCCTGGAAAAATGTTCTTCCAAAAAACCCAACAAAGCAGAAAGTACTGCTGAATTAGGAAGTCCCCTAAGCTTATACTGACTAACATGAACTCTCTCTGCATAAATCTATCTCAACATTTCATTATGTAAAGAATCCAGGCTCCATACAAGTGCATTTCAGGGGTGTGATCCATTCTGTTACGTAAGCAGAATCCCTCCAGCCACATCCCTCGTGAAGCAGTCCAGGAAGGTTCTAAAATTTACGAGTAGCAAGAACACCTTTAAAGACATTTTTTTCACTGTAGATTGTGGCTACATAATGTCATGTTGCCACCATCATACTGAGAACAGTTCCTGAGTCTGCTCTGTGGTCCATACCTCAAATTTCCACTGAGCATGGGGTTCAGCCAAGTTTCTTTTATGTTTTTTGTAAGGGAAGCAGGCCATTTTGTAAAAAGCCTCTCAGCTGTGATGAATTTTCTTAAGGAGTGAAGAGTGACAAGGAGAAGTTCTCCAAATCATGGAAAGGAACACAGAATGATAGATATAACCTGAAAATCAAGGATAATGCACAAACTTATTAGCAAAATTGTAGTTCTGAAAAACAGCAATCAGAAAAAACAGCAATCAGAAAATTTCAAAAACTCCAATAATATTCACTTTCTCAAATTACATTCTTTTGTACCGCTTTTGTCACCTCAAATCTTGCTATAGATTCTGTAATAAATATGCTCTTTTGTAACTAGAAAAGCAATTTTATTTCATTCCCAATTTTACAAAATTTCCTTGACAGTTTCCTTGACTTTTTTTTTTTCCCCCCACTTTTTAGTATTATATGTAATGAGTATCCTGCAATTTGACATCTCATTATGGGACATCCCTGCAAATTCAAGGACAGATACAAAAGACCACACCTTTGGAAGGATTAACCTCTCACAATGATAAATGCTGGGATGTTCCAGCTGAGGAGCAGCTCTGCTGTAAAGAACTTGGGGTCTTCATGGACAGCAAGCTGAACATGAGCCAGCAGTTTGCCATGGCAGCAAAGACCAACAGCATATTGGCCTTTATTGGCAGGAACAATAGTTTTGGGCTTCCCAGTGCCAGAAAGACATTGGCAAATGGCAGTAGATCAGTGGAGGACCACTAAGAGGGCTGGGGTCGTGAGCTCTTGCCGGGAGAGGAGACACTGAAGCAATTGGGCTTGTCCAGCCTGGAGAAGGACAGGCTTTGGGGGAATCTAACAGTAGTTTTGCAATATTGTGACAGAGTTATCAAGAAGATGGAGTCAGATTCTTTACTGTGGTGTATAGCACAAGGACAAGAGACACTGGGCAGTGTTTGAAACAAAACTAGTTCTGAGCGGACATAAGAGAAAGCTTTTCCCCCATGAAAGCAGTCCAAGAGTGAAAGAAGTTTCCCAGAGAGGTTGTGCAGTCTGTGTTCTTGGAGGTTTATATAAAGCCCTGATTGCATAAAGCCATGAGCAAATTGCTCTGATCTCATGCTGGTGATACTTGAACAGGAGCTTGAAACAGACGACCTTTGGAGATTCCTTCCTGAACCACTGTTTGATCTTAAATTTATTCTTTTCAATTGTACCATGCAAAATTATTAACTGTATTGATGCCACAGAGCCATAACTAAATGGGCTATAATAAGTAGTTCTTCTGAAGATGAAAATGGATCAGAACACTATCCAGTGTCTTTGCTTGTCTTCCAAGCACCATAATGAGAGGAATGAAAACCTGAACATCCTTATTTCATTACTGAGATCAAAAGGTATGACTCTCACTATCTCCAGATAGCACTGTTGTTATGCAGAAATGGCATCTTCTCACTTTTAAATGTGTGATAGATTTTGCCCTTGGCTTTGCCATATAGG
Source organism: Cuculus canorus (assembly GCF_017976375.1). Lineage (NCBI taxonomy): Eukaryota > Metazoa > Chordata > Aves > Cuculiformes > Cuculidae > Cuculus > Cuculus canorus. The sequence goes on along the minus strand of NC_071441.1, from coordinate 65,554,512 downwards.
CATTACGGGCTTTATTTTTAATTTATATATAGAAATTCATTAAATACAGCTATCAAAAAGAAAAATGAAATAAAACATCACTACCTTCATTTAGTTTGGAAGCATTCTATTGTAAAGGTAAATGTAGGGGGAATTTCCTGACCTTTAAGTAGTCTGTTCTTCACTTACGGATTTTCTGAAACATTTTGAATTTCATTTCCTTTATCTTCTCTAGTAACTTTACTTTCGAGATTTCTCACTGTCATGACTTCAGTAGCAATGTCCTTAAACATCCTTACACTTCAGAATAGCAGAACTTCAACTTAGTAGCTCAGACCTTGAGAGGCTTCTGGATCATGGCCTTTCTACATTAACATAACACGTGGTTTTCTGTACTTTGAGAAAAAACTGTACTTTCTTGCTCTACAAATACCATACCTATCACAGCAGTTCATGTCAGTAACAAAGAATGTCACCATACTCACTTCATAGTTCAACTTATGCAAAGAATTTATTTTTCCTCTCTTCTTTTACTCACAACAGTAGTTCCTTTTCTTTGTTCCCGATAGGTGTGTATGTGTACATGTATACACATGCACATATATATATGTACATTTATACACAAAAAAGCTGAAATTTTCTTGCCTTACTATAGACAGTACATATTCATCTGAAGAAATATAGTTGCATCCTAGTTAACTATGAACTGCTGCTTTTCCAGCAAATTATATGTGAATAAATGAAACGCACTCAATTTGATTTTTGGTTTTTTTACTTCAAGAATTATACCTTTTTAAGTCATAATCTGATCCACCGCAGAACTTCATGGATATTGTGGCTATCATAGGTAGGTTTAGTACCAGGTCTTCATCATGATTTAGTTGGTCCTGTAGAATTGTTGCTATTTCTAGAGAAATAACATTTAATTATGTTAGTGTAGGTTTTTTATTGGGAATTTTTAATTTGTCAATATAAATAACAGCATGTACAAAACTCAAATTGTTGCCATTATTTTAAAACCTGGATGTGTTGAAATCATGTAGAATTCAAGGTTCTGTGTACTCAGGGCTAAGTTAAATACACACAAAATCTTTGCAGTATAGTGGCAGCTGATGTTCAGATATTACGTGCTGCAGTTGATTTAGCATCATGTTTTCCTTTTTAGCCTCATAATGATTAATAGCGACACAAGGAAAAGAGCTTTTTTTTAAACTGGGCATGTTGTTCGTATTGTTTCTGGGAGGAAGCCTGAAAGGGAAAAAGGATCATCTTGTGGTTAGGGTTCTACAGTACTGATATGCCCCAATGTCAAGCAAAAGATAGAGATGTCAAAGCTGGCTGCAAGTAAGTTAATCATTTAGTTCAGACACTGGGAAGAGTCTTGCTAAAACAAATACAGGCTTCTCAGTTACTATAGTGCCATGGCTAAATTTAGAGCATCTGGAATTCATACTACATTCTGCAGAATGTATACGTCCTTACAAGACAAAAGTCATTTTTCTGAAAAATTTCTCATATATTTTCTGTTCTTCATTGGCAAAGGGAGTAGGAAATAGAAGGTTTCAGCTTTGCTTCATATCACCGGGATCTGAAAGAATAAATAGATTTTTTTTCATTATTCAAAATAAATTTTTTTTCATTATTTTTTGAGATGTACATTAATCTCTTCAGGTTTTCTTCTTAACACTTCTAGCAAACATTAGCTTTTACTTTAAAAGAAATATGTTGTTAGTACCTGAGCCTATTTGGCTTTTTTTCTTCCTCACCACTTCCTTTAAAGTTTGTTGAATCTGATGAGCCCTCTGAAACTTAGTCTGTGGCATATTTTTGCCTCTCTTTATGTAAATTACAAAGGCTAATCAGCATGATTGATAATCAACATAATTTTCCTTTTCCACAAGCAAACTATCCTGCTTTGAATTGGTCTTTCTTCCAACTGATGCTAAGGAAAAAGAGAAAGATCTTTCTGTTACTCTTTCTTCTCATGCTTGATTGTAAGCCCAAATGGTTAAAGATCAAGACTCCTTAAAACATCCAAAGCTGAGCAAAGGAAGGGCTAGGGTGGCTTCTCAGAAGCAGATGAATTAGAGGTAAGAAACAAGTTTCCCCTTCTCTACCGCTACCCACATCTGAACATACAAACAACAAAAACAATGGTAAGGAAAGGAACAAAATGAGGACAAACTCAAAAAAAAACGAAAAAAACCCATGTTGGTATTCAGATAAAATCAAAGATTGTTTCCTACCATCAGTTTGTTTTGGAGCGTTTTTATTCAAAGAGTGAATTTTTGTCTTTAGTAAAATCAGTGGACTGTTTCTTTTTTATTTCAAACTAAACCAAGTTTTCATCTGGAGTTTTTACCTTTGATTGCAAGAAACTTCATCCTAAAGTTGTCCCCCCAAAATCCTATCAATTCTTCTTTGTGGTTTAGATAAGTGTCCATTTATGACTACAAGAGACTAGGAGGAAGAGAGATCAGAACATTAGACACCAACTTATTCTAATGATTACTCTCATTTTTTAAAACATGCACCTCTTGTTCAGATTGATTCTGACTTACATGCTTTAGCAACTGGACATTGTTATGCTTTGTGTTCTAAGGTGGAAGCCTTTCTCCCTTTTTGAAGACAGATACAATAATCAAATGGGTTTTTTTCATCTTTCATTTATAAAGAAAAATACTGATGTCTCCCCCCATATGTCTGTATGGACTTTCCTCTATATTACTGTGTTCAGGTTCTGGAATCAAGCATCCCAGGTATTTGGTCAGACTTCAGTTTAACTTATGTAATGCCTATCTAGAAACCAGGTATTATTTTTAATATTTGCAATTCTTCATCTACCTTGTATCTCCTCAATAAATTGCTTACAAAGCTTTCCGATGTGTTTTTAAAGCAGAAAAAGCCAAGTATACACAAATATGTTACAAAAGTTTAAAACTTAACACCCTCTTAAAAATATCAGGGAGCCCATATTACTGCAGGGCGTGGATGCTGTTTTCTTTAAAATGTACTGTTGAAAACAGCTCTTGGTCTTGGGGCTGAGGATGGGATTTGAGGGATGTGCTGTCTACTAGCCATTTAATTCATTGTCTGTGAGTATCAAAGCCAGGTTTGGTCACACCAGTGCTCTTGGAGGCTCAGTTCTGAAACACAGAGCTCACCTACATGTTAGTTTTGTAGATGAACGTAAGTGATTTAGGCACTCTCAGAGTCAGTGAAATGCTAAACTGTTAGATGGACTTAGGGATTAATCTGCAGACAAGTGTTGATACCAGAACCAAACAAAGTTACTCACCTGCTCTGTATTTAGAAATAGAAACTCAATTTCATAAAACATGGACAAATTTTTAAATTAAATAAAATTTTATTAGATATGTTGGACAGGAGTTGCACAATATTTTGAAAACTATCTTACCAGAAATCTTCAAGGTAACAAAGGCCAGAGAGGTTTATGAGAAGTCTTGCTAAAAGTTTTGTTAGTTTCTGTTACAGGCAGAAAAGTTTTTGCACACTAGTTTGCCTTCCTGTAAGGAATGTCACATGTTTTTTATAGTGAAGTGTTAAGAATATAGACCTTCTAGTGCATTTATAACCTAAAAACTTGTATGCATCAGCATGAAAATTCTTTACAGGGCATTAGTGAATTAGTGCAAGATATTAAATCAATTTTATTATAGTAGTATTGTATTACTAGAGAGATGTTAATCAATAAAGGAGTATATAGTATAACATAAATATCCAATAAGCATAGCTTATATGTAGGTGGTCGAAGGAAGCAATCATCTTGTTTCTTTAAGGGCTTGTAAGGGATGAAGCTGTATACTTAAAAAGAAATTACCTATATTTTTCATCCTGTTGTTTCTCCTTAGCCAAAGAATACATGAGCATGAAAAATAATATTTAGAAAGACTGGAATACTTTTGTAGAATTAAAGATGAGGGAAGTGCAAGTTTTATATTGCTGGGTTTACTGTGCAAGCAGAAAATATGTTGTAGAATATCCTAGATGATTTTCATCTGGCTGATTAAGCAATTATATTCAGACAGAAATACAATGGAAATAAACAAGTAAATGGTATTGGAGGGGGAGATACGTAATTACATTATCTAAGGAAAGATAAGTTGCTGATATGTTTTCTCTTGTGCATTTACAAGAGCCAATTGTAGGTACACAGCTCTGAAACAGAAGATGGTTGAACAAGTTGCTCTGGCTTTCTCATTTGTTGTTTCAATAGTTTGTATCTCCTCTTCTAGAGGCATATTTCAATAAGCAGGACACTGAGGGCTGACCTAATTTGATCTGAGTAGGTTACAATTCTAACACACAAATACAAGCTGACCTAATTTAGATCATAAGTTACTAAGATTAAGAGTCCTTGCATCAAATTGGTTGTCATGATTATGTAAAAGTGAAGAGTTTTGGAAACTTCTCAGACAACCAAAACAAATGAGGTATATGTCTCCGTAATTGCTGTAGCAGCAGTGACTCATATAATCATTTACTTATTTGAGTTTAACACATGTTTTAGACACTTGTAATGTCCTCAGGAAATTCCATATCAGGTCAACTTTTTTCTTGCTGTCTGGAAATGAAGAGGAAGAGAAAGACAAAGACAGACAAAAAGACAAAGACAAAAAGACAAAGAAGACAAAGACAAAGGCAAAGATTCTCGCCTCCATGCAGTCAGAAAGGGTAGACATCTCTCTGTCTCTGCAGAGGTCTGTTACTTACTCTGAAGAACTAGACTGGACATGAAGTTAAGTCCAGTTAACCTTTTATTTTAAAAGGTTATTTTAAAAGTGGTGTAGGCACAGTAGCAGGAACCTCTATTTTTTTTTCCTGTTCAGCTTTGCTGTTCCGTTGGTTTAAAATTCAATAAGCATTTTTGGCAAAACTAATGAGTATTGCTGCAGGGGGGCATCATGGAGAGAGAAAGGAGAGGAAGGACAGAAGCAGAAGGTGGCAGATACCAAAGGGTGCATTGAAGGAGAGGAAGGGAAAAGAGGAGTGACAGAAAGATGAGACAAAGGAGGCAATTGAGGATGTTACTTGAGGTATTTAGCAGACACCAAGACCTGCTCTTGGGCAGTAGAAAGATTCCCAGGCTGCATCTATATTGTTAAATAAAAGATGGTAAAAGACTATCCTGCCTAATGCTAAAGCCCAGGCTAGCTGGCATGCAAACTCTGTAGGTTTAACTTTTCAAGAGCACAACAGCTGTATCCACGCTCCTTGGCACTCAAACCCAAGTCTGCTTCAGGATTCATGTGGTATCCGTAGCCTTGTTTTCTGTTCAGTTCAAAGCAGGACTGTATGACAGTCCATCTGAACAGTGATCCTGTGCCATGAAACATAAGATACAGGTTGTAACAAGTGGCAGCGTGAAGTGATATTTGAGGATGCAATAAAAACTGAAATAGAGCTGGAGAACCTTGGAGGATAAGTGGAGTCAAAACTACTGCAACACATTAATGCTTATTTATACATCGTCTTGGTGCTGTCCTTAAGTGCACCATGAAAAGGCTTTGTATTACAGAGAGCTTGTTGCAATTGTCCTAAAGAAAACAATCAATTAGCGCACAGTTCAGCAGTGGGACAGGTCTGGGGTGCAGTGCCCCAGCTTGCCTCACCTGGGCTTTCAGCTACCAGTTCTTAACTCAGTAGCATTCAGAATATTTATTTGGGGCACTGATCTTTGTCTGTCTTTTATTTCAGCCTCGTGTCCCTGGGACAGGCAAATAGAAACATACGAGCCTGACTTCAGATTCTTATTAAGAAAAGCTCGGTCAAAATTTAACACAATGACAAATCAATTTTCAAGGATTAGCCTATGCTTTTTAGGAACAGAAGAAGTCTGTTAGATTTAGCTTAGCACACTTGGATGAAAACCATCTGAGAAAGTGAAGGGAAGACTTTGCATCTTGCAAGGCACTTTCAATTGTAAGAAGTGAAACATCTTCAAAAGACAGACTTCTCTTATGTGATTAAGTAACTGCAGGGTGCTGATGTACAAGAAACATGCAGATCACAATCATTCATTCCCAACACGTACATCCAGCAGGTTATCAGCATGCTAGAGGCTCATGAGATAAAACCGTTCTAGCATGCAAACCACAGGCAAAAGTGTCACATCACACCCACACCTAAGTGAACCACTCGTACAACTTCAAGGTACATAAAAAATCTACATTGGTCAATGATTTTTCAGAAGTACCTTCATTTATTTTTTCACAACAAAACAGTCTATTAAGCAATGAGTTTAAAAGAAGACATGGAACAAAACACGATAATACGAGTTTCTGCATCTCTTTGAAGACGGGAAATCCAGTGTAAGAGCTATTATATTTTAATTGAGGTAATTAGCTGGAGGTTGTCATCTTAAATAACTCTCACAGACTATCTTTTCAGATGTAGTAAACTTTTGCAGCTGATTTGAAGGCACCAGATTGTTGTGGTTTTACAGCAGATGAAAGACTTCCAGAATAAATTGCATGCAAACCTGATTAGCAGAGCTCTCAAATCCACTACACTATGTAGTTACTGAAATTGTTTCTTTCAAATAAATTTTCAAACAAGCTGAAACCCTTTCATCTTTGCCAGGCATTCACAAACTTATCCAATGATGTAGAAAGGTACTTGTGATTCATAACCTTAATTTAGATTTTGGATTATGAATTTTCACCTTTACATATCAATTCTGTCCACTTTAAGTAACTTGCATTAATAATGCAAATTACTATAACATTCCTGTTTATGTGAGGGGATAAATGAGCAACAAGTAGTCTCGTTCATCTGTTAGTAGTTGTCCTCTTTGCACTGTAGTACGGTATGGCAGCTGAATTTTCCAATGGTTGTATAAAACAAATATGAATTACACAACTGTTTGTTCATAATAGATGAAGAGAGGCAGGAAGCTAAATGGAGCAGCTGCTCCAAGCTCATTTTGCCTCTCAGATATCTATGGCAAAATCTCATTGGTGCAAGAAGCTCCCTGCTTGCCCCAGTGTTCCATAGCCTCTGAGCATAGGAAGAAAAATTTATACACCATGATTACAAAAACAAGATCTTTTACCACACCTGCTTCTGTTTCCAGAACTCTCTGTTGTGAAGCCTTCTAGCCCAACTAAACTAGTTCAAACCAGTTCAAGTGATTTAACTCTCCATAATCCCCAGTGCTGGTATCTTCTCTGTTGCTAGCTATTGTTGACACCCCTGTTTTACAAGCTATGTATTCTTACCTTGGAAAAGAAAATTTCAGGTGTTCAGTGGACATGAAGTGGTGGCAATTTTTATGTTAATAGGAACATTTTAATAGTATTCAAGACAATAATAAACTTTTCAAGCTATTTTGGCTCTGCCATGTAAACAGGAACATATAGTTTTTTGATAGCTTCCTATATGACCACAGCATTTATTCGTTGGTATGTGCATGAGCCAAATGTTGGGAAACTTCAAGATTCTGTATGTGTTTGTCAAAATACTACTTCTGTGACAATGTAAACCACTGCTAAATAGGATAAGTGTCTGGGACAGATTCAGTCTGCCTATACAGAACCCAAAGCTACCTATTTGTAGCAGAGGCTGATTATTCCTGTGTCCTGTCCTGTTAATTTCCCGTCCTACATCTCTTGTCGCTGTGCTCAGCTACATAGATACATCTGGATTTCACATCACTGTTGTACACAAGTGAACAATTATACTGAAAACAAAGTGAAGCTGACAAAAAAACCCTGCAAATACAAATTTCTTAGGATTAAGAAGTCACTTGGTTTTTTGAGGGGGGGTACAATTTTTCTGTGGTTTTGGAAAGGAGCAGAAATTAAAGGTCTTTTTATTGTCATTACTTTCTAAGTATAAAATCATGGTTTGCAATGTAACACAGTTGTTTGTTAAAATCCTGACTTTTCCAAACTCAGCTTGACAGCTACCATGACTTCACTGGAAATACATATTCATTCATCTAGTGCCTTCAGCTACAAATTACTGCTGTCAAGGTTGCCTTCATTGAGTCTGCAGAAGAGCAGGAGTATAAAGTGCTCCAAACCATGCAGTTCTGGTAAAATGTCAGTGCTTTTTCCAGTCTGCTTTCCTAACCAACTATATTCAGTATTCAATTTCTTTCCCACATTTCAGATGCGTTAAAGGCATTTGAATTTGATGATAAGTGGATGGAAAAGGCTGCTAAAAGATTGGGATGCTGGCAGGATTCATAGTTCACATTGCTAAGTGAGTTTCCTCTCTGTGAAATGAAGCTAATATTTACTTATCTTAAAAATTAAAGTTTTGAGGGTTTTGTTATCAACAGCCCCAAATCACTGTGCTGTAAATAGCCTGATTCCCACTCTGCTTTCACAAAGCATCTTTGTGACGGTGCCTACATCCTGTTTCCTATGGTGCTGCAGGTAACGAGGTAACGGCAGCTGATAATAGAGAACTTGTGCAGCTAACTCACCGTGAGAAGGGGAATGCTAGTGTGGGATGACTACAGCCTTTTTCGTACCCTGCATGACTTTAAAACTGTACTCAGTAATGTTAGCACTTCAAATGAATGTCCATTTCCACCTACTGCCAATCGTTTTCTGAATTCTTTCTAGAAGGAAATCAGTACTCTTTGTACATACTCTAAGTTCTGACTGAGTCAACATAAAACACCCCCAATTCTGAGCATTTCTCCAAAATACTATACGTACATGCGTTTTCCTGTACTTGCTGAATGACAATCCAGAGTAGTCAATAAAACTGCCCCTTGTAGCCCTGTAGTTAGGCAAAGAGGCTGTAAAATTGAAGGAAAATTATTCGTAGCAAAAGCCTCATAAATACTGTTCTGCAGAAGAAACTATGGACAGTCCTTTCCAAAGTATTTTCTTAAGCCACGTGTAGAAACCCACTATTAAGTTCCTCAAATATATAGCCTAATATTTAGAGGTAACAATCAACTTCAAATAAACCAATGCAGGGTGTTGAGTGGCTGGGAAAATCAAGCCAAATATTATCTAACAAAATGTTTATCACAGGATTTTCAAAACCTTTCCTGTAACTAAGAAGCACAAATCCACTGAAAGTTCTTCCCTCTTCTTGACTTAATTATTTCATAAAATTTTCCTAGAGTGGGAACTAAACTGGAAAATTCAATCTGAAATTTTCTCTATAATAATAGAGAAAATAATGTAACTGCTGAGGAAGTGTGCTATAACAATTCCTGTTATAATTCCAGTGCAATTTGTAAAACAATTCCCTTGTCCTGTCGAAGTTCACTTCACATGAATATACATAAATGCTGAGAGTTTAGTGTGCAAAATAGGATGTTGACCAGAGAAGCAAATAAGCAAAGTATTGGCAAGCACTAAAAATTTATTCTGTTTATAAATGAAATGAAGTTTGCATATGGAATTATAATGTTACACTGTACACATTAACTCAATGATCTTGAAACACCAGGCAGTCTGTCTGTGGATGTGGAAGATCTTAATACATACTCCTGTTTCTCAGTGATTATAATCCAGCGGTTAGAACTTCTGACTTTCCTTTGAGTGTGAAGGAGTCTGTGGAGGAAAGCTTAGTAAAATCTACTGGATCTCATACTTGAAAGGAAATGCAATATTCAAGGAATGGAAACATTTGAGGAAGGCAATGCAAACACTATAGGTGACCTTGGTTTCCCCAAGTGAAGGTCTGGCCATACAGCACAGTTCCGGGGAAAAAGGGATGGCAGATATCTTGGCATAGGGAATGTTTGAATTACAGTTTGGTGGATTAGCATATAATTTATAGCATTTATAACCCTACTAGAGCGGAGTGTAAGCCCTGAGGGACCCAGGTGCCTTCAGGCTAGCCTTGTGCCAGGCGGCAATGTTACCTGGGTAGAAAGGCCCACTTTCTCTGTGTCCCTGTGTCTCACTTCAGTCCCTGGCCTTTCCCACTTCTTGCAGCCGCAGGAACTTTTGCTGTTTCTATGCTGAGATGCAGACAGCTTTCCCCACTGTGCCAGCTCAGCTTCTCTAGCCAGACGTGTTGTGGCAAATGGAGAGCAGAGGTCCCAAACCATCAAGTGTCTCCTGATTTTCACTGCTGTCTCATTGAGAAAAGAAACATGATGTTCATGGATTCCCTTTCCACTAGACCATGGAGAGAAACAGTGGACACTACTAGTATCACCACCCCATCAAGGAGACTGTAGTCAGAGCCATATTCTTATTTTCTGCTGCACTTGCACTTAGCATCTTACTGATCACTTTCCTAGCTGAATCTCAAGTTGCAACAAATGTGCATTTCAGCATCTGGTGTCTGTTGTGGTTTGTTTTTTTCTTGTTGGCCACTTTATATTTAAATTTTTATTTCCCTCCCTGGTTTTGCTTTTTTCTTTTTCAAGCTGAGGTGATTGGTGCAAGTTTACTGAATGTTCTGGTTGTGAATATAAACAACTTGAAGCTGATGGCTCCTGTGGCAGCTACACCTTGGCTATGATGAGGCTGCGCTTGCAGTGTTTGCCTCAAAAAGTGAAAGCGAGGGAGCTATGCCTGTTTTCATGTTTTGTTGCAAACTCAACCTCAGACCAAGGTCACAGAAAGGTTGGGCAGTCTCCGTAGCCTGTAAGCAACCCATGTTTATTGTTTTTTCACCCCTATTACTTCGCTTTCATTGGAGGTTTTGACAGAGTTTTGTATGACTGTGATCAATTTATGGTTTATCTTTGACCTTTCCTCCTCATTCGGACTTTTAAAACAACACTTCTTGTATATAACTCCACTCGCTGTGGAGTGAGAGCTGAAGTAAAAATCATGCTTACATACAAAACCCTGTGCCACCCCCACAAATCCAGACAGCAGAATGCGATATAAATCCACATAAGGTAGGTGGTAAGAGCCAGCATAGACGTAACATTCCTGTATGCAATTTCGTGGAGAGAATTCAGCTTTGTGTAATAGTAGAGAATGCTGTCTGATGCTGTACAAAGCAGAGTGCAAGAAGACAGATGCTGCAGGAGACAGGAAGGAAGAACTGACTGGCCTTTCTGAGGGTCTGCAGGTAGCCAGCTGCTTCAGCTGTGCGTGCAGCTCTACTGACTGCAAAGACCGCTTGCCAGTGGAGCTTACATTGCTTAGTGAGGTGAACAACAAACAAAAAGAACCTTCTTGGCCTACACTGCACCTCCAGCAATGGAAAGCCCTGTAATACTGTAGGTATGGTCACTAGCTGAATTACAAGAAAGCACAACTTCAGGGCAGTTTGCTCCAGTTTGTTCTGCGCATGCCTGTGTGCAGAAGCTCAAAAACTGATCAGGCCTTTTGTCTTCCTCCTGACTGGGACACTGGCTTGTGTTTATGTGATGCGGCTGTTGCACAGAACCTGGCTCACTTCTCCACAAAACCTGCACTGGTTACTCAGGAGAGTATAAGATGGGTCAGCCCTCCCACTGTGGGTCACTCTATCCTGCTTGTGCTGCCCCTGCAGCTGCCAAAAACTGTCTTTCCACCTCTTCTGTTGCATTACAATTTCCAGCCCTCTTTTCACTTTTGCTATTCTACTATGTGGATGGAAGCAACACGACTCTCAAACTATAGCACTGAAATTGGAAACAAGCTTTCAGCTGATATCTCCTTGGAACTAGGAAGAGCAGAATTACTACCTCAGCTTTGTCCATAGGAAGTGTAGCAGGTCATGCATTCCCTAATGAAAATTACTTCTTTTTAGCGGCAATGAAGTCTGTTTAGCCCAGGGAGGCAGGAAAAGCAGCTGGGAGGTTATCTGTAGCCTATAGGTAAGGCATGTGAGTAAGGCAAGTTACAATCTCATGAATGACAGAATCATAGAATCACAAGTTTGGAAAAGATCTCTTGGATCATTGAGTCCAACCATTCCTATCTGCCACTAAACCATGTCCCTGAGCCCTCACCTACCCGTCTTTTAAATACCCTCAGGGATGGTGGCTCAACCCCCTCCCTGGGCAGCCTCTGACAGGGCCCCATGACCCTTTCTGTGGAAAATTTTTCCTGATATCCAGCCTGAACCTCCCCTGGCCGAGCTTCAGGCCATTCCCCCTTGTCCTGTCCCCTGACACTTGGGAGAAGAGGCCAGCTCCCTCCTCTCCACAACCTCCTTCCAGGTAGTTGTAGAGAACAATATAAAGTATCCCCTCAGCCTCCTCCTCTCCAGGCTAAACAACCCCAGCTCTCTCAGCCGCTCCTCATAAGACTTGTTCTCCAGCCCCTTCACCAGCTTCGCTGCTCTTCTCTGGACACACTCCAGAGCCTCAACATCCTTCTTGGAGAGAAGCTCCCAGAACCGAGCACAGGATTCAAGGTGCAGTCTCCCCAGTGCTGAGTCAAGGCCAGTGGCAGTCTATTTCCTAAGCAGAATGCTGTGAGAAACTGTGTCAAAGGCTTTACCGAAGTCCTAGAAGACTATGTCCACAGCCTGAGTTTAAGCAATTAGAGTCCTTAGTGGACTTGACTGAAACAGGTTCACTCAGCAGCAGTCTCACATTCCCAGAAGTGAGCTTTGTATATCATCTGGACAATGCTTGTACTATCTCATCTTTTTATTGGATAAAGGTCTGAGCTCAGGGAAGTAATGGCTCCAAAATGAAGTTAGGTAAGAATATGGCCATGTAATTCAGTGGGTGATACCAGCGGATGCAGCAGTTAAATCAGCCCTTGTGATTCAGAATGTATAAGTACCAAAATGTGGAGAACTGCAATGATAATGATATACCTGCGTACAGGAATCAGTGAGATTGTTATGACAGTATTGATTCCACTTCTGAGCACTCAGGGAAGAGATGAGGGAAAATCATGTCAGGGAGACCTGTCCTACTGTGTGAGAAGTTAAAAGCCCTAGATTTAGTTTACTTGTACAAAAACATGATAAAATGATAATTTAATGTTTGACTACAGTTATCTGCGTAGGAAAGGATTTCTGGTTATTCATTTTTGTAAAGAGAAGCAGACAAGATCTGCTCACTGGAAGCTGGATTTAGACAAATTTACATTTACAGCTTCAACGATAAGGACAGCCAATTTCAGAGGCGCCGTAGTTCCTCCTCCGCTTTAAGTCTTGAGAAGACCAAATGTAATAGTTCAGACACCAGAAATAAAACTGATAGAGACATGTGAGAGTGATATCTTTTGAACGGTGTTATGCTGCAGGGTAGATCACATCATAATGACAGTCTGTTCTGCCTTATAAAACCTCAGCTTACCTTTACAGTGTCCTCTGCAGTACAGGTTAGAGATGCCTCAGCTGGATCTAGGGGTGAACTATGGTGGTGATACAGTTGTGCTGACACAGAGTCCATTTAAGTTCACCTTCCGCTACAGTAAGTTAGGTGAATCAGAAATGTATGCTATCAATGCTGTAGAGCATCAAGCCTTTGTAACTCCAGCTTTATAACTTGTGAGGTGGTTCCTGTACCTCTAATCTTCATTGGTCTGTGAACTGAGAATATTGCTGGGCCAGAGCATTCCCTTTCTGTACACAGAAGTCTCGTGAGATTTGGGAGCAATTTTTTGGGGTTGTACCTTTCACCCAGTTCTCTATTTCTGCTATAATGAGATTCTTACTGAATCAGATTGTCTTCTTTCTAACATTCTCTTCATACTGCTGTGATGAAATCCCCTTTATTTCTCTAGTCTTTTTTTGCTGATATGCTTCAGTATAAAGCAAAGGAGAGTTGGAATTGCTTGTTAGTCCTATACTACTGCACATTAGATGCTACAGACACACCAATTCCTAAAAAATTAGTGATCAAAATAATAGCAATAATAATAATAATATCGATGAATCAAGTAGTCATCTTCTGTGCCCTGTAGACCTGCTGAATATCAGAGCTGAAGCTTTCCATTAAGCAGATGCCATGCTCTAGATTTCTGTCCTACATTACCTTTCTTTTTATAATTCTGAAGTGGAAGAGTTTGGTGCTCCAGAGAAAGAAAGACTGATCATATACAGTTTGGGGTTCTAATCTGCTTTGATCTGCACAGATAATGAGCGAGGTGGCCAGCAGGTCCGTGTTAGCTCGGTAACTCATCTCTTTTATTTCAGTGGCTGAAGAGCATTCTTTGTGCTGTGCCCCAGCAAGAGCACGGTGAAGCATCGGATGCTTGCCTTGAAGTGATGGTTGCGGCACCTTGCTCTGGGGGAAAGCTGAAGGGAAGAGTGGTTCTGCTAGCAAGCAGCTGTGTTGCCAAAATGAAACACAGGGAGCATGAGGAGAAGGGAGGGATGGCAGGAACTGGAGTGAGCTAGTGGACAGGTAGTTTGCAGCAGGCATACAGGCAGTCAAAGCATACAGCAGCAGGCCTTGATGGAGATTGAAAGCAAGAGGCTCTCTGAAGGACACAGAGCAAAGAGTGGAACCTGTTGCCAGTAGCGGGGCTGAGAGCAACCCTGAAGAAAGGTTCCTGTGTTATACTGGAAAATATTTGAAATGCGGTGGAGTTCCTCCATTTCCAAACCTGAAAAATGTGAAACCATCTCTGGATTCTCTTTAAATGCAACCCTGAAGAAAGGTTCCTGTGTTATACTGGAAAATATTTGAAATGTGGTGGAGTTCCTCCATTTCCAAACCTGAAAAATGTGAAACCATCTCTGGATTCTCTTTAAATGCTCACTGTAGTGGCAAGATGACAACAAATCTGCATGCCAGCTTTGCCAGCTGGGGTCCCATCAGAGTTCATATATGTCCCTTTGCTATTAGTGTCATATCTGCACATTTCTTTTTCTCAAGGCTAATCAGGCATATTGAATGGGGGAGAAAATGTGTAATTATTTTTCATCTCTACAGAGATTTCCCCACTCCTACATTCATGTTTAAAATGGAGAGGAGTCTTTCAGGTTGATCACATATTTTCCTGTGGTTTTCTGGCATGAAGTGTCTCAATTTACTCATATCTCAAACATTACTCCTATGTAAATTATTGAGATGAGATAGAAGCTGTTCATTTTGAACAGATAAACACCTCAGTGCAGAAAATTTGTGCCAAACCACATCACAGGAATTACATATACATTCCTCTATTTCTAAGTAAGTTTCATACCAGGAAAGAGATTTAAAAATGTGTTTAAATGTAAATGTATTTAAATTATTGCTGTCTTTTTGTGAAATTTGTGATCTGATGTTTATCTGTTCTTCCTTTGCTTAAGCATTTTAAATGCATTTTAAAAGAGAGCTTTTAAAAATATTTTAATGATTACAGCCTTACTGAGGAAGCTACATTCAACCACACTAATATTAACCAAGAAATTCTATGCTAATATTTAAGGTTGCCTTCAGCAGCCTGATTCGCCTGATTTGCCACTGAAATCCGAGTCACATACATTTAAACAGCACAAAGCTTGGTTTAGAAACTCATCCTCCTCCCAAAAGTCCATCTCTGGAGCCCTGTCCCCGAGGGCTCGTTCCTCTCTCCAGCTGCAGGGGTGAGGACTCAGCGTGAGGTCAGTGTTTCAAGGCTGCAGGACAACACACACAGAACTGTCATGAGGGGACAAAGTTTTGCAAGGTCAGCCCCATAGCGGGACACTCGGCATGACAGCTATGGTCCTTCCCATCCTTCCTTACTACAGCTCCCTTAGAGGCACAGGCACCCTGTCTCTGTCAGAACATCCACACTCCATGCCGGCTTTTTTCCATGAACTTTCAGCTTCCACTTTTGTCTGCTTTTATAACTGCACCAGCTATTATCAGCTGCTAGTACTAAACAGCTAAAAGTACCAGCAGTACTTACAGACCTTACTGCACCCAGGCAGACATGGAGCTTGTGCCTGCCCAAGTAGGAGGGAAAGAGTGGGTGCTGCCACCAGCACTGCCTGCTGGGTGCACACCTTTCCTCCCACCTGTTTGCTTGGTTGTGGTGAAGCCCCACAAGCAGATTACATTGAAAACAAATATTACAAATACAATGTCACATTCTTTATGCTCTTTCCTACTTCACCAGCCTCAAGTTTTTCTAAGAGTGCTTCCATCAAATGTTCTTCCAATTTACAAGGACATGTCATCACATTGCTTCTGCTTGTTCTTCCCTTTGTTCTCTTTGCTAGGATCTACTCTCACTTCTCATCTGCGACTTAGAAAAGAGTCCAAGTCTATGTCGTGGACTAGTCGTACATCATACATGGAGCCTCCCACATCTCCTTGGCTGTTATTTTCTGGAAGGTATAACCATGCAGGAAATCCATGGCTAGGTACTAAATATCCAACAGGAGTCACACTGCGGTGGGCAGATTCTTAAAGAACACATTCAGCTGAAACCAAATCAGTATTTAGCAATTCTGATATTTAAACTAATGGAAAATTTCGAACTAGTTTTATGAAAGAAAAAAAGGCAACTCAAACTTATTTAATTAAAAGTTGCAGGATTCAGATCAAGTATCTTGCAAAATTGAGATACATTCACAAACCTTTTGTCACCAAAATGGCAGGGTTTTCAGGCAGGATTGTTTTTCATAACTTTCATCGAGCAACACAGTGGTCTTACGGTGACTTATGCCCTGCTGCTGGGCCTTATGAGTGAGGAATATGACCTGCAATAGTTAAAATGTTTAAGTCCCCAAAAATAATGCAAAGACAATCTAAGCTTTCATTTCTTTGACTATGATTTGAATCAAATTGTTGTGGAGAATAGTTGAAAATATGATCCATCCCTAAAGATTTAGAAACAGCAAGCAAACAAAAGAAGACCAAAACTATTGATTTGACTGTTCTTGTTACTCCTGTTGCTGCTTGTTTCATATTTAGGAAAAAACATTGTTCACCTCTTTTAGCCTGCCTGATTTAAGCTCTGATCTCATAATATTTGAATGCCTGACCAAGGTGCACGACAGAGCTCGTGCTTAACCTTCACCTGACAACATTTTTCTAACCTTTCTGCGTTCTTCCCTCAGTATAAGAGTTCTCCTTGTTAGTATGGTACCAACTTATAGTCTTGGAGGAAGAAATTTAAAGCAGTAACTTTAGGTGTTAAAACCTCAAAGACAAAGAAAGTTCAAAGAAACAGTCAAAGGTTTCAGCTCTGTTAGATATAGCTCCTTCCTTCACAACAATGCAGTAGTGAACTACGTATGTTTCACTCTACATTGTTCTTGTACTCTGCAACCAATGTAATTTGGTGATGGGGAACAAAGCATCTTCCAGAGTAACTCCATTTAATCTTAGGGTTTCATTCTTTCAAACACTCTTACCAAAGCTAGTTTCTTATCTCAGTGTCTGCTCTTGTGCTCACTCTCACTTTCCAGCCAAGGCTTCAAGTTATGTTGTCTGCAGCAATGTTGCCTTAAGCCATACTGACTCTCACATGCTCCTTTCCCTGAGCCAGCAAAACACTCTTAGAGGCCTGAGGCTAATGCTAAATTCTTCAGCTGAGAGCTTCAAGAGATATCTCCTCCAGGGAGAAGATATGTGGAACCAAGACGTCAAAGTAAGTCAGACCAAGAAATGTCAGGAAGCAACAAAAAAAGAAGATTCTGAATCCCTTTTTGTGCAGAAGTCCTCCTCCTCTCAGCTAAAGCTGGCCAGAAGATTTCTGCTTGTCAGCATATTTAGTTACTCCCCCCACCCCTCCCCCAAAAAAACTCAGTAAAAAGTCTGTTTGAGTATATATATAATATATATTCTACTGAGATTCTGGCTTATTACTTGCCTGAACTTTACAAAATTCTTTGCTAACAACATCAATAAAAGGTAATAATAATCATGGTAACAACCACATTTTTTAGTCTTAGACACAGATCTGTAATTTGCAAACATAGGCATTAATATATTAATTTCAAATATTTATTGAATTTCACAAACTCTGTTTCAGAGTTGCATGAATCCCCTAGTCTGTTCCTCTGTCAAAAATCTAAAGAAACATCCTTGGGCAGATTTTTTTAAAGGGTATTTAGGGTATTTTTTCTTGAAGCTTTAATTTAAGGAGACTCAGAAACATGTTAACATTATGCAGGAATTAAATACTATATTGAAGGAGGATGGACCTAAACAGGTGTTAAAAATCCATCTTGAATCAGCACCCATGGCCTAACGAACAGAAGGGAAACTGCTATGCTCTCCTCCAGATCCCCATGTCTTTGAGGAGCAGTGCAGAGCAAGCCAGGACAGGCAGAGGGACTGTGATACGAGATACTGTGAGATAATTTATTCATAGCCCAAGGAACAGCAGAACACCTGTGTTATAGAAAGAGCCAGGAAGTCCAACAGCTCCTGCCGAATCTGATCAACATGAGAGAAATTCCCTCCCAATTCCAAGCTAAACCATCAGTTGGTTTCTCCATCATTATCTGACCGGGACATACCAACTATGCTCCTCAAACACAAAGACACCTGTATCTTCTGACTGCTGCCATCTAAAGGACCTGTCTCCAGCGCTGCTCACTGGGGTGTGCCTGGAGGACCTGTTTCACTCAGCTTCCGCAGATGCTCTAGGATCAGTCTGAGCTGGCATGTTTGCAAAGTGTAGCTGGTATGAGTATAGACCAACTCCGTCTTTCTAAGCAGATAACTGATGGCAGATTTCAGTCCAGCAAATGTGCAGAAGCCTTTTCCATCTGTTCAGAGTCAAAGCAGAATCAAAACAGACTCGTGTGTCCTCAGGGGAACAAAAACCAAGTAGACAAACAGTATAGAAAGGAAACAGAAATGCTAACTTTTTAACAATTTGGTTGGTCAGTAATTTTCAATAACTGCAACACAAGTGGGATTCCAAGAAGGTATCATATCCCATGGAACACTCATTGGGAAATGCTAAGGAGCTGATACTCACGTGGATGGCACACACTTGTGAGCAATGGGACACTCCAAAAAAATTGCTTTCCCCAGTCACAGGGGTTGTAGCCTGGACTTTGTTGATGGTCAAAAGTGTAAGAGGGTCTAGGATGACTCAGAAGTTCCAAAGCAGAGTGTTGGGATCCAAAGAGGGCTGGCAGATCAACGAAGTGCAGGTTCATATTTATGCTCAACCATCAAATCCAGTGTTTTTAATTGATTTGTGTGTGTGTGTGTCTCACCCTGAATTAGGAGGCAAAGGCAGTGTAATTTTATTGTGAAGGAAAAGTAGTCCAGTTTTCCTTCACCCCCTCCTAGGCACTGACACTTCAGCTGCCCTAAGATTTAGACTCTCACAAATTTGATTTCCTGTCTTCAAGGCTTTAGGGGAAAGCAACAAGATGAGACCAATAGACTAAAACACTTCTTGGGAATCAGACAACTTTTGAAGCAGAGACCCAGAAGTAAAACAAAATGTACTTTTGCTTCTAAGTTCTTCTCTACACTAGTTTTTTTTTTTTTTCATTGTGGTCCCTCATTTCCCCACCCAGATAAAATGCAGCTACGACAACATGGAAATCCCCTGAACAGCACAGCCCTGATAATAAGATTGTTCATGTTCAACCAAAATATTATGTCTAAAAAGACTTTTTCTTTTAGTTTTCTCCAGCAGAAACAGGAAAAAAGAAAAAAAAAAAGATCAAAGTGATAGCCCACTCAATTATAAACAAGACAAATTTAAAGTGAGAAGGTGTCATTCTCTGATAACAATCATTTTCCACAGAAGATACCTCCTTTATTGATATTTCTGGCTGCAAAAAAAGGTAGAAATTCACCTGAGGCTTTGTAGAATAATATGATATTGACTATTATTAAGCCAGTTGCTGAAATCATTAAATAAACTTGTCTAAACCAAGCCGAGGGTAGATCTTCAGGATGCAAAGTGACCAGGGCCCAATCTCATCGACTAAAGTTTTGCTTCAATGAGCCTGAGTCAAGCATAGGAAACTTGTGAAAGAGACATGAGGACTAATTACTCCTAAAATACTGCAGCTGACTTAGACCTCTGAAAGATTGTGTTTCTTGAATGGTTGTTGTGTGAATGGGGCAGTGTCTGAAGCACTTCTGTTGGTGAAGTCAAACTCTTAAGTGAAGGCTGGTTAGACCATGGCACTGCCATCTCCAGTGGTTCCTTGGCCCCGGCACTGTATCCAGCTCCTACTCTGCTTTGTACGGGTGGTTGCTGGGGCCTGGCATGTTGATGCCCTGTTCATGCGTACAAGGTACCCTAAAGGTCTGCTAGCAGACATCCAAACCCTGCCTCACCTTGGGCTCTTCTTGTATTCAATGGAAAGGCATTAATTTATTTAGGGGTTTAGATTTAATCTTTTGAAAGTCGCTGTAAGGATAAGATGAACCACACTCTCCACTGGCTAGACAGGTGCAAAGCAAGAGGAGCCCTGGCATACAAATACACACTGTAAACACCTACATTTTGATCAATGAATCATAGAATTATAGAATCCTAGAATGATTTAGGTTGGAAGGAACCCTAAATATCATACAGCTACAACCCTTCTGCCATGGGTAGAGACACCTTCCCTCACATTAGGTTGCTCAATTCCTCATCCAGCCTGGTCTTGAACACCTCCAGGGCTGGGCATCTACGGCTTCTGTGGGAAACCTGTGCCAGTGCCTCACCACCCTCACAGTACTGAATTTCTTCCTACTATCTAAACTAAATCTCTCCTCTTTCAGCTTAAAAAATTATCCCATGTCCTATCACCACACTCCTCGATAAAGAGCCCCTCCTCAGCTTTTCTGTAGGCCCCCTTCAAGTACTGGAAGATCTCTATAAGGTCCCCCCCGTGCCTTCTCTTCTCAAGACTGAACAAACCCAACTCTCTCAGTCTGTCTTTAGAAAGGAGGCATTCCAGCCCTTCGATCATCTTTGTTGCCCTCCTCTGGACACACTCTAACAGATCCATGTCCTTCCTCTGCTGAGGAATCCAAGCATTTTCCAAGCATGTGCTAGACTTAGCACAACTTCAGGGAATGGTTTGATGGGCATCCTCCGGGTCCATCTTTTGGGCAGTGAGGCTCTCTTTCTCTCATGGAAAAGGGACAATTTCTTCCTATTAAAACAGGGCAGAAAAGCCCAGAAACACCCTTTTGGCTACCTTCTGACCCCTGCTCAGGACAGCAAGTGACACTGGAGGACAGCCGCAGACATTCTGGCAAGGACCCTTTTCTAGACATAAGGGCTGACTTTCATCATTTTGGTGAGTGGTTTAAATGATTCTTTTGCAAGTTAAAAAGCTGCTCTGGCTTCCATACTGAGTCTCCTTATTACAGTGTCATCATTTTTCTGTTTGCTTGGGCATTGTTACTAACTTTGCCCTCAGTTTCCTTTACGCCTCCAACATAGAGCTTTTTTGATGCAGACAGTTCTGTGCAAGATCTTGCTTTCAAAGTAAAAGCTCTGCAAAGATCTTCACACTGCCTTCCTGCTCTGTGCCACTAGTCATCCTCGTCGGCATGTTTACATTTCCCCTTCCCTGCGGTCTCTTTATCAGGCAACGGGTTTGTTCTGCATCTAGTATAAAGTAAGAGAGCACGGGTTCACACATACTACACACATGCAGCATGCTCAGGATGACACAGACAAGTACAGTATTGAGCCTTTTCTTCTTGTTTCTTCACACCACTTTTGGGGAAAGTGGTTGCACCTCAGCAGATGGTGATGGTGAGTCATTTCATGTTCATCTTTCCACTTGTGTATGATCTTGAAAAACTTAAGAGCTCCAAATGCAACTGCTGTGTTAAATGCTATAGTGTTTTAGCCTCCAGTCTCTTTTTTTAGTGCCAGTACCTGAGGCAGAAGTGGAGCTGGAGGATACTTACTTAATTTCCAAATCTGCTGCCCTTGTAATGTCCCAATTCTTTCGACATATGGGAGACCGCGGCTGTATGCAGAGGGCAAGCAAGATCAGATTTGTTATTCCTCTTTTGTTATATTTAATCTTCATTTGAAGAGCTATTCAGGGAGTGGGGAGCGGCTTCCTTGTTCTGTAGTCCATGGTCACTCTGAACTACCATCAGAGATACGTGAAGTTCTGGTTATAGTGCTCTTGGCAGTTTCCTCCAAAGAAAATGTTTCAGTGTACCTCAAACTTGGCCCAAGCTGTTGCACTTCAGCTTTTCCTGTTTTTCTTCAAGAAACTGAATATTCACAATCTTCCTCCCTGAGCAGCAACTCAGCCAGGGTGTCCATCACTAAGAACATTCATCCCCTACTAACCAAATAATGATAAATCAATTCAACAGTTTAAATTCAGGCTTATTGCAGGTGTTATTAGCTCATTTAGACAAGTGAAAATTATTTAGCAGCATCACAATCAAAAATCAAAACATAAAAGGCAGCAGCAAACCGCTATTTCAGTCTGCTGTCCCTTTTCTCAAAAAAGAGTTGGTTGGTTTACAGGTTCAGTTCCAGACCTGTTAACTCTTACTTGTCTGCTACTAAACAAGCAGCAGTGATGGAGCTCATTGCACTGTGCCCAGAGGACACAGGCAGTCACTCAATTACTGGTAGTTTTAAGGCCTCATTGTTTGGGAGAAAAATAAGTTTTTGTTTTTAAGAATTTAATAGCTGTGTTCCCATGCTATCTCACAGATAGGGGCTCTCATTTTCCCCTGTATGTCATGTATTATAACATGTATGTGTGTATACATATGTGCATAAATAAATGCATACATAGATAGGATATGCATGATAACTTTTTCAGTTAGAAGAAACTGACTCAACTATGGTAAGCAGGTCTGGTGGTGAATGGTCAATACTAGTGATTTATCACTGGGATCACTGAAATCTTCAGGCTTCTAAAGAGCAGACATGACCAGATCTTTCCTTGTTTTGTCACTAACTTCCAGTAAAATGTAATTAATAGCCTGTTTAGAAAGAAAGACAAACAGATTCAGAAAAATCCCCTCTGAGCAGTTAGCAGCTTTTATGAGTTGTTTATGATTCTCATGGGCATGGACAACAAATTAAACAACCTGGGGTAAAATCATGTATAATCCATGTTTAGCTTTCATTCTTTACCTTTCCGTCTCATCATGCCTCCTGTCAAAGTGCCGCCAGCCAACACAGGTACCGGCTCATCCCTTCTTACAGGCAGAGGACAGAAAAGCTCATTATGGCACTTGCCTTCATCTTCTCCTCTTTTCTTAGCAGTAGACTGCCTCCCAAGTGCTGTCCCCCAGCCTTGCAGATCCCCCAAAGCCCTAAGAGAGCTGGAAGCAGAACTAACAAGAGGCAGCTATGAAGGGCATGAGAAAGGGGAGCAGGAGGTGGCACACTGCATGGTCTCACGAGCAGAATGACTGGCTTCAGTGGCCCTTCCACTAGGGCTAGCATGGTTTGTCCAACCCGTATCAAAACTGCTGCAACTCAAATGAATTCTTCTTGAATCAGATCAGCTGTAGAGATTTGGCATGACTGTCCAGAGAGGCAGTTACTTCACTGACTTTAAAAAATCGGTCACTTGTCCTGCAGGCATGCACTAATGCCTTTGGTTTCAAACATTTTGGGTAGTCCCAGTGACTTCACAGCATTAAGGCTGGAGCATGTCCATAGTGCTCGCTAATGCTCTTCTCTTGGTAAAGGTTTATGAGATTCCTGCTTGAACCATCCTTCTGAGCATTGTCCAAGCTCAAGAGACCATCATTTCTGCAAAGGAACTGCCATGGTGGTACTAAATCAGCCTTTCTCCTACTGGAATTGGCTTTTCCAAAGCTCTGTCTTGATTTCAGCAGAGAGCTCACTTTCAGTTTAGGGCTCTGCCTAGTCTGGCATTCTCAAGGAAAAAATGTAATCTTGGAAAATTTCAATTGTGTAAACAGTCAAATAGTAGTCTCTGCCTACACCACTTTTGCATTTTTATCTGCATTCATGAAGGACTTCTGAATTTCTTCTCTTATTCAAAGCCCGATTCACAATGCAACTCAGCTCCAAGGTCAGGAGAAAGCACTGCTGATTACAACCCAGGAGGGGTGATGCTCTTTATTTGCATTTTAAAGCACTCAAAACACTCTCCCCTGCTTTCTCCCTGCTCTCAAACCATGACTGATTTTGATCGTCAGATGTGCTGCCATGCAGGACAAAGTGTCCCTGCATGCTGGCAGTATTGGCCAGGGATCATAGGGCAACACCAACAGGACTATGGCTTACTATGTCCAAGTAGCTAAGTAGGAGATAACCCACCAGAGATCCAGTTCACCTAGGTGAGAGCAAAGATGACCGTCATTTTCTTTGGGAAGTGTTTTCCATTGGAAATGTTTTCATGGGCATTTTGATGCACTATTTTGGGTGTGAGTCACCAATATCTCTAGAGCAGCCAAGGTCTAGTTTTCAGTGCAGCAAGTACACTGCATACAAGGGCAGCGAGAGTACGAAGTAAGGCATCCAGAATAGTGCCTAGGCACAGGCAAGAGGGTTATATATCATCACAGCTACCCTTAACCACTGGCAAATGGGGGCAGAGGCATTCCTGCCCTGAGGATCTGCTCAAGGGGTCATGGCAATAACCCTTTCATTGTCCATTCAGCTATGATGGGTGAGATTTCAGGAAATGAGGCTGAACTGGGAGTTTCCGCTGGAGAGGAGTCCTCTCAGAAGCATCAGGTTTCGCCTCACTGATCTCATACAAGCCAAGTGTGGGACTTAAGACATACACTCTTAGTCAAATCACAATTGTTTTATGAATTATCAAGGCAAATCTGCAGGAAGCCACGTATTCTGGCAGAAAGTGTGAGCTTTCCCTCCTGAACCCACATTTCTGACATTTCAGAAAATTGCAGAGTGATTAAAATGGGGCTTAATTGCCTCATAACAACAAAATAGTTTAGTTTTCCCAAAACAACTCATATAATTTTCCAGTTTTCTCAGGAAACTGGTGACAAACCAGACCTCGGCCCTCTGCAATGTACCTAGTCCTGGTGCAGGTACAGTGATGCCAACTTCCAAGCATGCATCCTCAGCTGTGGGTCTGCCACTTCAGAGCTACAAGGTGTTTGATGTACTTTCAAGCTGTCCTGAGCTGAAGTTCCCATAAAAATAACTCCTGTTGAAACGAACCCTTGCTCTTCTGCAGGCATTTGCCCTGAGCATCAGCCTCAGTCAACTCTGGAAGTAACTATGCTGCTACTGAATGTATCCTCTAGCACACGTTTCTATTCTGTTTATTTGCAAGACTGTTCTGGTCATTGACT
Source organism: Cuculus canorus (assembly GCF_017976375.1). Lineage (NCBI taxonomy): Eukaryota > Metazoa > Chordata > Aves > Cuculiformes > Cuculidae > Cuculus > Cuculus canorus. The sequence goes on along the minus strand of NC_071441.1, from coordinate 65,529,500 downwards.
TGAATATTCTGCTTTTCAACAAGTATCACGAACTTGTCTTACTTCCCTTTGCATGCCCAAGCCCAAGGATAGCAGCATTTTGTGGTCCCTTACAGGAAATTCCTAAGATGATTTTTAGATGAAGTAGGTTCTATTTCTGTCTTGGTAGAAATTTCACCCATAACTTTTAACAAGAGAATTCCTCTCTTTCCTGGCTAAAACTTAGAAAGAATTAAACTGCAGAGTGGGCAATATATTTTCATCTCTTTGCACTTGGTGCTGAGACTCTTTTGCAGAAGTTTCCAGGCTGACATCCACACACCTTTGGTCACGGTTAACAGAAAAAAACAGACGTAGAGTGTCTCCTCTGACCAAGTCATGACACTATGACATTTCATAGCTCTCAGATCAATGACACTATGCATAGCAAGTACATGCAGGGACAACAGTCTTGAAAGGTGCAAGTGGTTTTTAATTTCATTTTGAACAAACATTCTTTGCTACTTACAAGACAGGTAGGTTGATTCTTGTCCTTTCAGGCAACTGCGTAAAGAAACATCCTCCAACAATGAAGCTGCAAATCAAATACGCTCACTGGTTTGCTTCAGTAACATCCTGCAAATCTCTCCTTAGGGACTTTTGGAGATGATGAACCAGACAATTTTGACATCAACTGCTTCAGCCAGCTGGAATTTAAGGGTTCATATAGCAGTCTGACCTGCAATTTTACAGAGCTGTCTCCTCACAACACTAACTATACGCTGTCCCTGTGGTAAGCACTGTCAGTCCATTCTTTGGTACACTACTGGGAGGTCAAATGCTAAACACAGTGTGTTGTGCTGCCATATGCTGGAAACAGGAGCAGAAAAATTAGAATAAACTTTGCTTCAGAGTGTTTTACCAAGTTTGAATACTATATTGAGAGAAGAATAAGAGTTTCCTGAAACAGAGGTTATTATGACCCCTACAATAGCCCTGGTTATGCATCTCTTGCTCTGGAACATCTGTTATTACTGGTGTGACCCAGCACAGACTGAAATCAATTTTCTTTTAAATTGAATGTTTGGGGTATTTTTTACAAAAAAACAATGCCCAAACCTAGCCTTTGTCAAGTGAAAAGTAGAAATGTTCTTGAAGAAGCAGAACCATTCCACAGAAAGCTCTCTTGCAAGGCTATTTCCTACTGAAAGGAAAATGCCTTTATCTAGGTCAAAAGATTATATAATTATATAATTGTCAATTGTATAATTGTCTTGTATAATACATGCAAAGCCACTTTAGAATGCATATATAAAAACCTAACAGTTACCAAATGCATCAGTCATCTCTGCTTCTCATCCAGGCCTTGAAACTCTTTTCTACCTTTCTTTTAACTGATGCATCTAGCTGAAGATACTCAGATTTTGTTTCTTTAATGGTACTTCTGCTTTACCTGGAAGACGTACTTTTGCCTTTGCCTGTTTTTCCTGAAACTGAAAGTTCTGGTGTAGCCAGCAAAAGAAGTGGATTTTTTTTTCAACACCTTGCTGTTCTAATCATACTTAATTTTTTTTCCACCTGCTTTATTAGAAGTTTTATATTTTCATAGGGTTTATTGCAGATTTTGACAGAAACTTTATTATAGTCTTCAAACAATGGAGTCATGGAGATGGAGGAACATCAGACACATTTCCACATCTGAAACTGCCATATGACTCCTTCGTGGCCTGGATGACCATTGACCCTATATTTGCTACCATTTCAGTCAACAGGAACTGTTACTTTACTTTCAGTGATCATTCAAATCTATTCCTCTATATTTAAAAATGGCAGCGGTAAGATAATTTTTAAAGACAAGAAGCTTTTTAACACTTACCTCTCCGATTTACTAATTGCATTTTTTTTCCTTGGAGAGCTCCAGGGCTCTTACTGTAACTCATATCACTTGAACATTGTGCTCAAAGACTACAAAGTAAAACAGTGTTAATCTTTTAAACTCTTTATTTGCATGACATAGTTTTGTATTTCACATGGAGTCTTGCTTCAGATAATATGAGATGAGCAACAAGGATTTGTCCTTTACTATGTTGCAATAAGACTGAGAGGAAACTAATGCTATGTCACTTCGATCAACAGTACCAAGGAAGACAGCAATAATGTGTGCTTCAATATGGAGAAACAGGAAGATGCTTATTTCTTACAATTCGTTGATATACTTTCTAAGAAAGCCATTTGCATGGACTCTGAGACAAAGAGAAGAGTCTGCAGGAGCCTAGTTGTAACTGACATCGGTAAGACACAATTTTGGATGTTTTCAAGATATAATGGGTACTGGGGGAAAAAAAAAACCAGCACAGTGTGAAGCCTAAGCACCAATTGGGATGACATAAAGGCAATATAAAATACTGTTCTAGTAGGGCATGGAGACTGGATTGGGGTGTTGGCAGAATGTGATCTTTCCCTTGCTTTAAAGCAAAAAATGATTAACGTTTGTTCAAAATGTGCAGCTAAATTATGCCCATACCTGAACACAGACCAAATCATGCACAGGCGGGAAGCAGCTGTTCCTGAGCTTGAATGAACTGTCAAGATGGAATATTTTGGGTTTCTTTACTAGAGCATCTGCAGCATCAGGAGGAACTGCCCAAAGACTAGTGAGAGCTTGGTAGCACAGGGACCACAAGGTTGCAAGATCTCACTTTTCACATATTGTGTCTTGGTGGAGCTTGTTGTCTGAACAAGGTGCTCAGGCATCCTGGACACTGAAAGCCCATGAATGGAGGTCAAAGCCATTCTGGGGACCTGCCTGAGCTAAGAAATAGGGAACGTAGGTGAGGAGGGGCTCTTAGAACTTATCTGTCTTTGGAGCTGGTCTCATTCAGGAGTTGCAGAGAAGCCCCTATAGGGTGGCTCTGTTCTGCTTTGGTACCATATTGCTTTGGCCACGCCTTTCTCTTACAAAACATTCCTGCCCCAGTTCAATAGGTTTATAATAGTCTTACGTTACCTCACGCTTTATGGGCTAGCCTGGACCATCTCTGGTGGTCTTTCCTCTAGAAACTGCTGGTTCTGCATGAAAAGATTAAATATTAGAGTGATACAAAAGGTCTGGTAATAATTTACTGCTGTAAAAATTTTCCTGAGAAGAGAGACATGTGGGCTTTCTGTTCCTGTGAGAGATGAATCTTTAGTAGCAGGAAGCTTTAGTAGCACAGACACAGGTCTCTGCAGACCTTAGGCACTTCCAGCTCAGGCACAGCTTGGGGCAATCCTAAGGGCTGAATTATTGACTCATACTTGCTCGGATGATCATTTGGCACACCCTCCTCCCGCAGACCATGTCAGGTGTGAGTTCACAGCAAAAGTTTAGAGTCACAGTCCCTTCTGCCATCATATTTCACCCATTCCTCTGCCCACTACCCGGCTGGCCACCGGCACTCATACCCATACTTGTTTCCCTCCTCAAGGACTTCCTCTCACAGCAGCAATGGGTTTTGCTATGGGGGTCTCCATCTCAGAACATTGGTCAGAGGGACTGAATTTCAGATCTTCAAGCAGTGCTACAGCAGGGATGCACATGCTCAAGAATTGCTTTCCAAGACTAAGTATCACATCCCTAGTGAGTGCTGTTCCTGATGGTTACAGTGCGGCTCCAGCAGGTCAACATCAAGCCGCTCTCAGGACCAAGGTGTGAGGGTGAGCTGGGGCTCAGTGTGTGGCTCACCCAGCTTACGCCAGCCCTTGCTCAATACAGGTCACCTCACAGGTGAACTTGAAGCAGACTTTTGTTTTCCTTTTCAAAATCTGTTTATTTTGTGGTAACATTATTCTACTCCTGTTACAATATGGTTTGTTTTCATTTGCAGTTAAGCCTGAAGTACCATTCAATATAAACATCACATATCAAAAGGAGGCAAATGAATATCTTATTCATTATAGTACACCACACTCACTGAAGAAATACTTACAAGACAAGTTAATACACCAAATAGCCTATCGGCAGGAAGAAGGCACTTGGAAGGTAAATTATGATGTATAAGTGAGTTTAAGATAATTTCTGAAATTATGCATTACCAGAAATACCATTATCATGTAAAAATCCTGAGATTTGCATTTCTATAGTTCTCCAGTTGAAAACCTGGAACAGTGCAATATTTGACATTTGGAAATTTCACCAATCTGAACAATTCCAGATCAACAGCACCTGAGTCTATTAGACACTTCTCCGGGCTAATGAAGTTTCATTTCATTGATTCTTGCAGTGGCAAGAGGAGACATAATATTACTTGAGAAACAGAATCATAGCTGTTTGGATGTCTTGATCATTGCTATGGTAGTTTTGCCTTTGTTTTCTGTGTTCATCAGCCAGGAAAATTTATGACCTCTTTTCTTATTTAGCAATAATTTCTTTGTATCTCCTTTTCATTGAGCCTCTCCAGGCTTTCAGTGCAGCCCTGCAGCTCTCCCAATCTCAGGCCATGTTTCAGGCCTCAGCTGCCTCTGGACTGGATCTGGGCTGGACTGCCCAGTTGCTGAGACCTATGTGCCCCCTGTCAGAACAGCAGCTATGAAAACACTAGTTGAGATGCTTGAAAGAATGGGATATACCCATTTTTTACAAGAGGAGGATGGGAACACTGTAATTAGAAAATTATTCTGAGAACAAAATACATTTAAATATATAGTACTAGAGCTGCATTATGGGATTTCAGCTTTTTCTCTGTAATTGCTCTTTTAGAAGTTGTCTTTTTATGCCACATAAATGGTTTTTTTTTCTCCATCTTCCTTCTGAGCCTTCCAGGGAATTGTATAATTCCCACTGCATTGTAGGCAGCAGCAAAGCACAATTAATACTTCCAACTGTTTCCCAAAGAGCTTTTAGCCAGAATTAGTCTTTCTTCTCAATACTGTCTGGACTACCTCTGATGGCTCTTTATAATAAGCAAAGAGAAGAAGCAAACAGCACAGTACTGCAGGGGTGCTCTTGACGTCACACATTTTTCTGAGACTGAAAGATCCTTTATCTTCTAGAAAAATAATTGGATTTTTTTTTTTATGTGTGTGTTTAGACAATAGAGTCGCCATTTCTTCAGGTAAAATTACTTGGAAAAAAACTTGGAAATGATGCATCATATGAGGTGAAAGTACGTTCCCAGCCCAATGGAGATTTTTTTAAGGGCACGTGGAGTCAATGGAGTGCTTCCAAGACCTTCAGGACTGCAAGGGAGCAGGATTCCACGGAGAGCTGTAAGGGCAGACACCATTTTGGTCCACTTGGAAGAAAGCAGAGCTAGGGGCCCTCAGCGCCCTACAGCAGTGGTGATGAGAGCACGGGGAGGGAAGAGCTCACAGCCACAGCAGAGTCAGCCCTCACAGTCACTGGCATCCCAGAGGAGATGTCCCAGAAAGTAGTCCGGTCTGGGGCTGACTCTCTCTGTGAAGTTAAATCTCATATAAGGCCAATAAGGTCAGCTGAAATGCTTCTCGAAGGGCGTAAGAGGGGTGCTAAGGGACATGAAGGCTGACTCACTCCCTTTTGCTGCCAACTGTTGTACAGAGAGAAGGACCAGCTTGCACTGAGCATTCAGATAAAGTACAAAGAATAGTGAAATGGGACCCATTTCAGGGCTTTGGATTTGTGTACGAACACGGCACTTAAATCACAAATACCAGATAGGATAAAATATCATCAATGCAGTTGCAAACACAAATAACCCTTCTGGTCCTTGGCGTCCCTTCCATCCCAAGGGGCATGTGTTCAAAATCACTTCAGTGCTTCTGTAAGGACATGACAAATGGTGGCTTCAATGCACTGGAGGTGATGGCAGACTTTGAGCAGCTTTATTCCAACCTGGGAACTCGGCTAGAAGCTCAGCCAGGTGCTGATGTTCTGGCAGCCTGCCTCTTTCCTGTGCCAGAGAAGCAGGAGGAGAGCACCACTACAACAGATCAGTGATGAGACAGTGCAATGGTTGGCATTAATTCTTAATTAATTGTCTTTAAGGACCTTATGGTTACAGTGGTGTAACAGTGAGGCATTTACATGCACTGGATGATGTTCCTTGTTTTTTTTTAGATAGCAACGTGGTCTTGGTTATATTCTCTGTCTTGGGATTCATGCTATCCATTGTCATGATTGTGCTGATTGGAACATTTTGGGAAAACAGGTAATTTAAACCTCTTCATATCAGAAAAACTGTTGAAAGCCATTCCTGTCCTGCCAAGATTGACTGTCGACTTGCTTTCACCTTTATATTATTATGTTTCCTTCTCTGATCCTCTATATGAAGCCAAGATCAGGCAAAGAGAAGTGGGCAATATAGGAGAGGGTGTTGGCAGACAGATGATTTGCCACTTCAAGCAGACTTTAGTCTTGGGTTCAAAACACTGGGAACTTTGGGGAGCTGAAGCTGCCATGAAACACACGGTCACTGTCTCACAGGAGGCAAATTTGACTTAAAAGCTTCAAGCAAGGTCCAGACGAGAAAGCAATGCACAGCTTTTAGAGAATTCCAAGAGGTGTGGGAACTGTGCAGTGGCGAGATTGCCTCCTTCCCTCTCATAGGCTGAGTCAGCAAGGTGTTCACTCTGCAGCACTTTTGGAAGCAGCAGGGAAGAACTCTCTGCAACAAGGGTTTGATGATGGCATCAGCCACTGTCCCAGCTGGGTCCACATCCACCCATGTAGCAAAACCAGGCCCTACATCCCCTGCCAAAGCAGTCATGGCAGGGATGGGACTGGTGATACATTCATTACACAGGCAGTCCTTTTTCTGTGTTGTTTTTTTCTCATACATCAGCTACAAGCAAGAGATAGATAGTAGATAGCTGTAAATGTATTTTTAAATACATGGCTACATATGCTTACATAGAATAGACAGTTAGTTAACAAGTTGAAAAAAATGAACAGATATGTAGATGATCTGATGAAACCAGAATCTGAAGTCAAAAAGTCTCAAGGGCAACTGTCGGCAATAAACTCTGGGCAAGGCAGAAAACGCAGGGCTCTTTGTTGACTTTAGGAGCAGCCCAATCCATGACATCCAACTCCACAACAGAGATGGCTGCATGTGGGCTGCTTTTGGTGGACCATATTTGGGCTGTAACAATTCCTGAATTACACATGGGGATTGCCTGGGAATGTGTTAGTTGGCCCCAGTGAAACCACATCAAGAACAATTTTAATAATTAAACATTTTAGACACTTGAGTGACCTGCCGGGGGATGTTCTGTGGTGCTATTTTCTTTGCAAGTGTAGACGTGGCTTGAGATTTCTAGCTGTTTTTACTGTTGCCAGGCACCTGCTGTTCTCTAACTTTCCTAGTTGTTGTATGTATATAAACTGCTGAAAAAACAGACTTTTAGATGGTGCAACTTTTTAAATCCATAGATTTCCCTTTTAAAAAGAAGAGGGGTTTTTATTTGTGTGTGTATACATACCCACATGTACAGACACAACAAGGTAATACAGATTAATATAGATATATAACTGTATTTATATCACTTCAACATCAAGTGTCAGACAGGCGATATTCTCTAGACACATCATAACTGAGGTTTTCCAGGACGACAACACGAGAACTTTGTTAAGTAAGGGAGTAAACTTAGACCTTTGAGACAAGGCTAGGAAACAGATATCTGAAGCACAGATAGCTGGCCAAGTAGTGGAACAATATGCAGTTCTTCAATGAAACGTGCAGAGGCAAATAGCAGCAAGTTTGCACTTTAACCACAGCATCTTTTTTCACTTGCAGAAATAGTTTTCATCATGCAAAAACCAGTCAACACAGCTAGATGCCAATGACATCTTCACCAGCATATTTTGCTGCTTTTCCAGTACTTGGTGAAGAGTCTTTAACTGTTGACAATTGGAGTGCTCAAAAGAACAATGACTCTTCAGTGACCTTTACAACTCCTCTTCTCCTCCTGTCTTTGTTGTATTCTGGGACTTCTCTGCCGTTATTCTGTGTAATGCCAACCAGCCCTAAGGCTTTGTGAGCGTACAATGGAGGCAATACAAAGCTCAGATATCTAATCCCTCTGTCCCTCTCTTTCTACCCTTGATATCTTTTTGTCTGCCGTTGCTGTTCCAGGATAAAGCCTGCTGTGTGGCCAAACCTCTCTGATCATAAAAAAACGGTAGAGCAGCTGTGCAAGAAGCCAAAAAATGTATGTATTTCCACTGTTGTTTTCACTTGAACATAGACTGTTGGGAACAAAATTGACACTTGTGACAGACAGTACATTCTGCATGAACAGGAACATTTGTTAGAAGTTACTTCATCGTACAGAAGCGAGCTCACATCTGCACAGGCAGATGCTAGTCAAGGGTGTGGAAATAACAGACAATTAAACTAGTGGCTGAGCTTTGACTTGTGCAAAGTAACTACAGAGGGCTGGAGACCTTTATATGGGAAGAAAAGTTGAAGGAATTGATTTTATTTATTAAAAAAAAGGAAGTTTGGGATGGGAGTACTGATCACAACCTTCAAATACCTGAAGTGTAGGTAGAGGGAAGGTGGAGGTTCTCCCTTACAAAGGCTGCAGAGTAACATGACCAGAGGCAGGAGACACATGTTTTTTCGGGGCAAACTTCATCTGGGTACAGGAAAACTACCTTACGCTGTGAGAACAATTAAACATTGAGTGGGTTGTCCGGAGAAGAGGTAGGTTCTCCCTTGCTGGAAACATTCAAAGTTTGGCTTGATCAGGCCTTGGGTAACCCAGTCCATGTCCCGCATCCTGCAGAATGTTGGAGCAGTTGGACTCCAGATGTTCTTTCCAACCAAGACACTTTGATGATTGTGCAGAATTGTGATCATGGTGCTGGATGGGCACCCTTTGCAAACATCCCTGGTGATGCTTGTGCACCTTTACACAGCAGGCAAAATTGCTTATACACTGTACAGCACATGAATTGCTCTGCCAGATAAAAGCCAGGTGGACAAACGTTACGTATTGTAAGGTGTAGAGTTAGGACTTTGCCTTAAAAGTATGTGTCTAGTGCATTTCTTCACTAAGAAACTCATCAATGCTGTTCTTTCTATATGATATATTATTAGTGTGTTCTTAATTTAGTAAGAGGTCTAGGATAACTCTACCACCCTCTGCACTCCCCAGTGAAGGGATTCCTAATGTGTTTCAGGAAGTCATGGCAAACTTTACTTCCCTCACTGCTAAATCAGGAAGGTAAAACTGAAAGGAACTGCCTGAGTCAGCATACAAATTCCTCTGAACTGTCAGGGGTACAGTAGACAGTGTGGCTCAGAGAAGTCTCTGAAAAGCTATTCCCACCATACTGTGCAGAGCCTAAAATGCTCTCCTGTGTCCCCACCTGCCAGAGGCCACCAGGTACATTTAGATTTATGTAGAAAATGATGTTAAACCAGAAAATACTTTGTTCTCTTCTAATCTATCGTTCAGCCTGTTCAGGCTTACTTTTAGAGTTAAAGAAATAATAAATACCCTTCTAAAATCAAATGAATTATCAAAGTACCTTTTCTGTTGAGTTAATACCCTCTGTTAACTGACCATACTGTTCCCTTTGCTATGCAGAATTTTGATATAAGCTTTAACCCAGAGAGTTTTGGTTACGTTCATATCCATAAAGTGGATGGCATTCGAGCAAAAGCTGAACTGGAAAATTTTCTGCAGTTGTCAACTGCTCCAGAGAAAAATCTCCCAGAAAAATTTAAAAATGAATCAGACCTGAAGATGATCCCTGTGATGGCAGACAAAAGCAACACAGACCTGTCTGTGACTTACGGAGGAATCTGGCCAGCAGAAGCCCTGCACAAACTCGTGGGAACTAGCCAGTTTCCAGTCATTGAAGCAAACTGCAGCTCCAGTACGTATGAGGTGTGCCATAGCAACGTGGTGCCCCTGTGTGATGATGGTTTCAACCTTTCGTCTGCTCCTCCCCTGGATCCCTCTAGTCAGCCTGGACCAGAGGACTTAAACAGGGACATGGTATCCCAAATGCTGCCCACCAGTGAAATGAGGTCACCAAACAATGAGGAAGCCTATGTCACAATGTCTAGCTTCTACAAAATTCAGTAAACATTACAGGAATGACAAATTACATTTTTTTTCTCTAAAACAATCAGGACACTGAAAAGTTCATTCTGGTTTGTTTTCCTGTGCCCTGTGAGTTTCCGCCTTCAAGATACACTCTACTCGCAGCACAGTGCTATACCTGCAAGAAAGTGAGTTCTCCCATATTTCAGTGGTGGTGGCCTAACCTCAGCTCTCAGTATGCTGGTAGCAGTCTCCAGAAGAAATTAAAAGTGATTCAACCTGACTTTAATCTTCATATCTGATTAACCCAGAGCAATGACACTGCAGTCCTAGCTGAGGATCACAGCATGTCTTGTGAAAGTTAAAGTGTCCTCTTAACCTCTTCATTGCAGAGTTAAGATCTTGTTAATGCCTAAACAAGAAATACAGCAGCAAATTTAAGTTAAAGAGAATCAAATCTCTTTTAAACAGCAGTAGGTCAAGAGAAACTCCTCTGCAGTCAGTGGAAGTCCACAAATTTGCAAAATAGCGGTAAATGAGAGTTTCTATTAAGCATTAATTGTCTGGAACTCAAGAGCTTGGTCACAGCAAAGACAGTTTGCTGAGCCACCAGGAAAAAGGGCACATGGACTCACTTTAGGAAGATGTTTTCTCAGACTGATTTTTTTTTTTTCTTTATAAGAGAGCAAAACCAAGCAAAACCCTACATGCCGCCAAGTTTTGCTGTTGGTAAAGATCTGCCCTGGAGCCAGTTTTAGGATCCACAGGTACTTCTGCTAGGGCTATATATTAAAGATCTTCAGTATTCCATGTACTAGCAATGTTTAGGTAAGAAAAGAAAAAAACAGTGAAAAGCGAAGTCTTATTTCTTCCTATAAACTGAATTGGGGATATAAAATGCATAATGCTGCCTCTCTCTGCAGCTCATGTGCAAGCATTAGTGCAGCATGTAAGCGCTTTCCCAGACAGAAGGGCTGAGCGGACCATGTTCATTTACTAGCATTATTCCAAATGGCTGTGGCTGCATGAAGGTACTTTGAATTTGGTCACGCAATGTTCTTATGTGACACCTGACTCAGGAAGATTTCCATTCCTCTGGACTTTGTGCCCAACTCTAAGGGATTGTGCATGTGCTTCCTACCAGGGATGGCTGACCCACTTCACAGTCCCTCTGGGATGCTGTGCGTTGCAGAGAACACGCTCAAAGATAAAGCTGCTACAGCCACTTGGTTGCTTCACAGTCAGAGCAGCGTGGCCATGGGAAGTCCAAGCTGCTTCATTGCATTCTGGGATTGGGGTTTACCTCATTGTATAGTCTCAGTTCCTCTAGCTACTTGAAACTCTCCTTTACTGAAATTTTTTCACATTCCCAGTGCCTAAAGGTTTGAAGTCCTTCCTCATCCTCAGAGACACTCAAATTTTGTTCTGTCACTGGGATGTTGCTATGTTTGATGTAGCCTGCTGGAGAAGAATAGCAGTCCCAAGACAACACTCCACCTTCTCCACCTCCACCCAGCACCATGGAAACCTTCAAACAGAGGAAACCTGATGATCCCTACGTGCAAACGGATCAAGGATTTGGCTCACAGCACTCTAGTGACATTTTACAGAATGTTTTTTATTGATGTTTCTCACCGAATGAAACATTGATTAATGCAGTAGAAAAAGCTGAAAATATTGGACATTAACTTGCTGTATATTGCTTGGTTTTCTTTTCAAAATGAGCTGCTCATAACGCTCATACTGTGCTGACTTGCACAGTGTGAGTGTAGATGCAGACAGACTGCACTGGGAAAAATAGCCTCTTCCAGTAGCACAGTGACGAAAAAAGAAAAAGGGAGTGGAGGAAGAAGCAAAGTAACATCAGAAAAATCCTGTGCAATATGAGCTATGCTGGTTTTGACATCAAACACACATTTTTAAGAATCAAAAGGGACATAGCAAATGTTTATTTGCACTATTTCAGGAGTAAGGTACCTATGTATAATAGTCTTCCTCTTTGTCTGGAAAGGTGTACGGCCCTTTAGTACTGAAAAAACAGTAGAAATCTGATGGTTATTTACTTTAAAGATGCTGAAATGATTGGACTCGATGACCTAGTGGGTCTCTTCCAACCTAGTCATTCTATGATTCTATGATCTACGAAATAGTTATATTTTTCCTATGTAGCACTTGTATTTTCATATAGCTGCTAATGTTTAAACATTCATTTTGTTTTCTATGTCTTATTTTATTTAATTAGATAACATGTAATCTTCACTTTAAAATGTTTTTACTGCATTAAAAGGACATGGCTGTTTGCGTGACCTATTTATGCTTCTCTAATTCAGTCTTCTAATATATATCTATCAGGACAGAGTTTACTGTGCTCTCACTGAAATTAGAAGAACTCCTTAGGCTCTACTTGGCTTCAGACTGGATAAATCTCAAATAAATCCAGGCAGCTCAAAGGCCTGAAAGCACTGTAGGATAACAGCAAGCATCACTCCTCCTTCATCACCACCACCCTCCAAGCCAGGGAAGCCTCTCTGCAACTCCACATGCATTGCCATCCAGCCCTCATCACCCAGAAAAGAGAGGTAACAGCTCTAGAAATCAGTCAGGTAAAGCCCAACTCCTGCTAATGGCTCGTACTTGCTCAGGTGAGCCCAAGTATTTGCCCAAGCCCCTGTGTGCAGCTTATCCAGGAAAGTTTTTTCCCAGGAGAACAGCAGCAAGCACAGACAAATAGAGGCAAGTTAAAGGTTAGTATTAAAGTTTCTGAAGGACCCTGATTCCCAGAAATGTCCACGAAAACTATTCACTGAACCACATCTAGCTGTTACCAAGCCAATGCAACTGAGTCATTACAGAAGTGTTCAACCAAGCCCTGTCAGGCTGACCTTTCACAAGTGCTTAGCTCCTCTGGGATAGCTCTGGGGATTAGGCTGCTCTGAAACATAGAGAGACTAAGCAGTCTCCTTCAGATTTAGCAGTCTGGCCTTAACCGTGGGAGCAAAATCTTTTGGGAAAATTGGTCCCTGACTATTTTGCAGATGCTCAGTACCAATATTTGAGGAGTCCTGGTATCAGTGTCCCTGAACATCATATGTGATTTATATGTGTATACATCCATCAGTACAAACTTGCTGGGTGTAAACAGGTATAAAAACTTTCTATTTCCTCTTGGAAAGAAAATAAATCCAAATATGCGCCAAAGTAAGAAAGCTCACTACCACGTCTGCCGTATGGCCTGCTTTTGGATGCATAGTACATATATGAAGGTACAGCCACAGCTAGGTCTTGACAATGATTCATCAGGTCGGGGCTGAGTAGTTTCCTTATTCTACAAGACAGAATTTCCCCCATAGCTGTTCACAAATTCCCATCTTATACAACATCCACACAGGGAGGCAGCTCAGTTTCCCATACTCCATGCATCTTCCTTACTTCAGCATAACTTTCCTCCTCCGCGCTGTCTGCCTCCTGTGCTCATACTCAGCTGAACACATAAAAAGATCTTGATGACCCCAGTTTATAGATAGCTGCTTTAAGACACCATGGCTGGCAGCTGCTGTCTTTGAACTCACCCATCAGACTCCCTCTGCCTCTTCTGCAGCAGTGGTACAACACAGCTGGTCTCCCATCTTCGTTTCTCCCCTCATCTATGTGCAGCTCACTTGCTCTATTCAGACATCTCCTAGCAGTACAAAACACTAATCCATGAAATGAGTCTTTTGTCAGTTATAATACTGAGTCACAGCCTACTTTTAATGATGACAAAAAATGTTAATTACCTCCCAAGGCAGTCTTTGTCCCCTGCTGAATTTATTAGTTTGTTTACCAAATCACTTTCTGTTGTGCATGCTCATTAGGCAGGCTGATAAAACACATAATGATGCTCTATGTGTCAGTGAGGTAGAAGACCTGCTAAGCGTGGGAAGGCAGAGGAAATGCTTCTGCCACATTGAAGGGATGATGAAATGCACAAGATGTGCTGTAAAACCTGGTCTGTGCAATAAATGGTAGGTTGGCCTGGCCAACTCTACCACAGGGACGCGTGGCTGAATTTGAGTCAATGTTATGAAGGCACAAGCTGACCATGAAGCCATCCCTTCTGACAGCAAGGGACTTCTAAGCTTCTTAGCAATAGTGTCTTTTGACTTGAAGGTCTGTATTTAAGCAGCAATACTGCAGTGCTGCAGCCCTGAGGGAATTAGCAACAGGTATTTAGTCAATATGCTCTTGGTTTTACCTAGTGATTGCTATGGTTGTGTGTTTCTGAAACTACCCTTTGAATCAGCTAAAATGTAACGCAAAGGAAATTACCATCCCTGAGAAGAATTATTCTAATGTCACACAGTTCTTTATTACTATGATCATGAATCAGCTTCAACTCCGCATTCCTGTGAGTAACAGGACATTGGGGAAACAAATCTAATGTACTAAAGAAAACAACTGATGATGCCAGGAAATGCAAATGCTAATTTACATCCACTATCGCATCTTTTTGCTCTTTGTAGCTCTAGATTTCAGTCAGGCTGGCTGTTCCTTGGATTTAAGCGCCACCTGTTGAAGCATAAAGCCACATGTCAGAGACCGCATGGGGACACTTGCCAGTGTCATCAAATTATGCAGCTCTGAAAAAGTTGCTCAGACAAGAACTGGGGAAAACTCAACGCAGTAAACAGCATTCCACTTCTTTATAGTCTCCGATCCTAAAGAAGCTGGGGCAAATTAAAACAGAAGTCAGAGATTCCAAGATTTCTTCATCATTAAAATCAAATACACATCGCTGTCCACAGAAGCACTAACTCCAGAGTAGCAGTTAAAAAATTCTTTTGCAGCCTAAGAATGAGAAAAGACAGAGCTCACAATGTGAGATGGCTATATACCTTGGCCCAAAGCTACATGTTTATTAACACATCTCCATCATTTGCAAATAATTCTTTAGCATCTTCCAGGAGAGACTAATTTTTAGGTTAGACTGCCCTAACCTGACATTAAGACATGTTGCTACTGCAAGCTTACACACAGCATCTGGTCCAATGACACTGAGGTCAATGGACTGAGCTGCTTGCATTTGGAGACAGAACTATTGCTGTGTCCTGGAAAATTGAATTTGAGAAAAGTTATTCTGGCTATTGACTGCACAATTCAGATGTTGTAATGGATTTAGATTAGTCTGACATTAGCACCATCACCAGATGAATGTGAAAAGCCCCAAAGATTAGTCAAGCAACAAAAAAAAGAGAAATAAAGTAGAAATGCATTGCTGGAAATGGCTAAAGGAATAAATCTATGACACAAAGCCAGAGTTTCTCTAAAGCATTCTGCTATATTTTTCCCAGGAAAACTTACATGCTTAAAAAACCAAAACAAAACAGTAAATTTTGAATGCTGAAGTATCAGTTGAAAGTTAAAATATTTTTAAAATTACAGGTTTTGGCAAAAATGTCTGCTCACACTCTACCACAACCTCTGCTTTTCCACAGAAAACCAGGCTTGAGTTAACTTTGACAAAACATTCAAGTTCCTTTTTTCTCACTTTCACTACTTGCCAAGATATTCAACAAAGTTTGGGTCCTATCCCCATTCTCCAGCTGCAGCCTCCACTGGAATCAATGACAGCTTCATAAGGTGGGAAGAAGCCTGGGTCCAGGTTTCAGCAGAGACGCGGATGCTGTACCTGCAGTTAGCTGTAAACCAACAAACTGAAGCTTTGCATCCTACGGCACTCTCACCTCCTGCAGCCTCTGCTGGCGTGAGAGCTGAAGAGATGCTAGAGCTAAAACCAATACTCACTTTGCAATGAGGGAAGGCTTCAAACTCTCCTGGGGCAGAGCAGCACAGCCTGGGTCTGCATCAAATGCTGAGACGGCTCTCACCTACCTGAAGACTTGGTCTTAAGTACAGCCTCCTAGGAAACTTGCTTTCTGCTTGTCCCTGCCTTCCGAGCTGGCTATGAAAAAGGATTTCAAGAGAAACAGGATGGGCTATAATCATACAAAATTCACAGAAAGTGAGGAGCTGCCAAGAACAGCAGGTTGCTCTTGGCTTTGTCTGTTTTACCATGAAAAGCTGAGCATGATGGTACTGTTGCTGCTGCTCCCAAGGTGGAGGGACAGGTGCTGGGAGGCATAAAATAACTGAAATGCTGGGCTCACTCCTCCTGCCAGCTGGTGATAGGGAGGCCATGAGCCCAGCTCTGGGATGGCAAAGCTCTGCTCTGCCCACGTGACTGCAGAGGTTTGAGGTATTACCATGTAAAAGCTGATAGCAAGCTGGCTTTTATACAGTAATGTACGCAGCTGGTTTCATCTGCAAAACCCTCAGCTGCTTCCACTGCCTCTGCCAAGACAGCTTTGTGCAGGGGGACCGAAGAAATGAATCAGATCACTGAATATACCTTGTGGTCCAATTTCAAGGATATACACTAGTCAGTGAGGCTTGCATTAACATTCAGTTGCTTTAAACAGAAATTTATGCTGCAGGAGAGAGTGCAGCCAAATAAGAGTTCTGGACCATATCAAGCCAAAAATTTCACCACCAGGACAAAGACTTGAAGCCACAGAAAGCAGGCAAGGAGCAAAATTGAAATAGAGTGAAAAATGCTGCAGAAGGGTCACCTTTCCTCAGGGAACACAGTAGAATGAGAGGCTGTCCACTGCCTTTCCGCTCCCATCCCTTGCCCTCTTTCAATGTGTGAGTGTCACAGAAACGCTCTAGTGGCTCAGGTAGAGGTAGGGAGTGGGGGCAGAGTTTTGGAGGAGGTATAAGACAGCTTTTTCTCTTTATCAGGGATCAACAGGCAGCACAGGAGCTTGCTCCCAAAGTGCTGCCTGGTGGATAGAGCAGAGCTCAGCCCTGACAAGGCATTGCGTCATAGGGCATGCTGGAACTCAAGGTACAAGCAAAACTTTTGCCTCTGGTATTTGCCCTGTAGACTCAGATGTTCATATGGTTTGTGCCATCCTGTTTAGTGTCTGTTGCACAATCAGAAAGAAGAAATAGTGCTTCAAGTATAAAGCACCAACCAAGATCTGACAATCTTGATGCTAGAACCAGATATAATCGCATGCATTTCCACCTATCTCTCAGTATCTGCCGTGCATGCTGTACAACCACAGACTGGCAGGACAGCCTACATCAACATCTATCTCCAGCATCTGCTGGGTCTGTAACCAGCACACTGCAGCCTGTAGCTGAACACAAATGCTTGAGCTTCATTTTTGGTTCTCCCATGTTGCAGTGCAGCAGACAGGGACAGTGAAGTGCTAAACAACAATTCTGGGCACCCCCTGTTAGCCCTGCTAGTCCTTCATGTCTGGCTCAAACCCCTTTAACTTGCCTTTAACCTCTGCAAAGCGGTTCCCCTGAACCTCAGCTGTGTATGCCCAGTGTGTCATTAGGACTGCATGTCTCCTAGTAGACATTTTCCCACCTGGCAGTCAGTGCAATACCTTGTTCTTATTCCATGAATTTGCAGACATATTAATCAAATGACATTTACTGCAGTACAGATCCCAGTTTGTCTTCTACAATGTCTGATTACAAGTGAAAAATCTTGTTATTTTCTTCCATTATTTACTTTTCCGTGGAAGCATTAAACTTTTTCTGCAGATAGGATTTTTCACTTAGGTACCTCTAGGAGCCACTCTGTTCTCACAGAAGTGAAAAGAAATTTTGCCACTGACTTCAAAGGAATCTGAAACCTGCCCTTGGACATGTGCTCTGTACAAATTTGAAATTACTACATTGTGGAGGATGTTCTGATGTTGAGAAATGTGTCTAGTGAGCAATGAGGTCCACACACAGGCAGAACGGAGCAGTCAAGAGCTGCTCTAAGGACACTAGGGATATATCAGCTGCATCTCTCATTTGGATGAGAGAGCTTGAGGTCTCCTGGCTCATATCTTGCAAGTCTCCACTCAAAACCCCATTAGTCAAACTCAGTGCAGAAATCCAGTCTTGGAGCGCTGAGCTTTCCCCAGCTACCACAGGCTCCAGCTATGGCTCCCAGAGGCTGTTGACAAAACTTCTGCTGGTTTTAAAATAGCATAATTACTTTCTGCACCACTCCTCCCTTCTGAAAATGTACTCCATTTGGGATTAGGTAAAACTAGAAAGTATTTCCACTGAAAAAGCAAACTGAGTGCAGTTATTCAGATTAAAACTTCCACTTGATTAAGTGACAACACAACAGATTACTGCGGGGTTTGAAGACATGAGATAGTGTGTCAGAAGTAAATTGCTTTTTCATTTTCACATTACTTTCTTTTCTTTGAAACATAGAAAACAGATAACATGACACTCTGTTGTGGAGCCAGTTAATAAATGAGAAATAAATGGATTCTACTAAAGCTACCAGTACCTGTACACCCCCTGTTTCCATATGAGGTACTTCAGTAGCATCACAGTAAGTAAAGGCTCCTCTTATGACCAGAGGCAATCATAAAGAGACGTTTTCCACCAATTTCCAGTGCCAGTATGCAACTTTCTGGAGGCTTACTGGTCAAAGAAAATAATTGAGCTTGTGTAGCTTTTACTAAGGAACTGCCAGTAGCTATTTCTTATACAGAGATCACGGCTGGACAAAACAAAAGTGGAGTTTGCACATGACCAGAGCAGCAAGCACTGAGGATTTCAGTGTATGATCACCTAGCAGTCCAGCCTACATAAGAGCTGAAACTTCATCACTCAAGCTCTTTTCAAAGTCCAGTTCATAAGCCTGAACTGCTTTTAGCTGGCTGCCAACCTGAGATGGAAAAAATGCTGCCTGTACAAATCATTTGTTCTCTGCTATGGCAGCAAGTCAGTCTGGGAGAGCAGCAGGGTGATGCAAGAAGAGCAAAAAGAATAGGACAAAAGAAAAAGAAATCAAGGCAGGAATAACTAGACAACATCCTCCTCCACTTCTTCCCTTTTTATTTTTTTTCTTTTTATTGTTTGTTGGTTTGTTGGGTTTTTTTTACAGTTTCCGTTGTACATCATTTCCCCACTCTTGGGAAAGGACAGAAGATCTCAGAATTGAGACAGTCTCGTCGGTGTGACCAGAAAGGCAGCTTCTCATCCTTTTTTCAGTACTAGAAGCAGAAGATTACAAGTCCTTGAGTTCTCAGAAAGTTCCCTTAAGTCATAGTATGGACATAAATCAGTGTAAATACAGAAAGCAATAAACAACTTTTGGTGTAGGTGTGTATAGTCAACAGCTACTGGACTAATAAATGTTCCAAGAAAAGTAAGAAGACAGTGTAACACACAAAAGCCCTCTAAAGAAAAATATTAGTGAGATAATCCCACAGTACAGAAAGAATGAAATCAAAGGTGGGAGAAAATCTATTAAGAAGGTCCACAGAGGTTTGAAAAAAGGCATACACAGGGAAGGTGCCTGTAAGGAGAGGGGGAGACAGGGTAAATAGTCTCTCACATTTATTATGGTCTGTGTCTCCCATTCCTGATTTGTTTCTTCCTCCATCCTCATGGCAGTGGGAACTCACATGTTCCCAGCAGCACGCTGAGCAGTTGTCTATCCCAGAAGTGAGACCTGAGAAGTCAAAGGATGCAGCAGTGATACAGGTGAGAGGGCTGTGAGACCCCCCTGGGACAGGCTTCCTCACATTTATAACAGTCTTCCCCAGACCATCACCCTTCCAGAATGTTTCTGCTTCCTCCTCTTGCATCCTCTGTCAAACACAGGTGTATCTAACCCCGGAGGAGGAGATATGTTCAGGAGCCACAGGGACCCACTCTGGATGTCTGAGCAGAAAGGAGCGCCGTGTCTCAGAAAAGAAAAGACATGTTCAGAGTTCCAAGAAGAAAAGGGATGGGTCTGTGGAGGGGCTGGATGCCAGATCTACTCTCCAATTATGCTCCAGTCCCCTGAGGCAGAGCCTACTGAAGCATCTGGGAATTATTTCTGCAGATTGACTGTAATTGACACAGTTACTGGAAGTTGTTTTTACATGCGTCTCGTTGTGCATACACTTAATCATGGGGTCCTACAGAAGATGGAAGTAAAGTCTTGCTACTTTAATCATATGATCAGAGTTTCCAAGCATTCTTCATCATGATGATAAAATAGACATCTGTGTCTATTGAAGCGCTGACCCCTGCATAGTAGTTCATGAACTCTTCTGTTGTGACCTGAGACAGAAGGATTTAAAATAGGAAAATGAACTTCTATTTTTTTTAATGTTACAAGTCAAAACCACACATTGAGGAGAAAAGCTAAGTGAAACTTAACCTCTGCTGTTTCATGTTGTTACTACTGAAGAGGAATCCAACAAGAACAACGAGGACACCAAAAGTTTGTGTAAGTTCACTTCTTTACTAGAAATAAGAGCACTTGCCCTTCAGGAACACTTAGATAGAAATGAAACATGCAGAGTTAAACTAACCTTACCAGGAACTGAACTTCAAATCAGTGCTATTCAAGAAAACAGATGTTTTAATGCATTTTTTTCCAGGTATGCTATAATCTGGTTCTTTGAATTATCATTAATAAAAGTGGATGATATTTCTGGTGTGACCCAGAGACAGCTAGAAGCTTTATATCCACTTTGTAAGCCACTAGAGATGCTTTAAAAAGGTCTCAAAGAAGCAGGCATTTTTTCAAATACCTAAGAGTTCTGAAGATCTTCCACGGTATTTTGAGGGGGAATTGGTTTAAAAAATACCATTAAAAAAAGAAAAATCAGATCACCAGATGGAAGCAGTACAAACCTAATGTGATGCCTCTTGAACAATTTAGGTCATTCTTTGAATAAAATATCACATAGAAAAATATTTGCTCCTACTGAGGTTTGCATTTGAGACCTAAGTAAAATGCGCACCCAGCAAGATCACAGTGAAGAGGGCTTTCTAGCAGATGCTCAGTCTTCAGGCATTTGTGCTATAAAAACTTCAGGTGTTCAGCTCATACCAATGTCAATAGTAATCTCTGATTCAGGCACAAGAAAGTCACAGTCATTTCTCAGAAGAAACTGCACTGATTTGGCTAATGTAAGGATGGCTGAACAAGAGGTGAGTGCTCAAAGTAACTTTTTTGCAAGCTCAAACACCACAGCATTTATGAGGCGAAAGGCAACGAACTTGTCAAGGATCATTTTGAGGACATTGTAATGTCTTTGTGTCTGACAGCACAATAAGCAGGAACATATTGCTTAAGATGCTGCTGCAGAGAAGAAACAGCACAACTCATATGATGAGTACCTCTGAGGATGACACAAAATAAAAATGGATGACATTCAGCTCTACCACGTGCAAAGTCATGCCCATCACTTCCCTACAAATCCAGAGCCTCCCTGCTGGAAATAAAGCAAGTGGAGGACTTGAGTGTAGTAGCCAGCCATTAGATGCATAGTGGTCACCAGTGTCATGATGCAATCTCAGAAGTGCACATTGTACAAAGTGCTGATGAAACTTTATCTAGTTTGTTATCATGAACTGTTTGGACTGAGAATGTCTCCATGTGAGCTGTTGAGGTCCACTGTTGCTCTGAGTTGGCCAGATGTGTAAATTCAGACCAAAAAACTCTGCAGACAGATAAAGAGGGGAAATGAAATATGCCTGGATTGGAGAGAGTTAGGAAGAAGATGAATGAGCAGTCTGTCACAGAGGATGCCCTGGCTTTGCACCTGCATCAGAGAGTTGCAGCAGAGGACTAGAAGGCCTTCCAGCCCTTCACAGCCCCCTTCTCTCTAACTCTCCCCAAGCCTACCCTCCCTTCAGGTTGCTGTGGATGTATCTGTCTGTATGAGGACTGATTTCAAAGTCAAGAGTTTCAGTAATTACATACAGCAGAGAAACACTAGCTGTAAAGTATTTTACATATTAGGGAACGTGGTTTTGAACTGGGTCATGGCATTTATTCTTCTAAGGAGGGAAAAATCCTCCAGGTTAAGTGCTTGAAAACAAGCAGTCATGTGGGTTAGAGGATATACTTAAAATAGTCTTTGAAAGTGAAGCATTAAGGCTACATGCCTGTACACACAATCTCAAGTCTACCTTTGAACCTCCTGAAGAGGCCCTTTGCCTCTGAATACATAAGCAAGCTGCACTGACAGTTCCATGCAGAGGTCATGTATGGGAGAAAGCATCTATTTGACTTTCCTCCATAGATGTGATTCAAATGTATGTTTGGTATTGTGATTACCCTCACATTTAATAATCTAAGTCAAATTCTAAGTCAGATGGTGATTCTATGGCTTGACATTAGGTGTTTCACTTACCTTCCCATCTTTGTCATAAGGTGAATCAAAATTATCCAGAAAGGCCCTAAAAACTTGATCTTCTGTCCAATCTCCATTTTGGTATTTGGGGTGATGCTTTGCATTGTACACCCCCCGTAAGTCTTCAATTGTTATGACACCATCTCCAGTCTTATCTAACTTCTTGAATGCCTGCATGACAATCTCTTTTCTTGCTTTTGACATGGGAGGCTGTAATGAAATATTGACATTCATTTTATTTCTGCCAACTACTTGCCTAGTTCCAAATTCAAGTAATTGCTGTTGGTAATAGTAAACCTAGGCACATGAAACAAGAATTTGTTGGTAGGCTACACTGTCTATGAGCAAGCAAGGACAACATATCACCAAAAAGCAGTGTAATAGAGACTATTTAATGTCTAGCAATACAATACTAAATGGACAATAAGAAAGAAAATGCTACCTAGAACATTCTTCTACTCTATTTGTTTCTAATATACTTAACAAGAAACTACAAATTATTCTAAGCACTAACTGTTTTATTTCTTAATTGTTTAGGCTTCTGGAGAGCAAAGAGGCTCCAACCAAAACCAGTCACACTGTGTTTGACTAGAGAATGCCTTGACTGGGCTAGATCATGCTATAAAGAGAAGTATCATAAAATGATGGACAAATAAGTGAGATTAAGGGACTGAACCACATAGGTACCTGGATTGCATATAGGAACTAGGTATCTAAATCAAGGCAGTACTTTGTAAACAAACAAACAAACAAAAACAACAAAAAAAACCAAACCCAACCATTTATGTGCAACTATTCTATTCTAATCTGGTATGCTCTGTTAAGTTCTGCTCTATTCTATTCTATTCTATTCTATTCTATTCTATTCTATTCTATTCTATTCTATTCTATTCTATTCCTCTCTACTCCATTCTATTCTATTGTATTCCATTCCAATCTACTCTATTCTATTCTATTCTATTCTATTCTATTCTATTCTATTCTATTCATGAGAAGTCTTATGCCTTACCAAAAATTTGCAGAGACATATTGGAGTTTGGAATTTCTCATCCACAGAGGTGTTATTTAGGGTAATTTTCCCCTTTAGCATATTTAGATGGAAAAGGAATATCTTAACTTCTCAAGAGTTACCAACTTATTAAATACAGCTGTAGATTCTGCTGGTTACTAAGGTGGACAAGGGCTATGTTTCATGTTCAGCTAATGACAAATCAAGGGGTTTTTTTTCAAGTTAATGCAGTAATAACACAAATTCCAATACTCACTCTCAGTGTAACAAGAAATTCATCAAAATCAATTGTTCCACTGCCATCTTTATCAAATATCTGGAAAATCTCTTGTGCTTCTTCCTTATCTATCATCATAGCATAATCATTCAAACCCTTCATAAACTCTTTGAAATCAAGGGTCCTGCTGTTGTCGTCATCCATAATCCGAAATACTCTGTGGAAAATATGCAATTTCGGAGAATGCAAAGGAAAACTTGGGATACTGCTGCAGCAATTTAGCACAGTGCTGGAACACGGAGACACCTTACTGAGATAACATTTCCCCCTTGTACACTCTTCTGAGGAAAAAAAATCAATAATTAGAAATCCTAACAAATAAAAATCCCATAGAAAAAAAAACCCACCCCCCATGCCTATTGACAGCAGAGGTGAATTCCTTTAATTGAATACCTGAATATTACACAGCAGAAGTGAAATAAGGCAATGTCTGCCTTCACTGAAGGAATCTTCCTATTCATTATATATTGAGCTGCCTAAAAGTTGGGCACATAAATGAAGTTTCAGCTGGTCGTCTGGTTTCCCTCCGTGGTTAATGGAGTCCAAAAGGGGTGTCAGGGCATGCTACAGCTCCCATTTCCTAGCAGTGGAGTGATCATACTCGGGGTGACTGCAGAAGAAGTCTTGGTGTGTTCCATAATCTAGACAGCCAACAGACCATTATACATGGTGAATCATACCCCAAGGGAAAACAGGCACAAAATTCTCAATATTGAGATACTGAGATTAATTATAGAAAATACCAAAGAGAGAAAGATATTTTATGTTCCCCTACTTCCCTGGCAAAAGTTGTCCTGAGTCTCAAGGAAGCACGTTCCTTTGAGAGATCCCTGCTCCCCAGTCCTTTAACAGGCAAGCAGGTCAGTCCCACCTCCCAAAACACAGGATACCCAAGCCCAGCCTCTGTGCATTATTGTATTTATATTGGAAATGGAAAACTCAACTTTTGCTCCAAGCTTAGTCCACCAGTGTCTTGGAGCTAAAACTATTAGGCTGCATAATGGATCTGATGACTTAGACTTACCTGCCAAGTCCTTTGATGCCTGCAGATCCCCTGGCTAAGCACTGCAGGCGAAGTCTTTCTACTGGGTCGGTGGTTTTGGACAGTTTTTTTTTGGCCTGGATTGCCATCTCTCGGTCATGCCTTGCTGTGCCAGGCATCTAGAAGATTCACATACACAAGACTGAGTGCCGAAACCTATCTTAGTATATGGAGCATCCCAAAACCCTTACTTGGACGGTGCTGGAAACTCTGTCATGAGGACTCATTTTGACCCTCTATTTCCTTCTCGTTTTATACTTTTCTTAGAAGGGGAAATTGCCAATATAGGCCACAAACCATGAAAGGAGATCTCAGAAAACTACTGTGTGATTAAGCCAGATGCAAATATGAAAGCGTGGGTGAGAATTTGCTGCCTACAGTGTATAAACACAGCGAAACTGGATGGAGGTAGCCAAAATACTGCTACTTCCACATCCCTAGGAGTTTGACTGAACCTCCACAGCCTGCCCAGGCTGGCAGTTAGCGTTTACCCACAGGCAGAGTTGTGACAGCAAAAATTTTCCAGGGCTGGGGAGATGAAGAAGACAGTGAGCCCTGTGAGGCACTGCCAGTCTTGTCATGGCATGTGCAGCAGTGTAAATTGAAATGGTCAGAGAAAACTTCTGAGGAATGTGGAATTAAGCTGTTTCATCTTAACTACTCCACTTCTGTCTACATTGCATTGGCTATGGCAGCTGGTAATGTCATGTTTATTGGCTTTTGCAGCCTCTCTAGAAAACACCAGCTGGGCTTGAAGAAAGAGAAAAATAAAAAGTTTTTTTCGCCCCCAGATGTTTTCAGTGCAAGCTTATTGCAGAGGTCTTGTGTGGTATAAAAGAGACCACTTGAGCCAGAATGAAAAGTTCTTCTGGGAACTCATTAACAGGTGGCCAGAAAGACCTTACATCTGAGAAACATCAGCAGTCCAAAATGTTCACTGCAAATAATGACCTCTCCTTAAAGGGAGATGTTTGGCTGGCAAGAATACAAAATATAGTGACGTTACATAAAGACTGTGCAAACTATGTTTACATTATATAATTATGTACTGGATATAATATATACGTAATGCCCATGTATCTACATAGAGAGCGCATAACATATGCATGTATGCGCTAGTATGCCTCTAGACTATGTTATGTGTTTATATAGATGTGTAAATACTGAGACCAGTGATGACATAATTCATCTCCACTTTATGCTGCAAAAATCTACACAAACATGCACAGCACAAGGACTGTAGTAGGTCTTTGCCTCAGATTCAGTGACAGCATTTTC
Source organism: Cuculus canorus (assembly GCF_017976375.1). Lineage (NCBI taxonomy): Eukaryota > Metazoa > Chordata > Aves > Cuculiformes > Cuculidae > Cuculus > Cuculus canorus. Next base: position 65,503,707 of record NC_071441.1, on the reverse strand, counting down.
AGTATAATGCAGTGCACATCAAATAATCATTGCAGTAAGATTCATGAATTGAGGCTGAGGAGGGATCACCTGATGTGATATCTATTATGATCTCCTATGCTTCTGCAAAAGCCACTGAAACTAGTCAGTCCTCAGTTGTCTCTGTAGTAACTACACAGTTTGCTTCTACACCTACACACATTTCTAGCTGAGAATTTACCACCTTTAGGCTAGGTTGTCCTAGTATTGAATAATTTATTTTAAATATGTTCTTTTTTCTAATCCGAATTTCCCCTTTCATTAAATGCCGTTTCATTGTCTTTTACTAGATTGAAAAGCTACCTATTAAAAATTTGTGTGGGTGTAAACACTTGAAAGTCCCTTTTAAACCCTCTTTGTCTAATTAATTGGGCAGAGTTTATAACTCTTGAAACAAAATGAGTTTCTGTACCTTAGATAATTCTGCCTTGTTCCTGAACTTTTCCAATTTATTCCAGCATTCCTTTTGAAGTGGGATAGAGCACCCTAATAATCTCACTAATGCTATAGGCAGTGGTATTCCCAGGTTTTCCCTGTATATCATGGTCAAAACCACTAACAGTATTTCTGCTGCTCTCCGCAAATCTCCATTTTGTATAATGTTCAACAACAAAATCACCAACACCACGTTATTATCTAAAACTCAGCAACTGAAGTTTGTTTGTGAAGTAATTGCTCTTACACATTACAATAAAGCCTCCTAAACACGACTTGGCTTCCTGTGTCACTCAGCAGCATGTGCTTGAGAACCCTTCCTATACATTCAATAAATATGGAAAACCAGTTAGATACAAACCCGACTACAGGTAAACCTGGTTTCATAGTATCAAGTTTACCACTTCCCTACTGCTGTTTGGCTGCTGGTTTAGAAATAAATCCTAGGCTGCTAGAAGATTATCTGCACTGTGAGAAAACAGATTACAAATCATAGCAAGGAAGGAGGAATCACAGTGACTCACATGATGTCTCCTCTCCTTCCATTTTGCATCTGCCCCTTTTTGGATAATGTGAAGTAATCAGAAATAGAGTCAGGATTTGCTGAATATAGCAGTTGTTTGTATACCTTACAAATGTGTTATGTATTAATAACCACTAATAAAACAAGAAAAAGTTATAAACATATTTTTGCACTTTTAATTTGTATACCTCTTCCAGATCATCAGATATCTCCCACGGTGAAATGAAAATGGGACTGGTTAATTTAATTCTGAACACTAGAGAGTTTTGGCTTGTGTAACAGCAAAATTACAGCAATTACAACACCTTCTCCCCATTGTTTGTTTCTATGGGCAATGTTGTGTTGTGCAGGCTGAACAGAAACAATTGCTTTCCTTCTATATAAATACAAAAGCTGAAAGATTGGGTTAGGTTTTTCCAGAAGAACTTAAGGGAACCAGTTCCTTATACGTTCCTCTAAGCCCAAGGCTTAAATTTGGAAAAAGTCAGATTCCATCTAAGCCGTGTTCCTGCTCAGCACCATTCATTCATATGTTATCCTTCAGCTGAGCCTCATGTGAAAATCCTGGAAAACACCGCAGTGTGCCAGGTAGAAACCCACACTACCTTCTGCGTTACCACAGGCTTCTGAAAGCCGCTGCCCTGACCAAATGTGTGAGTTGCATACCAGCAGCTTGGGAATAGACTAAAAGGCCTAGACCAACTGCACACGTTTGGGTTTTTTCCTTATAATTTCATTAAATAATTAAACACATGAAAACTGCATGAGTATTTGCCAACCTTCTAAGCACATCCCTGAAAATCTGGCTTCCTAGCCTCACTGACCCCTCATAGCAGTCTGCAGCCTCCCCTCTGCCACTCCACCATCCCCAGCATCATCTGGCCCCCATCTTCTGGCAGGGGGGGCATTACTGCTGTTCTTCTTTACACACACACACACACACACACACACATATATATATATATCATATATATTTTTGTGGGGCAAAAAATATATATGATTATATATGCATATAAAAATCTTGGCTGAGCCACAAGCGCAATGGTCAGAGAAGCTCACTTTAACTAGCAAACGAGAGAGTAAATCCTTTACCTGCAATGCTATCCTGCACCTGGGGTTTCCACCCAGGACTTGTGAGGTGTTGGGGGGCTGGGACAGCGTTGTGCCCCACCTGCCTTCTCGCTCCCAGGCTCTCGCTGTATTCAGGCAACAAGTGGAAGGGATGCAAGGCCGCAGGCTCACTGCAGAGCTTCCTTGTCCATCTCGTTTTACTTGTTTACACACCCGACTGCCTTCCCCCCAGCCCCCCCGCCTTTTTGGGGAGGCCTGGAGTTTACCAGCTGGTCTCCAAGGTGACACTGGTGGCTGTGGCTGGCCCAATCTGCAGTTGCTGCGCTTCCCTGGGCGATTGCTGCTGTGTTGCAAGAGCCCTTTTATTTAACCTTGTTTTACATCAATACCTTCATTCTCCTCTCTGCCTACACAAGCTGTGGGAGGGAGAGTGGAAGACACCTTGTGCTGCCCCTCCTCAAGATTCCCAGGTGATGCTTGCAGGAGGGTGCAGTATCGCTGTGCCACATCTGCGCATGGCTGTTCCGATAACATGTTTCTCTGCTCCATAGCTGTCAAGGTTTAAAAAAGTTGCTGGTTCGATTCTTTACTCAAAACACAACAGGAGAAAATAAGAAAAAGCCTGTTGATTGTGTATCACAAACCCCAAGCTGTCGGTATACTTTTTCCTGCTGATAACTGACATTTTGAAGTCTTGCTGGTGGTTAGAACCTCTGGGGAGACGCAGAGGTTGTGTTCATTTGCAGCAAGAAGAAAACAGAAAAGGTTAAATGCCATAGAATGAAGAAAAAATGTTCTCTGTATAGACAGCTATTAACATCTCTGCCTACAGAAGGTCACAAACATAACCACTGGCATAGTGTAACACTTGGAGAAGGAATATATTGATAGACTCCTTAGGGGTAAAAAAATAGCCTGTGTTATGCTCTCTGGCCCTCTCCCGCAGTAGCGAGCTGAACACACAGGATCGGAGCTGATGGCAACAGAAGCTCACAGAAGTCAGCACGAGAATGTGTAGGAAATACGGAGAGACCCTGGTTCTTCCTGTGGATAAAACACCAAGCAAGAATAAATAAATGTATCTTTTTCTGACAGGAGCAGAAATTTTTTTTAGGCAATTACTAGAGTAAAAACATTTGCATCCTGGTGAGCTGTTTATCTTTCATCCACAGGTACTTCCTAGTACTAAACCGTAGCTCACGCAAGACTCATCTATGCTTTACATCTCCCATCTGGCAACTGATTGTACATTAATGCCCAAGCAGGAAACAATGCTTGTTTAATCATTCAGTGATTCACAAATATTGACCTTGTGACAATGTAACATCCCCCTGTCTGCTCTCTTTGTTTTGTGAATTGATCTCCAGAGGCCTCCTGGGAGCACAGGAGAGATAAGGGGCTGGGAACTTGACCTGGGCTGAGGATGCAGGAGGAGCAGCCCCTGCTGTCTGCCAGAACACACTGCAAAGACAAAGTGGAGAGATTGGAGAATGGAAAAATAATTTTCAGTGAACAATAACTTGGTTCTTGAGATTCAACATCCCACCTGAGTAAAGCAATTATCCAGATGAAGAATTTGCACTGTCTTTCAGAGGGGTTCGTGCAGGTTGGAATAGTGAGGAGAGGCTCTTGAAAGAAAAAGAATAGGTTAATTTAATATCCGGATACTCAGCTGTGTTCTGCTGCCTTTCCTGCCTTCTGCCAGTGAGCCCAGACTTGGGTCAGTGTGCACGCACACGTGCAGAGGGATGTTTGGTCTACCTTCAACACACTTCTCTGAAAACTGGACTATGCCATGCCTGAGCTTGTTAATAAGTTATGAATCTGGACAATTATTAAAGTTCTTTCAGGTGTCTCGGATGTTTCAGGTGTCATATGTTGCATCAGTCTGTGATTAAGCTTATTTGATTGTACCTCTCTGTTACTGTGCACAAAGCTGTAAGCAGACCTCAGTCAATTCAACCTTTATCAAAGGGAGATAGAGATTCCATAAGAAGTCTAGGATTTTTCCTCCCAGTTTGCTAGGTAGCTCTGAATACTTGTGTGTTTGATTTTAGTTTTGTGAACTGCCTAAACTGTGTTCAGTTTGTCGTTCAGCACTGGACTAAATCTGCTAGAAAGAAATCATATGAGACCTAACATGATCTATAAACTCATTGCAGAGATTGAGATCTTGTCAATGTCATTTTCCAAAAATTCAGATTTCTTGTTGGATTTAGGCAGCAGGGGAGGTATAAGAAATGCACAGTGTCTCAAAGAAAGAGAGAAGCTACTGGGTATTTTGCCATGTTTTACATATACTGTTTCTTAATGGGCTACCTGTGACCACCACTGGGAAGTTCTTCAGCAGTGAGAAGTACAGATATGAATACATCTGCTTACAGTTGGTAGGGAATCCAGCATGGTGTTTTATTTGTGATACAACTAAATTAGCAGGTTAAAAATAGTTTAAAAAAAGAGATCATCCCGTTCTAACCTCCTTTCGGTGGTCAAGGACAGCTTTCACTGGATCAGGCTGCTCCAAGACTCATCCAACCTGGCCTTGAACACCTCCAGGTATGGGGCATCCGCAGCTTGTCTGGAAAACCTATTCCAATGCCTCACCATCCTCATCATGAAGAATTTATTCCTAATGTCTCACCTAAATTTTCCCCCTTCCAATTTAAAGCCATTCCCCCTCATCTTATTGCTACATGCCCTTCAATAAAGTCCCTCCCTATCTTTTTTGTACACCCTCTTCAGGTACTAGAAGGTCACTTTATAGCAGCCTTATGGCCTTATAGACCTTATGGTCTCCCTGGAGCTTCTTTCTCTTCTCCAGGCTGAACAACCCCAACTCTCCCAGCCCATGCTCACAGCAGAGATGCTCCAGCTCTCTTATCACCTTTGTAGCCATTCCAATAGTTCCATATCTTTCTTATGTTGGCGATTCCAGAGCTGGACACTGTACTTTAGGTGGGGTCTCATGAGAGCAGACTATCAGGACATTATACACCAAGGACAACTAATGTTACACAATAAACCTTTGGGAGTTTTCCTGCCATTAAAATTGAGAAAGTTTCACATAACCAAAGAAGAAATGGCCATGATAAGTAATATTGTCAAGAGAAAAGCACTTACATTTAAAACAAATTGAACTCCCAATCAAAATAAATTGCTTCTATATCAAAAAACTCTTGTGTCCCTGTGTTGCTTGTAGTGATCCAGATGAAACTGTACTCATGATAGTTCTCCAGAGCTGAGACCAGCTGGTGTATGCAGACTATGTCCATGCTACTGAACTCCTCCCTGCCTGCTGAGGATGGTCCCCGGACCCACTTGGAGCATTCCAGAAAAGAGGGTAGTTATTTTGAAGTACTTTTTTTCTTGCAAATCCACTAAAATCTGGTTTTGTTTGGAGAATGAAAAATGAAAACACTAGATACTTCAGCTTTTTAAGAAGTTTAGCAATAAATATTTACCAAAAATCAATTATTTTTATCCTGTGTCTTGAAAATTAAAGTTTAAGTTTTAAAGATTATACATGAAGTGGACAAAACTTAATCAGGGGAGCATAGGCTTGTTTCATTCCTTTGCATTATTCAAAAATATTGACAAGCTTCTGACAACCACATGTAATGAAGGTCTAATGGGTGAGAGACAAGTGTGCTCAGTGTAGTGAAGGTGTAACATGCATGAGAGACTTTTATGTTCACCTCTCTCTCTCTCACTGTTTCCACTACAGACTAAAATAGTTAAATGGACCCAACATGTAGTAGGACCAAATACTTTTTCATGCTAAAAAGTTGTGCTGGATCTTTGCAGAGGGGAGGAGGTAAGGATGACCAGGAAAGCAGCCTGCAGCTTAATGCAGCAAGAATCCTGAATGATCTGTTCTCAGTGAAGGCATAAAGAAAAGGGAGCCAAAACTAGAGAGGAGAGGATTCCAGTTAGGGGCTTCTCCAAGAGACCTCCCTAAAGACAATTATAACAATCATAACAAAGTGCTGGAATAGGCTGGGGAAAGAAAAACGGTTGTGAAGTCTCTGATCTTGGGACAAGCACATGCCAAGTGGGGAAGCCTTGATAATTTTTGACAACCCTCTCAACCCGCTAAACTTTTTATAAGTATAAGGAATTGCACAGGAAATTTGGCAGGAGGAAGGTAACAAGGCAGCAGTGTGGGTGGTCGTACAGTAGAGGGCAGAGGATCTTTCTTCTAGGACATGAGCAAAGCATTGGCTGCAGGACTAGCTGGAGGCTGCAGGGAGGAGAAGCTGTGTTAGTTGCCAGGGTGAGGAATGCATGTCTTATCAGCACAGGAAGCCTGTCTGACTGTAGCTACTACATCAGTCTTTGTGGTACCGTTTTTAAAGTAACTGCAAATAGGATGTGTTTTATGTTGTCCTCTGGAGCTTCCTCTCCAAACTACCAGCAACTGGTTTTGTCCCTGTCTCCAGAAACCTGCTGATGACATGTGAATCAGATAATTCTCTCTACCAGGACAGGCTTGACATTGGTGACCTCATGGTCACCAATACAAGTGAACTCATCAGTGACGTTAGGATTGGTGGCAGCCAGTGCAGTGATCATGAACTGGTGTAGTTCAAAGTCCAGAGGGATATGGGATGCGTGAGGAATATAGTCAGGACACTAAATTTCAGGAAAGCAGACTTCCAGCTCTTCAAGGAGTTACTCGGTAGAACCCCCTGGAACGTGGTCCTCTGAGACAAGGGAGTGGAGCAGAGCTGGAAAATATTTCAGGAACTTTCCAAAAGGTGCAAGAGTGCTCAGTCTCTGTATGCAGAAAATCAGGCAGGAAAGGGAAGAGATTGGCATGGCTGAGTCAAGACCTGCTGGTTAAACTAAAAGAGAAGGAACTGCACAGGCAGTGCAAGCAGGGACAGGGAACCTGAGACATGTATAGAGACGCTGCCCGGTTGTGTAGGGATGAAGTCAGGAAGGCCGAGGCACAGCTGGAGCTGAACTTGGCAAGGGAAGTGAAGACTAACCAGAAGGGCTCTTTCAGGTACATCAGTCAAAAGAGGAAGATCAAAGAGAACGTACCCCCACTGATGATTGGAAATGGGGATCAAGTATCAACAGATAAGGAAAAGGCTGAGGTACTCAACAACTTTTTTGACTCAGTCTTCACCGATAACTGCTCTCCTCACACCTCCTGGGTCATAGGACAGCAAGATGGTGACCAGGGTGTAAACCCCCTCCCACAGTAGAGGAGGATCAGGTTCGTGAACACCTAAGAAACCTGAACATATGTAAGTCTATGGGACCTGTGAGAAGCATCTCAGAGTCCTGAGGAAATTGGCTGATGTGGTTGCCAAGCCACTCTCCATGATATTTGAAAAGTCATGGCAATCAGGAGAAGTCCCTGGTGCCTGGAAGAAGAGTAACGTTGTGCCCATTTTTAAAAAGGGTAGAAAAGATGATCCTGAGAACTGCCGACATGTCAGCCTCACCTCTGTGCCTGGGAAGATCATGGAATAGATCCTCCTAGAAGCAATGCTAAAGCACATGGAGGACAGGGAGGTGATTAATGGCAGCCAACAAGGCTTCACCAGGGGCAAGTCCTGTCTGACCAGCTTGGTGGCTTTCTATGACGGGGTCACCGCAGCAGTGGACACAGGTAAACTGATGGATTTGATCTATCTAGACTTCTGTAAAGCCTTTGACACCATCCCCCACAACATCCTTCTTTCTAAATTGGGGGGATATGGATTTGATGGGTAGATGGAAAGGTGGCTAAGAAACTGGCTGGATGGTCGTATTGAAAGAGTAGTGGTCAATGGCTCAAAATCCAGATGGCGGTCCGTGACAAGTGGTGACCCTCAGCGGTCCATACTGGGACCAGCACTGTTCAGTATCTTTATCAATGATATTGACAGCGAGATTGAGTGCAGCCACATCAAGCTTGCAGACAACGTCAAGCTGAGTGGTGTAGTTGCCACACTGGAAGGACGGGATGTCATCCAGAGGGACCTGGACAGGCTAGAGAAGTGGGCCTCTGAGAACCTCATGAGGTTCCGCAAGACCAAGTGTAAGGTCCTGCACCTGGGTCAGGGCAATCCCCGGTTTCAGAACATGATGGGGGATGACGTGCTTGAGAGCAGCCCTGCAGAGAAGGACTTGGGGGTGCTGGTTGATGAGAAGCGTGACATGAGCCAGCAGTGTGCACTTGCAGCCCAGAAGACCAACCGTATCCTGGGCTGCATCAAAAGAAGCGTGGCCAGCAGGGTGAGGGAAGTGATTCTGTCCCTCTATTCCTCTCTTGTGAGACCACATCTGGAGTATTGTATCCAGTTCTGGAATCCTCAACACAAGAAGGAGATGGAGCTGTTGGAACGGGTCCAGAGGAGGGCTACAGAGATGATGAGAGGGCTGGAGTACTTTCCCTACAAGGACAGGCTGAGAGTGTTGGGTTTGTTCAGCCTGGAGAAGAGAAGGCTTTGAGGAGATCTTACGGCGACCTTCCAGTACCTGAAGGGAGCCTGCAGGAAAGCTGGAGAGGGGCTATTCATAAAGACTTGTGATGATAGGACCAGGGGAAATGGATATAAACTGGAGAGAGGCAGATTTAGGCTGGACATTAGGAAGAATTTCTTCACTGTGAGAGTGGTGAGGCATTGGCACGGGTTGCCCAGGGAAGTTGTGGATGCCCAATCCCTGGAGGTGTTCAAGGCCAGGTTGGATGGGGCCTTGGGCAGCCTGGTCTGGTGGGATGTCCCTGCCCATGGCAGGGGGGTTGGAACTAGATGATCTTTAAGGTCCCTTCCAATCCTAACTATACTGTGATACTGTAATACTACTATGATACTATGACACAACAGCACGATCCAGCACAGGCCTACCTACCCCAACAGGCACTTTCTCATTCATTCGCTTGATACCACATCAATCTACAGAGCTTAGTGATGTCCCAAATTCCCTTCTCTCCATGGCCTGCTCACCACAGAAGCAACTTTTGTCTCCCAGAATGATTAGCTATTGTCAGACTCCTCTGCACATGTTGAGCCCTGAGATGAACCTCCCTTGGTGCAATTTGAGGCCATTCCCTCTCATCCTATTGCCTATCACTTGAGAGAAGAGACTGGCACTCACCTCACTACACCTCCTATCAGGTGGTTGTAGATGGTGGTAAGATCTCCCTTCAGCCTCCTTTTCTCTAGGCTAAACAATCCCAGTTCCCTCAGCTGCTCCTCGCAAGACTTGTTTTCCAGCCCCTTCACCAGCTTCGTTGCTCTTCTCTGGACACGCTCCAGGACTTCAATGTCTTCCTTGTAGTGAGGGGCCCAAAATAGTATTCAGGGTGTGGCCTCACTAATTCCAAGTACAGGAGCACAATCACTTCTCTGGCCACACTGTTTCTGACACAAATGAAGATGCTGTTGGCCTTCTTGGCCACCTGGGCACACTGCTGGCTCACGTTCAGTTGGCTGTCAACAAACACCCCAGGTCTTTCTCTCCCAGGCAGCTCTCCAGCCTGTAGTGTTGCACGGGGTTTGTTGTCTCCCAAGTGCAGGACTTTGCTCTTGGCCTTGTTAAACCTCAGCCCACTGACCTCAGCCCATCGGTCCACCCTGTTCAGATCCCTCTGTAGAGCCTTCCTGCCCTCAAGCAGATCAACATTTCCTCCCAGTTTGGTGTCATACGCAAACTTACTGAGGGTGCATTCAATCCCTTCACCCAGGTCATTGATAAAGATATTGCACAGAACTGGACCCAGCATGGAGCCCTGGGGACACCACTTGTGTCCAGCCTCCCACTCGATTTAACTCTATTTACCACCACTCTTTGTGCCCGGCGATCGGACCAGTTTTTAACCCAGCAGAGGTTGTGACTGTCCAGGCCAGAGGCAGACAGTTTCTCAAGCAGAAAACTGTGAGAAACAGTGTCAAAGGCTTTACTGAAGTCCAAGTACACAACATCCACAGCCTTTCATCCATTAAGTGGGTCACCTTGTCATAGAAGGTGATCAGGTTAGTTTGGCAGGACCTGACTTTCATAAACCCATGCTGACTGGGCATGATCACCCGGTTGTCTTGAGTATGCTGTGTGATAGCACTCAAGATGACCTGCTCCATGACCTTCACTGGCACTGAGGTCAGATTGACAGGCCTGTAGCTCCTTGGATCCTTCCTCAGACCCTTCTTGTAAATGGGTGTAGCATCTGCCAGCCTCCAGTCCAATGGAACTTCCACAGTCTGCCTCCACTGCTCGTAGTTGATGGAAAAAGGTCTGGTGAGCACCCTCGCCAGCTCCTTTAATAACTTTGGGTGGATCCCATCTGGCCCCATAGTCTCGTGAATATCTGCTTGATGACAAGAGATGACACAGTTGGTAATGTCTAGCAACAATATCCCTGCCAATGGGCTTGTCAACTTCATGATGAGGGTTTTAACCTAGCTTTGCTGGGACTAGTGGCCAAAGCCTAAGGAGAAGGAAAAGCTTGGGGTGGCCCTTACACTTCCCAGCTGAAAGCAACACTGCTGGCAGCCAACTCAAGTGCCCACAAAACACAGATGCATCCACACTCACACAAAGAACAGAAGAAATCAAAAGTCTAAGCACACTCCTCCTTCACTAGTTTCTTCCTTCAAAACACTAGTTTCTTCCTTCCTTCCTCCTTTCCTTCTTCCAAAGGAAACCTTCCAACCTTCAAGTTGCTCCTAGAGCATGAACATGATAATCTTCCACACAAAGGACATCTCTCTTTGGCTAAAGACAGCCAAAGAAGCTGACTTTAAGACCCAGAGGAGCAACAGAAGGGTAATCATAATCCCAAGAAAATGAAAAAAAGTACGCTTTATAATTTTAATTTAATTTCTAATACTACTGTTGACACTTACCCCTGTATTAAAGTATTCTAACTGCATTATCATTCTTTCTTTTTATACAATGATTAGATTTGGACTAACAAAAATAGACTTTTCAGATTTCAATTAACAATAAATTCTTGGCTTTACACATATGTACGGTTTTCTTTCTTTCTGCCCATAAACAAGGCCTTGAGAGTAACAGAGGGGACAAAAGATGAGCATGGGTGCTTCTTCAAATTCAGTTCCTGGCAAGGGGCCAAAAGGTACTCTGAAATGTCACTCCTGCTCTTCCCTATGTATGTTACGCATATTGCCAGCTGCAAACAGCAAATTAACAGAAAATTTTACTGTTATAGTCTATGTGGTTATTTTCACATCTGAAGACCTCATAGACTTGAGGTCTGTCCCAGGAGTGAGATTGCTTTGCCCCTTTTAGAATATTTCCCTTGGAATAGGATGGTGAGTTTCTCTTAGCTGGGAAGTTAGGTAGGTTTTATTTTTCTCTAGAATGGCTGCAGGGTAGTGTTGGTTTTGCTTATGCCACCCACTTGACTTTTGATCACTCTTTAGCATATAATCAAGAAAAACTTTAAACAGAGGTGAAAGCATGTGTTGGTTATAAGCACCAGATTTGACATAGTTATTGAGCTGTTGCAAAAAATAATCCTCTGATCCAGCTTATGAGGAAATAAGCCCCAGCTGTGACATGCTCCTTCCTTCACACCAGCAAGATTTGTTCTCCATCTGCCCTCCAGCTTAACAGTTGCTAAAAAAAAAAAGAGCAAACAACTGTGTTCACCTCTGCCAAAATGTGTGCCAGCTTTTCTTTCATAACCCAGGTGCTCTTGTCCAGCTGCAGGATAGGCAGGAGTGGCACCAGAAGTAGGACACTACAGCTCCCACGCAGCCACAAAGCTGCGTCTTGCAGCAGCGCAGAAGAGAAATACATGGCTTTTGTAGAAATGGAATGGGGAGCACTGTATGTGGGCATATGTTGGAGACAACATCCAACAGGGAAATGCAGAGTAGGCCAACACAATGCTGCAAAAATGGTAACAGGATTCCCCAAACTTTTCAGGCTCCACAGGGAAAGCTATTTGTTAAAGAGTCTCTCCTTTCTTTCATGACCTTCTCCGCTAGTCAAGACGTAATTTCAGTCCCTAGTAAAGTTCCTGCTGACTTTAGAAATGTGGCATTTAACACATGCAGTTATGCTTGATGCAATAAAGATGAAGCATCCACTATCTATACTTCTCCCTGAAATTAATCACCTGGACCATGACCATTAATACTAGCTAATGTTTTCCCTCTGTGTCTCCCTCTGTAGCTCTACTACAGGCACTGGTGTTGATGAGGACCCTACCACACCAAAAACCACTACCAGGAACCAGGAAGCAGTTATTTACATGGCATCAAGGCAAGGATACTGCCACAAGTCAGCATTTAAATATTTGTAAACTAGCCTGAAGACTTGACTTTTTTGAAACCAAGTTGGTCAAATCATTTCAAGTGATTTATGCTAGTGAAAAACGTATCTCAGCTGTATGAACAAGCAATGAGACTACAAATAATGCTGGGGTTTGAATGCACTATTCCGGCATTTGAGCCCAGATAATGCTAACAAGAATTTAACTTTATCTACCCAGAAATTGCATAATGTGGCATGTTTGTTATCTACAGGAGGAAGTCACTATCTTCTGATGGATGAAACCTCACAAGTTTTGTACAAAGTCATATGATCCAGATGTCATCAAACATGACTCTTTTGATGATTCCCCGTAAACAAACAAAACAAACAATCCAAAAAACAAACCCCCAAAACAGCTCCAGCTCACATAGTAAAACCAAAAAGTAAATAAACATTTCTTAGAATAGATTATCACGAGAATAATGTAAATCCCAGTTATATTACTACTGTATATGTTATGTAAGCTGTTATGTTATGTACTACTGTTATGTTATGTAAGTAATGGTGCATTTAGAATACCACCAGCTGTCTCTGCCAAGGACAGAGGCCACAGTGGCTGAGACTGCAGTCCAGGCATGTTACTCACTGCAATGTCCTTGAGAGTAAGAGGCTCTGCCAAGCAGCACTTCCAGCGTGTAAGTCCGGCTCTTCCTCTGAAAACGCCTGGTGTTGCTCTGTGTTTGCACTGCCTGACCTAGCACAGCACCACCAACGTGGCATGTAGCATCAAGAAAGAAGGTGGGAGCAGAGTCTTAAGAATGCTTTGGCTGCTTTCAGCATTTTTTGACACACAATGCCAAGCAAACCCTCTTCACTGCGGCATCACCCTGGTACTTGGTTGCCTGTAAGGCGCCAGACCTCCTCTAGCCAAAAGTAAAACAGAGGTCCCTGGACCTTTGGAAAAAGCTTATCTTGGAGGATTTGTGTTTACATGGCACAAATTAGTGCCTGTTTCTTAGTTAAGGACAAAGTGCCTCCTTTTGTTCCAGAGTTGTGTAAAAGTAAATATTGACTTATTCCTCATTTTTGAAGAGTCCAAATTGGAAATACCATGCAGGTTAAAATAGGACTAGTCCAATACTTACCATGGTAGCAAGTACTCTGGTGGCCAGGACTGCACTGGTTAATATTAGAAAGGCTTTGCCAGCAACACTGACAAGTTTGCAGAGGGCAGGTACACAGAGTTGGTGATTTCTGTGTACAGTTGCTTTAACAGCTTGGATTATCTGCAAAGCCCATCAGCATTCCTCAGTCTCCGACTGTGACTTCTTAAATACAAGGCTTTAAACAATGAGGTAGGGCAGCAAAAGTCATTCAGTGGCAGTTCTCTTTCCCATCCCCATGCACATGTGGTTCTTTACCATGCTGTTCTCAGCCAAAGCTGATGCTGCAAAATAAAACAGACTTCAGGTAAACTGATTGATAGAACTAAGTCCCGCAGTTTCAAGTTCAGGGACTTGCCTGGTGGATCTTGTCCTTTCAATTTACAGAACATTTCTTGATGTAACATTAAGGTCAGTGTAGTCCTTTATTTGTCATCAACATTCCAACATGGGGCTGTTACTCAAATTAAGGTATGCAAAGCCAAAAGGGAGCACAAAATGGAATGCATCTCTTAATTATGTGATGTGACATTTTCTCTCAAGGGTTTCGATTTTTGTTTGGAATCAGTGTCAGAAATATTCTGTGGGTCATGTGGGTAAGGTGTTGGTGCCCTACCATAATGTTTAACTCAGCAGAAAGTGCATTGGAGGAACTCTTGGGTGTTAGGGGCTTTCCTTTGCAAACTTTACAAAAGCATTCATCTATTCTCTAGCCCAGGGACTTTCCCAGTATACAAGTTTCCTGGAAACAGAGAATGTACCAAGTTAAGGATTCCTGACATCTGGCTCTTCTCAAGTGTCACAACTCAGATCCAATCCAGAACAAACATTTAACTCCTTCTGCCCCTGCTAAGAGCTCAGTCCAGTCCTTCACCAGCACAAGGTAATGGTGGTGGGGTGTTGGTAGTGGAATATCCGCTTGATGAATTCTGCTCCATTCTTCCCCAAATCTCCTTTCAGAATCAGTGCAAGACCTCGGGAACAGGCTTTTCAGCTGATGATGAATATGAAAGGATCATTGCACTGAGCTCAGGGACTGAGGACCTGATGGACAACAAGCTCCTCATTAAGTGGCTGGCATGGAGCTTGCTATATACACTGAGAAATACTTGAGCCGATTTTGCCTACTAGCATAAGCCGTTGTCCAGAATTTTTCAAGGCCGCCCATGGTTTCCTGGTGGGCAGGGCTTTACCTCACTTGAATCATAAGGCTATTTCAGGCACTGTAATGCTTCTCTTGAAGAGCAACCCATGGTTTCCTGCCCACATGAGCAAAGTGGCAAACAGTCCAGAAGAGCACTATAGTGCAGGCTAAGAAGCTGCAGCTTTTGAGTGGGACAGTCACATAACGCTGACAAGAAGGTTGCTGATGTAGGTACATGCTCCTGCTTAAGCAGACATGCTCTGAAAGTAATTAATCTCATAAGTATGGATTTTGGTGGTAACAAGCATCAAGGGTATCTTTTAAATCCAGAAGTATTAGTGCATGAGTTTTTAATACCCTGTTATTCTTTTCAACAGGATTAATTGAAAAGTTAACCAAATTTGTTAACTTCTAAACCATTAAAATCTACAGAATTCACAATTTACTTATTTGATGAGGGAGTAGCAATTAAAATGGTCAAAACCAACAGTAAACTTAAAAAAAAAAGTAAAGCCAATAAACCCAGATAAAAAGTCTTCCTTTTCTTCCTACACAAACAGATGTTCAGTACTTACTTGAATTTTGTGAATCAGCTGGCATACCAATACTCAAAGACTCCTTGAAGGAGAATTTTAGCATAACATGGTTGATTCTTTTAATCCTTCTTGCTCTGCTCTAGAAAAACTAAGGTGTACTCTGCATCAGAGCTCCCTGCTGCTACCAGGTCACAAGCTGGGATGGACAGTCCTATGTCTTGTGTCTCAGTATTTCATCCCCACTTAGCTGTGGGCTTCTGGACCCATGTGAAGAGTTTCGTGCCTCTCTGACCACTCATAGCAGAAAGCTGGGAACAGGCCATATTTGAGAAGCAAAGAAGGAAAATTCAAATTCAACATAAATGACTGCCTTTGTAGAATGTTAGTTTGGGGGTTGCCTTTTTTTTTTTTTCAAAGCCAGTAACAATTCTCTCAATCTACATAGGGTGAGAAGTTGCGAGCCTGCTCTTCCTGATGGTGCAGCAGATAGCAGAGACTGTTGGAGTTCTTGATTTTAAAGTTAGAGGTATGAAAAAATATCTCAAGAGTGTAAGTACCCAAGGAAATAACTGCTTGATTCCATCACTGATACTGTTAGAACCAAAGAATCTGCACATAAGATGTGGTCTGGTGCTGCTAGTGACAAAGGTCTTCATTTCAGTGAGTAGAATCAAGCTTATGACTCCTAAGGCTCAACAGTGGTTATTGTTCCTGGTAAATGGTGACTGAACTTCTGAGTATATTGCTGCTGCATTTCAACAGATGTCTGCTTAAACAGCAAGAAACTCCATCCCATTTTCTGGAGGCGTTTTTGAGGTTTTACTTTTTTTTTTTAGCTCTAACTTTGTTCCAAATCACTCAGAATAGAGAAGAGGGAGACAACACTTGTGGAAGTTCATGCTGTTGCTCCCTTTAGCGGGGGCTCTGTGAGTAGCAGGGACAGACCCTGCTCCCCTAAGCCTGCAGGTCCCAGTCCTTTTGTTTTGTGCTCACTTGGCTACCAGCATTGAAGCCTGCAGCCACAGCCTCTGCTATGTTTATCACTCATAGCTGCTAAGTTTCTGATAATTTGTAAAGACGTTCTAAGCGTTAGTCCAGAAAGCCTGACTCCAATTTTCTGTCTTCCCAACCCATCACTGAACTACCTTTGAGAGGCAATAACACAAGATAAGTCTTTATTTTATTTTGGTGCTCTGACTTGCAATAGGCTTGCTCACACGCTCAATTTCTCTCCCAACTCATCCCATTCCTTTTCCCTCTGTCAGGGTACTTTGAACTTCAAGCCATGAGTTGTACTAGGGTTGGATACCTGAAATGAGAGGCAAAAAGCTACAAGGTTTTTGCACAGTACTGAGCCCAACACAGGCTCTGCAGTCAATGCTATGTATTCTTAGATTTCTGGGGCCTGCCATCAGCATGTTGCAGTCAGAATTCCTACAGAAAATTTGAGGTGAGGCTATGTGTAGCAAAAGGTGTACACTTCTGCCAGGAGCAGGCAGAGCTCTCACCTTCCTTGTCATCACTGCTCAAGTACTCTCCCACACTTTGCTCTGCCTCTCAACCCATTTCCTTTGTCCCATCTCTCTCTGCCCTGAGTTCACTTTGCCTCACTGCTTTCCACATGCTGCATGACGCACAAGCAACCTCTGAAGGGAGGTGATGCTGTCACACCGGCTGCCATGGATGCTAGCCTCTTGCAATTGACTTGCTAGTTATTTGTGAAACCTGGGCTTAAAAGCTGCTGCTTGCTCATAGAAACTTGCCAGTACACCACTTTTCATCTTCTTGATTCCCATAGATTTAAAAACAGCAACATCTTCCAAAATATTAAGTTTTTACAGTAATACTAGTGCTCATGGAAGGACACAGTCCTTGGGGAACAACACAAACACAGAACACATAAGAAAATTTCCTACCAACATCTGGCCTTTGCAAAATTTACTCAGAATAGATGACCTTTCCTAAGATTTGGAAATTACTTTGTTTGGCGGTGAATTGTTTAAGTGTTCACTCGGGTTTCAAAGGCTTAGCAGGTTTCCACAGAGCATGTCTAGGCACTGCCTCAGTTACACCTTTACTTTGATGTTGACTGAGTGACTCAAAATACACATCTTTAACCAGATAAGCTGTTCCTGTGGAAGGAACCAGAGAACTTTTATTAGTGCATAACCCACATTCATAAACCACTCCAAAATCTGACCTCTGTTTATTAGCTGAATCTTTCCTTGCAGCTCAGGTCACGCTTCCAGGAAGGGAAGAAAGACTGTGTCTTCTGTCCAAGTCAGGCTCTGACCAACTTCAGCTTCTTGATGAAGCTCTGAAAAATCCTGAAGGTGATGGTGTGTGATGAACCAGTGCATAACAAGACAGGATGTTTATGAAGAGAAAAGGTTCAGATCGTTATCACAGTGTGCAGAGCAGAGACGAGGATTAAGAAAAACACACTGTGGTAGGCAGTGGTGAAGTGACAAGGGCAGAGCAAGGTTAATTCACAACCCTGATAATTCAGTCAGTCAAAAGGCTATTTCAGAAGACTTAAAATTCACTGAGCAAGCAAGGTAGCTGCATTAGCAACTGCTGACTATTAAACAACAGAATTTATATTGCTCTCTGAGCAAACAAAAAGCCAACAATGAGTAACAGCAAGTTAATGTTTAATACAGGACAACTCCTATCTTCTGAACTAAGTACAGGCTTACAGTAGCTACTTATCACATAAGCCTGGAGGAAGAGTGTGGCTGGTTAACCTTGCTGAGTGATCCACTTCAACATCCAAAATGTCTCCAGAAAAAAAAATTAGAGACATACACAGAAGATTGTTCTGCTACTTATATCTCTTCTCCCACGAACTTCCCCACCCACTGGATTATGATAGATGGGTCAGTTTAGTCCACTGAAGTTTGTTACTAACCTTGACATCGGCATGCACCATTCGTTTATTACATTATTCTGAACATACATATATTTAAAAATGCCTAACAAAAAGATCCAAAAAAGAGAAGTGGTAGTGCAGCAGAACAGGGAGGGGTGACAGTCCCAGAACAGCTGTGACAGGAGAGGTCTTTACTAACAGTGCCAAGACATTCCAACTGCAGCGATGGCACAGACCAGTCTTGAGCATTCAAAATGTTTCCTGCAAGTCACTTAGAACAGAAGTTGGAGACTAAGTATGGGAGACAACAATCAAATACAGCAATAAACCAGTCTTAGTTCTTATAAATATTCTGCTGTACTAAAAAGGTGAATTATTACTTGCACTGGGGTGCAGTTTTTTGATTAACAACAACCATAAGATACTATTGTAGCTCTCAATAAAAATGCTGCTTTATCAGAATGAGAAAAGAAAACTAAAAACATACCCTGTATGTACCTGTATAGAAACAATAAAATATTTAAATTTAAACAAAAATTATCTCTTCTTCCTTCACTTTATTTTTGCTGTTTTTTTTTTTCCTTAGGTAGGGAAGACAAAAGTGATAAATTTGGAAGCAGTCAAAGAAGAGATATAAGTTAACTCCTTCCTTACTTTTCCTGTCTCCTTATAGCAACAGGGGAAACAGACTCTTGCCTTTCTTCTCACCGATGGCTAGATATATCTAGAGGGAATTATGTCTCAGTTTGACTGCTTACACTATGCTTCACAAAAATACCCAGTTCCTAGTCAGCTCCATGAGCATACAGGGTCCTCACAGGCTTCCTTCAGGCACTGTGGGAAGCTCAGATCTTCTGCTGGCCTGGATGCACTTCTCTGTCTCCATGCACTGTCAGAAGCTGCTTCCACTTCCATAGCTGGGGTGAGGTGCAAATAAAGGTGCCAGCCCAAAGCGTGGGTTCAGGTGTCATTCCAAGACTTTAGAAGAAGCTTGCATACCCAGGTATGCCTGGGTGTTCCAATTTCCCTTTTTAATCTGCTTTAAAGAAGATGTAAAAAAGATTAAAAAAACAAGGTGGGATTTTCTTCTGACATAAATTTAATTTCTACCTGGAAAAAAGAAAGGGATCAAATTTCTCCAGAAGATCGCTATGAAAAACACTTCAGAGAAACATGAATATCTAAAATAAAACAGGGAAAATGTATTGCAGAAATTATTTATTTCATGCCAACTTAGGTCTTTGACTAGATATTTAACAAATATTTTTAAAATATATCCAGTACAACAATAATTTAGAATACTACAGAGAAAACTTTATAACTCGGTGAATTTCAAAACAAGGTATTGTTCATACATGCTTGTATCATAAGGCAAAAGAACATAGTCTATCCATAAGCAGCACTCCTACAGCCTATCCTTGATACACACTGCTGCATAAAGATCTTTTATTACTAAAAATATGCTTACAAATGAATACTCATATCTTCTAGAATAAAAAAACTTAGAGAGAGATTGAGCATGCTTGAGGGGGAATTATCATTGGAGGGGTGACTGAGCTCATTGGAGAGGAGATTGAGTATTCTTGGGGAGGGATTGAGCCCCTTAGAGAAGGGATTTAGCATCCCTCGGGAGGAATTAACACCCTGAAGGGGGAATTATCCCATTTGGAGGAGGAATTAACCTGCTTAGAGGAGGAATTTAGCTTCCTCGAGAAGGGATTAACACCATTGGAGGGGGAATTAAAACATTTTGAGAAGGAAAAAATCCATTTAGGGTGCATCAGCCCTCTTGGAGGGGGAATTAACTCCCTTTTGGGGACAGTAACAATGTTGGAGGAGGCAATTAATGCCTTTGTGGAGGGATTAAGCCCTTGAAGTGGGCTCCTCAAACTCCCCAAAAGCATGACTTTCACCTCAAACTCTCCCAAAACATGACTTCCACCTCAAAGCCGCTCACAAACATCCCCAAAACATGTCTTTTATTTCAAATCCCCTCACAACAAAAATGCGATTTTTCACCCAAAATCTCACAACTCTCTCCAAACTCCCCAAAAGCTTGACTTTCACCTCAAATCCTCCCAAATTTTGTAGAATCATGGAGTGTTACTGAATGGAAAGGACCTCA
Organism: Cuculus canorus; assembly: GCF_017976375.1. Classification (NCBI taxonomy): domain Eukaryota; kingdom Metazoa; phylum Chordata; class Aves; order Cuculiformes; family Cuculidae; genus Cuculus; species Cuculus canorus. The sequence goes on along the minus strand of NC_071441.1, from coordinate 65,483,599 downwards.
AATCCCATCCAGTTCCATGCCCTGCCATGGGTAGGGACACTTCCCACTGGATCAGGGTGCTCCAAGCCCCATCCAACCTGGCCTGGAACACCTGCAGGGATGGAACACCCACCACTTCTCTGGGCACCGGGCACTCTAGTCTGGCACGGAGCACAGTGGCCTGACACAAGGGAAACGCTGATCTCCAAATTCCAGGGGCTGCGAAGGGTTGGATTTGAGGAGGAGAGGGAGCTCTCTTCTCTCAGCTTCCTCGCAGTCCTTGAAGCCCCTAAAACCAAGGAACTGATAACAGAGAACTGGATTTGAACTTCAAGGACATCATCAATCCTACACTCAAAGCCATCAGGAGATCCACTTTTATTTTCCATATCGATAAAGGCAAAATGAATTTGCAGGGAAAAATTTGGCTAGGGACAAGAAACAAAAGCAAGAATTCTGAATCTTCGTTTGGCAGCTCAAAGTGAAGCATAACATTAAAAGTCAGGGTAGAGGTTCCAGGAGCAGACAGCACGAGAAGTTCACTGTAGAACTGTCTTCTTCCCAACAAGACCAGAAGCGCCTGCCCAGACTGCTCAGAGGGATGTTCATGGAATCAGGGAATGGTTTGGGTTGGGTTGTAAACCCATTCAGTTCCCACCACCACCACCAGCAGGGACATCTTTCATCGGATAAGGTTGTTCCAAGTCCCGTCCAAGCTAGCCTTCTCAATACCACCAGGGATGGGGCAGCCACGATTGTCCTGGACACCCCGGCCAGTGCCTCCCCACCCTCACAGGAAACATTTCTTTCTAAGATCCCACCACAATATCCACTCTTTTAGCCGAAAACTGGTCTCTCTCATCCTGTCCCTGCACTCCCTGATCAAGGGCCCATTCCCAGCTTTCCTGGAGCCCATTTCTGTAGTTTTCTGTACGCGAAGGCTGCTCTAAGCTGTCCTTGGAGCCTTCTCTTCTCTGGGCTGGACAACCACAACCCAAACTGTAACCCTAACTCCTAACCCTAACCCCAACTCTAACCCTAATGGACCCTCACCTTAACCCCTAACACCTAACCCTAATAGACCCTAACCCTAATTAATTTCTGCAGTGATAGATAAGCTACAAACTATTATAATTCATAGGGATATGTCAAATATAACAACAGTATCCTGAAGGAATAACTTAAGTTGCATATTATTATTGCCTCCCAGTTACAATGAAAGCACACACGCATAAAAGCATGCTCAGGAACACATTCCAGTGCATTTTAATAGAAACAAAAAAATAAATCAGACTATCAGACTGGGATTACCGTATGACTACCAAATATAAAGCAACATAATAAACGACAGTAATTAATGTATTACAAAGGGATCTAGTTCAAGGTGCTTTTTTTTTTTTTTTTGCTAGGAATGCTGGGTTTCTGTTAACATAATCAAATAGTATAGGAGTGTCCCAGGTTCAGATTAGACTGCTTCATTAGAGGGACAGCTAGTATTAGAGAACTGCCATCAAGCAGTGCATATTCCTGTAGAGTCCACTAGAGAAAAGGAATGTCAAAGTTTCAGAAAGTTTACAAGACTCACAAATAAGCTGCTCTGAAAAAAATAAACATTTTCTGAATTTTAAAGAAAAATTTAAAACTAGGAGAAACCCTAAGTAGTGTTGTTTGTTAATAATTAAGATGAATCAATAGGTCAGATTTCTTTAAGATTGCTCATAAAAAGTTTTCCTTCATAAAGTGATCTCTGTTTGGTATTGGAAATGCAAAAGATTTCAAGTAACTCAGATTGCAAGTAATTACAGCAATAACAAAAACTGGAACAAAATACCGCATTTTTCACATAACATTTACAGTATTCCAAGATAAATTTAATAAAATACAAATTATTATAATTACAGAAAATCCAAATAATCAATCTTTTAATATTTCATTTGTAAAAATCATTGTCATGTTTTTAGATAGAAAGAATAAATGTTAAAAAGATCGCAGCCTTCCACTATCCCCATTAATACTGTTAAGCACAATTTATTTTAGAAAGTGCTTGACTGCAAAATAAAGGCAAAATATATACCACAATTTTTCCAGTAGTGTAAGCTACAGTAGTAAAAGTTTGATGTTACTTAACATGTTAGAAATAATAAAATATATCACAGTTTGCCCAAAGTGTCACTACTAGCACAGACTAGAAGTTGCACCTTCCCTCATAAGAAGACTCCCTAACTTTATTTCACAGCTAAGAGCTGCACTTCTCCTAGAGCACAGAGGATCCATGAATCTATGATTTCCCAATATGGATATCAGAATACACATATTTTTAAACACCTGCAAAAAACAGTACTACAAATCTAGTAGGAGTAGTAAGTTCGACCGGAGCTTTTTGTTATCCATACTTCTTAAGAAATCCACCACTGATACAGTATTAAAGTAGTTACTGTTTTCACTCCTAAAGTTCATTACAACTAGCATGGATTCTTTTCATTGGTTCTAATCTTTGATATGAAGATTTCAAACTTTTGTTTTGTCTTTTTTTTTTTTTTCTGGTGTTCACAGCTGAAGAGGAAACTGCAGAAATGATGGTGAGATGGAAGTATACCTTAACTGCTCAGTAATTTAGAAAGTGAAATAATACAGAAATTCACAATTTACATTCTTTAGCTGCATATAAGCATGACAATATACTGACAGAACAAATACACCAACATTCAGCTCCCAAAAGCACAGTTTGCAAGGCAGTTATATTTTAAATCATCTCATTGGGAGCACCAAATCTGATGTAAGAACCCCATCAGCCTACAGTACAGTCACTGCCTAAACATATCAAAGCTTGTTTTAACTTCTAGCTGTAAGACTAGAGCTATAGCAGCAAAGAACTCATCAAGAGTTACCACAATCTGGCTGTGAATCATAGACAGTTTGTGTTGGAAGAGACCTGTAAAGGACATCTAGTCCAACCCTTCTGCATTAAGCAGGGATGTCTTCAACTACATCAGGCAGCTCAGAGCCCCATCCAACCGCACCTTGAATGTTTCCAAGGATGGAGCATCTACAACATCTCTGGCATAGGGTACACCCTTAGGCATGGAGCCACCAGGCAAGTTCTGCATCACTTTTAGTAGCAGTAACCAAACTAGTGTAAAACTAGCTTAAGTACACAACAAATACTGGGCGAGCATATCCCTTATTGCTACAATGTTCTTTTACAGCTGTACTCTACATTTCTTTGTTGAAAGGCCTTCAGACTTAGCCTTATGAACTCATAATCACTTTTCAAAGCACACTTTAGATTAATTGGCCTTCAAATTGCACATACTTAGAGCAAGAGTAACTGTTGATCAGCAAGGAACACCATGGATGAAACATGAGTTCAATTATCACTTACTCACATAAACACCCACCATACAGGCAGCACAGGACACCTGGCATCTCTAAGCACAATCCAGAGGAAAACTCTTGAGCAATTTTCAGATCTCTGATTCCTATGCTTTCAAAAATTAGCCATTGGTTACTCCATTACTTCACTGCAAGTTCAAGATCAGTGGATTCCCACTTCAATGAGCTCAGATTTTGCATGCTAGCAACTGAAAGCCACTAATCTCTACAGTCAACACCTCAAATTACTGTATCCCAATGAAAGCTGCACAGAGGGCTTATGCCAGGCACTAGATAGCTTTTCAGTTTAAAATTCTGACCAAGTTTCCACTGAAAACTTCATTTTGCAGCCATTCCACTGGTTTCTGAGGTGAAAAAACAGGCCCCAAGAAGGCTTAATCCAACTCTCTGAAGTCAGCAGGGGCTGCGTAAGGATACTTCACAAGCATTCAGAAAAACAAACTTTCCTTCTATAGTTTTTCCATTAGCACTGAATTAGATCCCTTTGCAGTGACATTTCATGAGTTAAACAAAGATCTCAAACCTTATTTAATCCAAAGATATTTACAAATTTGGCCAAATAAATGAGATAAAAATTTTACAAATAGAAATATTAAGTCTAAGAACATTCGCATTGATGAATATGTCCAAGAACATACAGAACCTCTTTCATACAAGGCTGAATTCAGGACAGCATTTCTAAGTAATCTAAAATAAATTAAATAGATGCTAACATAAAGTTGCTAAAGAACTACTGGAACAATGAGCGTCTCATTTTCTCAACTTCCAGTTCTTAATACAGCCATAAGATTTTGATCAAGCTATTACAATACACATAATACCCAAAGTAAAAACGTGCCTTCTCACAGGTAATCTGGAAATTGCATGAGCTTGAATACATGTGGGCATGGCTACGGTTCAATGTATTCACCTAAGAACAGAACCGACAATAATTTTATGTCTGTCAATTTATTAATATAATTATTTCTATACAAATAGAGTATTTTCTCTCCTTCAGAGTAACAATTCATTTTTAAAGCAGGCAGATCAATATATTAAAAATACAACTACTGTTAGAATACACAATGTACTAAATCACAGGAGGTAGAATTAGATCCCCATTAACAATTACTTCAAAAAAAAATAAAAAGACTATGCTAAAAAATTAGTAGAACACCCCATTCATGAAAATTTACTTTTTAGAGTAACCCATTCCTAGCTGCTTCAAGGGATGTCTGTTCTTTATGAATGGTAAAGACTTTATTATATAAAGATCACAGAATCATGGAACAGTTAAGGTTGGAAGGGACCTGTTCTCTTTCAGTTTTCAACATAACTTTGCAATAAGCACATAACAAAAACTTCCAAGTGGTGAAGACTTAATAGAGACTACAATAAAGTAACATTTTAAATTAATCAAATTTTCAAACATATCATGAATGTGACCACATCTTTTACCTTATGATTACGTCTAAGAACTCACTCAACTAGCTACAGTTTGAAAATATATCTACACTAATGAAATTAATGTGAAGCTTTTTTACACTGTTAAAAATTGGCATTTCTGAATGGCATTCAAATGAATAAGTACTATTCTTTTTGCAACAACTTACTGCAAAATACAGGCACCTTAAAAATAGATATATAATGCAATCAGGGCATCTGGGACATTAAGTGTTTCGTTATCTAGTCATGCTATGTATTTCCCTTCTTTTAAAGAAATAGTCTACAGTTTGAAGCCGTGCCTGAGGTGTGTGCAAATTATAATATTTCAGCATTTACCTCAATTTTCACATTATGTTTCTTTTACTGTTACAGAACTATTAATGTGCCAGGATTTAAAACCCTTACAACTGTAAAAATCTTAAGCAGACACTGTATCTTTGATAATGTATTCTTGCTATTGCACATAAGCTCGTATGACAGTGAAACTCAGGTCCACATTCAATTTCAACTATATACACATGCTGAAATAATTTATCTGCATATAATATTTGAAAAAAAAAAAAAAAAGCCTTTCTTGACCAATACATTTTGCTCCAAAATTTATGCCACCAAATTTTATGAAGAATAGCCTACCATGCAATCTTTCTGCTTATACAGGTCTGATTCAAAGACCACTGAAGCCAAAAGTAGCTTTAACTTAATTTAGCAGATTTTGAATTAGGCATAAAGTTCAAATAGAAAAATTATGGAAAGTTTTTCTACAGTAACTGATATAACTGCACTTTGGATGCATTAAGATGCTCTCACAGCACCTGTTAAATACAAAAAAATTCCTTCAAAAAAATCCTCTTCCTAAAACTTACATTGCTACAGTTCAACATGAGCTCTAAGTATATTTATGAAGTTTACTCTCTATTAACTTAATTAATAGTTATCCCCTTTTGGTCATGACACAGAAGTCCACACCGATGCACAACAATATCTACAGCAGAAGAATTATATTCTTGTCACAAGTAGTAGTTATCATATAGATGCATTTCCGAACAGTTGTTCCTTCATATTCTTTTTTTAAACAAAAATGGTCTTTTCTGTTTCAGTGATATATCATAAATACAGTATTTTCCAAACAATGAGTAAGGAATAGATTTCCACTGAATTTTCTTCAGCTTTGCAGAGTTTAGACATCATCAAATATTTTGCTTCGAGACATTGACAAGTATCTCCCACCAGGTTGGTACCTGCAGAATCAATTTTAAATATGAAAAAGAATCACGGGAAATAGAAAAATAAAGACCCATGTAATTCTTACTGCACTCTTACTCCTTAACTCTCAATGAACTACAGGACCAAAAGTTCTACTGAATTACTATGTCCATGAGGATTTGATAGGCAGTCACTAAATTAAATCTCATGTGACCAAGAAAAACTGGTATGAGTATTGGGAGTATTAAAGAACTTTTTTCTCTGATACAAAGGAAAGACTTTGTTTTTGCTGAAAGCAACTTTTTTCTTTAAAATAACAAAAAAACCCTCCAAAACCTCCCCAAGCCTGCAAAACAACAGTATCCAAAAGTAGTTCAGGATTGGGTATGCTACTTTTAGTGGTAAAACTAGTGTAAACTGTAACTTTTTATAAGGGAATTTGAAATTATTTATCAATAAATGGTTCTACATCATAAATACTTAGATTAAAAAAGCACCCATAAATATATTAGTTATTTCTTAAGTATAAGCAAAGCTTAGCAGTTATGCAAGACATTCCATCTCAGGACTGAGGAAATTTGGTATTGCTGTCACACCCATGGAATCACAGAATTCTCCATTACAGACAAAAGCTACACTGTGCAGTCTGGGACTTTCTGTTCAATTAAGTTCAGATTTTAATTTGATTTTAATTTACACCAGCAGTCCCAAGATGTGATCCCCAGGTATACTGCTGCAACTACTGGTCCCATAATACTTAAATTTATTTCTTGCAGCCCTTTATGATGTTTTTTATAATGGAAGTAAAAGTGAGTTTTCTAAAATATTGTAGAAATATTGTAGGAAACTAGAGAAAACTATATCTTGTGCACATGCTGATGGTCCTCCGGTTCTTTCATTTCTGCTTTTGCCTGCAATATTTTCCATATTATGCTAATATACAAACTTATACTCAACTAAAAAAATCTTCGAGTTTCAAATGGTTTTGAAACCAATCCCACATCACAGGGGATGCAGAAGAAAAAAAGCTAGGCAAGATGACAAATTCTGTTTACAAAACTATTTTTACGAAATCATCTGATATAGGTACTGTAGGTCACAAGACAGAAGACATCTTTTAATTGTAAATAACACAGAAGATTTCTCACCTTCCTGAGTCTGATTCAAAAGGGTCATCATTAATTGAGTCTGCATTAAAATCCAAAGGTTCTGCATCCTGGAGGAGTTCTATTCTGTCTCTTTCATTCCTACCATTTGATCGGGTATACTTTGATAATGCTGAATAGGTAAAAGGAAGGAAAGACATTTATTCTATGAACACCTCAGAGTATGTGGAGACAACAAATTTAAAAGACCATAGTAGTAATTTGCTAGTATCTCAACCAAAGTATAAGCGATTAGGAGGAGATTCAATATTAAACCAAATCTGGCTACATTCTGAATGTGTAGTATTTCATCTTTGTAACAACTTTTCTTTTTGCCTTCAATTAGGATCAGTAGTTTGCAAAGAATCAAAGAAAATAGGAAGTTATACACAGATTTTACTTTTAAACCTATTGGACATCAATTTTTCCTCACAGTTTCCCTCTTTAACTAAGCTAGCTGGACGGGTTTTGTTTGTTTTTAAAGAGGCAATCTCACTAATTAACAAATAGTTGTTTTGCAGTTCACTGTCATCTTTGCTAGGTGAGTACCTACAGCTTGTTTTGGTGTTGGAATGCTACATAATCGCATGGTTACCATTAAAATATAATTTCATAGAATTTCAGTTAGTCTACCACTTAAAATCTGGCTTTCCAACTTTGTAAAGAGGAGGGGGAAATCTACCAGAGCTGTCTCAAATGCATGTTCAAATCTTCCCAGCTCCTCCCCCTTTTTTCTTCTCTTTTTCATTTTAATTTCATATTTCTTGTTAGCTTACAAGAGCAAATATAATACAATAAAATAATTAATACTCTGACAAATAAACTTTTTGGAAGTTTAGAGCAACCACGAACAAGCTTTTTGCTAACATGCATTATTAAATGAACATGTATACTCTACTGTGATATTTTATTTACTTTACATTTGTTGGTCATATATCTGATCACTCCATTATTCCAGTTGGAAAGAGCTCATGTGCAACTAGAAGAGGTAAATTTTAAGATTTAAAACTCCCACCTTCAAGACATATGTCAACAAACTCTCTGTTGACAACAGCTATTCTAATAGCAATCTATAGAATGACTTATGTCCCATAAGAAGACCTAGCAACTGAGGCTATCCAGACTACCCAGAATCTCCAGGTTCAACCAGCTGAACCACTACAGGTGGGAAGAAACACAGCATTCTTTTCAGGTGTCTCGAATGGGCAAGATGACACTGTGCCACAGAAAAGAACACATTAGGACATCATCTAAGTCAAAAAGCAATCTATTTGAAGTTACTCACACAGGCAGTGTTGTGCAGACAAAATATTAAAATAATAAAACAAAACTAACTCCTCTCAAAACCCACAAAGCTTACGTCTATTGGTATTCGTCTCCGAGAAGCTGGATTCTTTTTGGTCTGTGTGGACAGCTCTGTTTCTAGTGGAATCATCTCTATTTCCATACCGCTCCTTCCATTCCTGGAAAAAAGACGAAAAAAGAAAACATAAGGTGAGAGAAAAAGTAACAAATCAAAAGCATACGTCAGATCAAGAAACACTCCAGTCCCACAACTGTGGGTCTGCTTTGTTAATCACATCAGACCGTGAAAGCAATAATTTGAAAATACTCCTCTTCAGTACCTTGACACTTGAAGAATTTTTGTTTTGTTCTAAACTCAAGCTCGTCCCTTCACTGAGCCGGTTACTATCATAATTCTTTAGAAAATACCTTGCAGCAAACAGACTGCACATTAAATGCGCACACAAAGTTAACCCAACTGCTCGAAGTTATGGCAAGAACATTGCTTTTTTTGGATTTCTGCTTCCATCTAGTGGTAGAATGGTAAAATAACCAGATGCAGATAGCACAAAACTCACATTTGGACCTAGTTTACTAAGCTTGTTGTTTTGTTGCATTTACATCCAATCATGTTTTAGTATAGGAATGAAATACTTCTCATGCTTTTCAATGAAGAAAACTTCTCATGCTTCTATTAGGAGAAAACTTCGTATGTCAAAAGAATTTTTTCCAATTGCTCCTATAACTTTAATAATGTTTTAGATTCACACCTAGATCTCAGATTATGGACTAGCAGAAACCAGTATACTCCAAGTTACTATGATTATTTATGTCATATGTTACAGTTCTAAGATGCAGAAAGATAAAGCACTTATTCATGATCCAGAAAAAGATAACAATATTAGAAACCTCAAAAGTTTCAAGAATGAATGTGCTACTCTGTAAACACAGGCTCAAAATAACAGGTAACTTCTGAAATCAAGTTTGCTGATGAACTAGAATTGCTGCTTAATGTCAGATCATTTCCGTTTATACTATAGGCATCAAGCATTTGATGCTATTTGGCTTCATAATAAGTTCAAGTTCTCAAATTTTGAGATGAGGGGGAGAGCATCAGAAGAAAGGTCTATGCAGTATTGGCTGTCATATAGAACAGAAGTATTCCTGAGCTTGAAAACCCAACAGGTTTTTAGTCCCATTATTATATTGTCTTTCTGTAGACAGTACTTTTCCCTTAGCCAGTTCATTTTTTGCATGAATCCTTTCAATTTTTCCCTTTGTGTATTTCTATACCAAACTGAGATTGTCATAAGTTGATGAAAAGCTTTGCATAATGGAAGTTGCTTAAAATTAAGCTGCCTGGATTGCTGTTTATTCAGATTGAGTGCCTTCACAGATTTTTTCGATTCAATATGTATTCAAAGGATTATTTGAATCAAACATTCTTCTTGTTACTCAGTGGTATTTTTAAATGTAATTTCCTCCTCCACAGAAAAAATCACTTTTCAATGAACACACAAAGCAACAGGTAATTTTGGCAGGAGCATACAGTCCCCATTTCAGTGAACATGCCAACACTGCAACTGTGGTTATTTCAAGCAAAGCAGTATCAACAGAAGACACTGATGAGAAGTCACTTCAGATTATTCTGCATCTTAAAAATCAGGACCTTTTCTAATGCTTGTTAGAAATATTGGTATACACAGTTCTCACAGCACACTTAGTAATGGATATGTCCAAACAGTGTGACCACAATCACCTTCTCATGGTTTAAAATTAAAATGTAAATTATTCCATCCTCAGCCAAGACTATTCTGCAAGGTTAAACTGATTCTACCAACTATAGAAGACTTTTTTTTTTGTGAAAGAGATCATACTGAATTAAATAGTAGTAGCAAATTCTCAGATAATGTATTATATTAATATTATAATTAGTTAAAAGAATCTCATACCCTTCTTCTGTTTTCACCTTCTTCTTGCCTTTGTCGTTTTCTCTTCTCTATAAATAAAAAAAATTCTCAGCTACATGCAAGAAAAACCATGACCAATATTTTTTTAAACAAACAATTAAAATCCAAAGAAAAGGCTGCTACTGAAATAGATGGCTCATACATTTAATGAAAACAAAAGGCAAAAACACTAGTCTATCATTATGGAGAAACCCATTAAAATGAATTAATCATGATGTTCTCTGGGGTCAAAGCATAACATTTGGACACCAGCTGGCAACACAAAAGACCCACCAAATTTTGCAGAAATAGTTGGAAAAAGTATGACATTAATAAGAAACCTGAGCATTACTGATTCAAAATCTCTCTGAAGTTCAGTGAGGACCAAAGTATGACTCAAATAGCTTATATTATTTGCTATTAAGCTGGAAGCATAACATCTTAGTATCAAAGAAATAGTAAACTCTGGTTTAGGTGAATGAGAGACACTCCTCTTTCTCCAAAAAAAGAAACTACTACACTTATACTACTCCTCAAAGTAGATTTAGGGTATTTTATTCATAAACTATGAAATAAGGATAATAATACTCCATAATATAACATTGTACGCAGAGATTTAAATTTCTAAGAATTTACTCAAGAACTGTGGGAGTTTAGAGCAAGCTCAAATATGCCAATGGAGCAAGAGCGGTCTTGGGAGAAGGACAGTTATGGCTGATGGAACAGAACCTTGAGATGAGATAGTAAGAATTCAGTATACACACTGCATAACCCCTAGCTTTCACCTTGCCTGTTGATAGTAGTAAGAAAGTATCAAAACATTACATTAAGTTAGTAGTAAAAAGGGGCATGACCAGTCCATGATCTGTTAGTTGATTGGTTTATAGGTATATGCTAACAATTCTGATTGGACATAAGTTTTAGAGTTATTATGTGATTTGTATTGAGGAGAATATAGGAGTCAGGCTGAGAATAAAGTTGTCTCACTCTGCATACCAGAATGAGTCTGTACAATATCAAGATGCAACAAAGAACCACAACAGCTTTTAACAACTTTCAAGGAACGTTTTCAACAGAAACTAACATAAAAACAATTAGAAACCTCTCCAACACAGCATATAATTACAGCTCCAAGGAACAGCATGCTTTGTGTGATAAAACAGAGCAGCTAACTGAAACAGCAAAAAATCCTAAAGGGAATTACAGAATTTGGGCAGCTCAATCAACACACTTACACAGATAAACATTAAAATGAATTTATTGATGATAAAACCAGTTTAAGTATTAACTATCCTTTAGAACAGATTACACAAGCACCGGTTGGAGTATTACTAGATAGAAACGACTTTGGAGGAGCACCACTTAAATGAACTGTAAAATATTTAGAAATATCTAAAATTCAAATACTGGATGAGTAAAGGTGGTACTTTAGATGTCAACAAAGTCAAGCACTGTTCATATTGCAACCACAATACTCTAAGTCTATTGCATTTTGTGCAGGAGGCTGCCTCAGTACTGTTTTCCAAATATTGACAAGAAATAAGCTTCTTTTTTTGAGCAATATTTCAGACAATTTTAATACAACATATTATATTTCATAGGAAGAGTAGAATAGGGGACGTAGCTTACCTCTTCTGATTAGCTCTTTTCCTTCATCAATCAAATCAGAGGTCATTTCACTATCCCCCATGAACTGCTGGAATCCCAAAAGATTCAGGCAACGTGTTCCTAAGCTGGTAAAAGCAGAGAAGCAATTCCCTCAGTAATCTACAATGAGTAATCTAGACTACATTGCAAAGTGTAAAACAAATTGTTTATAAATGTATGGACAATAAAAAAACAACATAGATGAAAAGACATACTAGCAGAGAAATCAGAAAATTCAGAACAGTGAAAGTGATGGAATAATGCTATTCAAACAGTGAGATAAAATTGTGTATATTCTAAGACTAGTGGAAATTATATAATACAATTGCTTAAAATGTTGTCATATATAAAAGAATTCATACCTATGCTATCTCCTTGATTCTTCTTTGACAGAAAACAATCACTATAAAAATTCTGCCTATTATGCCTTCCATGATTTCAAACCAGTAATAACATAGAAAAGACAACTTCATCTCAAGTGACATGTATGGCATACTCTTAAGCTGTAAGGATGCTGGCTGTCATTTTGGATACGCATTAGGCAGCAGTCAGATAATAAGCTTGCCTTATCTTCTTACGCTTGTCCTGAAACTACATAGCACGAAATCACTTTCACCTTTTCAACTTCACTCCAGAGAACCCAACTGCTGGTTTTGTCATTGTATTCCTCTCTCCAAACTGGAGCAACAATACCATGTTCAAAGTTGCTTCACTGTATATTTACAATGAAAATGTTTTTTCCTATACTATCTGAACTTCAAGGCTGCTGTATTAAGCAAGTAAGACAGCCCTCCTTGATAAGATTTTAATTAAACATTGAGTTTTGCATTTATTTGAATTATTAAAGGACACTGAAGTTCATACAAAGTCACTTCCTCTCCTTCAGTTTCTTTTCTTCCTTTTCAATCTGGCATTCAAGACCCAGGATCATCGTGGACAAAAAGTCACATGAACTATTTTTTATCATTAGCTTTCCTGTTTGCTCTTCATGGGTTTTTTTTTTTTGGCTCTACCAAAATTTTTGTCACCTAACCTAAAGGTAAGCAGGAAAAACCTAGGACTGAATCCTTGCTGTCTTACTATCTACCAATACACAAAGACTATTAACAGACTTCCAAGGTGTGTAGCTATATTCTACATGACTCAAAACATCACATCTGACTGAAGAGTAAAGCAAAACTGAAGAAGTGAACATAAATGTAGCCAAGAAAGGTAAGTCTGAAGGTATCTCATCCCTTACAATGGTCAAAAGCACACATTTTGAAACACAAGGATAAAGCAGGCATATAACACTATTGTCTGCAATTACCGTTCCTGCCTTAAAAAAATGTGGTTTAGAGAAACAAGATCAAACTATTTATACCACTACCTTCTCAAACTGAAGTCTGGTAACGGTTCAGAAATTTGTTATGAGTCTGTTAGAAATTTCATTACCTAAATTTTCTGATGACGTGAACTAAATTTAATGCTTCTCAGTTTAATAGAAAACCTTGCTGAAAGGATAGCATCCTCATGATAAGTCCTATCTCAAAAGCAGAATACACGTGTTTGTGTGCTTCAAAGTTAGAACAGAACAAAGAATCATAGAATGGTTTGAGCTGGAAGGGATCTGTGAAAGTCACCTAATCCAACACCTGTCACAGTGAGCAGCGACACACTTAATTAGATCAGCTTGCTCACAGCACTGTGAAACCAGACCTTAAGTGTTTCCAGAAATAAAGAATCTACCACCCCTCCGGGCAACCTGTTCAGTGTTTCACCACCCTCATTGTAAAAAAATTCTTAATTATATCTAGACTGAATCCACCCTCTTTCAGTTTAAAACCATTACCCCTTGTGCTATTGCAAATAGACCCTGCCAAAATGCCTGTCCACATCTTTCTTATAAACCCCCTTTAAGTACTGAAAAATCAGACCTCAAAATCTAGAAATGAAGTTTAACAGGGAACCCCACCTCTCCAAGCTCTGAGTTAATATAGTTGGTATTCTTAAAATCTACACATTTAACATATATAAATAGCAATGTATTGGTTTAGGTTTTGCATTTTTATTAATATGTCATATCTCAATTGCAGGAAGAGGAGAAGTCAATCTCTTCCCGATTGCTGAAACTAGTATCATTAATGTGAAGAAACTTGCAAATCACTTACCTAAAGTATGTGGCAATACAGAGAATGACAACAAGCATTGGGTAGTATATATAGAATCCATCTGCAATGAAGGACAGCACTCTCATAGATCCCATTATCTGGAAAATAAATCCATAAGAAAAAGCACTAATCAGGTATATTCTAAGTTTATCCATAAAGATTGTGCCACCTCACTGTTTTCAGCCCACAACAGAAAACCGCACAATCCTTTACAGTTACTAAAACATAGGTAAGTATTACCATCACAGATCAGACCCAGTTCACCCAGAACACCCAGATACAAAGGCCACTTCTAACAGTGTATTCCACTTTGATGTTTCTAAGACGCTAGATCTTCTTGTCATGCATAATCCAGAACCCATTCAAGTCTGGTTAATCTTTCCATCTGCTATGAAAGGAATCTCTGGACAACACTAAGAATCTACCTGCTAACAACAAAGATGGGAGATGTAACTTGCGGCACTACAGAAATCAGTTATTCAGTAGAACCAAACTCACTGGTTTTCAGTGGCAAGTTAGGTTTCCTCCAAATCTATAAAGATTTGGAGGAAATGCCAGTGGAAGAATCTTTATAGATTTGGAGGAAATGCCAGTGGAAGACAAAGCTATTAGGAAGTGAAGAGCAGTCTGAACTCTTCAGCATACTTCACTTTCTTAGGATAAAGAGACCAAAACTGAAAAATTGAGCTATTGATGACTTCTGCATAGCTAGCAATCTAATATTATCAAACTCTCGGTCTGTGTTTCTACACTGTTTAATACTAGTGAAAAGATTCGAACATCTGGATCTTACTGTAAGAACTATTTAAAATTATTTTGCCTATTCTCCAAACTATACCAAAGCCTCAAACCCACATTTTTTGTACTTACAGATGTATAAGCAGTTGGCTGAGTATTTTTGTGAGAGATTGTTGCATCCATATGGGTCAAACCCAAAAAGTTCAAGCATAATGGTGGAGTAAGACGGCAAAATAACCTGCACAAACGCAAGGGACAACAGCATTTAAAAACAATTTATTGCATTACAAATATTAAGAAATCATAACTGAATATATCACAGAATAATGATGTACAACTCATTAGTCATTAAACTCATGATTTTAAATAAAAGAATATGAATGGAAGTTTCATGGATATTCTCGGTTCACAGAAAATCTGCAAAATATATGCCTCATACTCACATGCCACTGAAAAGGAGACTGTAGGCATCTGTCTGATGATGTGAAGCTAAGTAATAATAGTTAAATACACGGATCCTGAAGACAGTAGAGTAAACACAGATGCTTAGGAAAAAGATGGTAAGGAAACAGGCCATCTGGAGGAAAAAATAAGTTGTGTAAATGTAGAATTCCCTAAAAGGTTTTAACGCATTCAGGACATTGTGTATGCAACAGATTAACTGCAATCTCATTTTTCATTTTCAGATGGGACAATAACACCAGATCTGAGAAGAGTTTCACAATGTTTTTTAACTCACTGAAATTGAGAATTATACCTGTAACATTCTGCACTTCATATAAGCTAATACAACTGACCCTAGGAACATTTATTTTACTTACTTTTGTCATGCAAATGAAATTGCTGTAATTGCCTTGATCATTACTATGACTGATTTTACATTTCTTCCCACAAGACTTGATAAAAACAAGTGTTTTCAACTCAACCTATTTTCTTAGTATCCTGGAATTTTTCAGCTCAGTTCCTTTAGTGATAAATTTGTGCACACATATGTTAGCCATGCCTATGACTGGATTTCTGGTCAGCAGCAAATTTTTATTTAGGGAAGAAAAATCACACACATGGTTGATCAGACAAAGTCTGAACACCAAAGCTCCAAGCTAGCGTTTCGCAAATCACTCTACACATGATATTCAACTCAACTGGTCACATTTTCACTTCATATTGGAAAGCTGTACTAAGTGGCAAAAGCAGACTCCCTCCATAAAAACAAAGTTTCGTATTATGTATATTAAAGACTATCTGAAAATTGACAAGACGTAACAACAATCTACCTGAAAGATTTTTTTCAGTAATTATCTCAAACTTACCTCTATGTATATATAGTTATAAGTCTTTTCTGCCAGCTGTATGAAAACTGCAAATAGCGATAAAACTGGCTTTGTGCTGAAAAATGTGCACTCTGACCACACAACAATTACAGAGAACGTGGCTAGAACGACTGCAAGCACCCTGTAAAACCATGGTCGTAGAAGACACTCCCAGTACCACTCTAGAAAAAATAAAAACACACACACATCCAGAATAGGTTAATGAAAATGACACAACTAGAAATGGTGACTCCCTCACAAAAAAACTACAATGAACTTCTTGCATGCACACCCTTAAACTCAAGACTGGAATCTGTGGGGTCACACACTTTATTTCAGTCCTCTTTCAATGCCCACTGGTGTTGCTCAGTTCAAACGAATCGTGTGCACAACTGTTGAAAACTGGGTGGGATCTGCGAGGCAGATTTTGCAAGAGATTTGCAGGAGGGAGGTATAGGACAGATCTGTTCACTTTTGGCCTAGATACTACAGACGATCCACTTTTTGTTTTTTTCACCTGTTATTCTCCCAGAAACAAAGTTCAGCCTGTAAAATTGCATTGTCTTACCCTGGAAATAACTCATTGCTAGTGCATAACAAAGTAAAAGTTAACACATGAATAGAAGCCACGTTTCAGAAGGATGTACTAGCAGACATATCTTTTAATGTTTGGTACATGACAGGTGACAAGTCCTTTCCTCTTTGCTTTACTGAAGAGCATTGCCACCTCAATAATACTCTACAAATGCAGAAGGTAGCCAAGATCCAAAAATGTCAAGTTACTATTTTTCTTTCTTCTTACAAGGCTTCAAGGTTCACTATTGCTATAACAACATGCGACTCCTTTAAATTTGTAAAAAAAATTATGCTTATGGTCAAGAGCATAAATCAATATCTGATGGCTATTCCACTACATAGATGCAGTAAGATGTACATCTGCTTCCCTCTACTGTATGTTATACATAAAACTACTAGTTCTTTGTACAAAATGGAACCATTTTACTCCTTTACTTATTAAAAAGCTGCACGATAGCACTTACCAACAGTTGGTGTGTAGAAATATTGAATAATTTTATTCTCTGGTTCCTGGGAATGAAAGGTATGAACAAACTGTCTCGTTGCACTGCTTTCATTTTTTGCCACATCTTCTAGGTAAAATGCTTGTTCTAAAAGAATTTGCCACTGGACCTGTGTACGACGATGCCTCTGTACTGAATAGATAACCTATAATAAATTCCAAGAAATTATGGTTACAAAATACTTGTTTAAAGAAATGAGAGAAAAGCCTTACAAAATACCTTAAAAATGTCTACATTACAGATTCTGAGAGATCAATTCTGTATACTCACAGAAGCAGTCAGTTAATTCTCTAAATGTATAATTCATAAGAGGACTATATAATTGATTCCCAAGTTTTGTACTTCTGTTATCACAGTCTATCTGTAGCAATAACAGCATACTTTTTCCAACATACCACTGTATTTTTGCATCTTACTGAATACCACGTTTTAACTAGACTTTCTTTTTTAGAATGTACTTTCAATCAAGCATTACAAGCCTCACTCACAGTTAAAACGCTGTCAAGATATAAAACAAGAACAATTATTACACACACAAATATTTGATCTGGACATCACTTGCAATATTAAACTTCTATGTTTTCTTTCACTGAGCAAGTTTCTGTTAAGTAGCAATCCCAAATCCACTATATTCAGCATTTACTCTCATTACATGAGCATAAGTGAGGCATTCTCTTATTTATTAAAATACCTGCTTGTGAAGTTTGACCAAACTTTTTTCACTTGGATAACTGTTCTGTCTTTCATCAAAATCCTCATAATCGTCCATGTTCCTACCCATTCTTTCCTGGTACTCAGTAGGACACTGGAAGAAAAAGGGAAAATTAACTGGAAGAAGAGGGAGTAGCAAGTGCACTTGCTAATTATTTACATATGTTTACGGCATTTTGTGCAACTGAAAAGCTCACTCTGAGCATAGATTTTTCTGTTTCTGAAATACTACATGTCAAAATATAGCAGAAAATTATATGCATCATAAGAAAGCACCCCATGAAGAATTTCAACTCAAAGTCTGTTCAGAAACTCACAAGCTGTTAATTAGAGATTTTAAGCTAAGAGCAAAATAAAATCATGTTCAGTAGAAGCACCCCCTCCTAATTGAACAATTATGGCCAAAGACCAGCAGTTTGTTACCTTCTTCAGTATTGTATCAACACATTTTCTCAAAGGGTGGTTATACTTGATACTCTCACTTACTTTACGGACTTCCTGTTGAGGAAAAGAAATCAAGATTTGTTTCAATATGTAAAATAGATTAAAAAATTCTACAGGGTCAAATAAGACTTCCAGCCCTCCCAATGGAAAAGATAACCATCAGAGCTTAAAAGCAATGTTATTAAGGGCATTGCCTAAATGCCTCTGAAACGCTGGCAGGCTCAGAGCATCGACCATCTCTCCAAGAAGCCTCTTACAGTGTTTGACCACCATCATGGTAAAGAAATGCTTCCTCACATTCCTAAAGCGCTGCTCCTCTGGTGCAGCTTTGAACCATTCCCATAAGTCCACCCGCTGTTTATCAGTAAGAAGGGATCAGCATCTCCCTCTCCAGGCATTTGGACAATGTTCTTACTAATCTAATTTAACTTTTGGTCAAGTGGTCATGTTGTTGGACTACATCATCGTTGCAGGTCCCTTTTAACTGAAATCTTCTATTCTGTCTGCTCTGATCTATTCTAAGTGCTTGCCTGGTAAACAAACTTCTTGTTGCTCACCTTCTAGTAAGTTTTGTAGTTACGTTCCACCGTGATGGTTTTAGAAATTTCTTAAAAAGGCTACTCATGAAGAATAAAGTTTCAACTCTTGTTTAACACTGACATATCATAGAAGTTACCAACCTATCCTACAACTCTTCAGAAGTATTACTTCCAAGCCACGGCATCAGTCCAGTGGAGCAGGCAATAGCTATGGGTGGCATTTCCACTCTATTCTTAAATTACATTAGACCATATCGCTTACTCACAAGTAACAATAAACAGTCTCAAAAGAAACTCTTTGAAAAACACTATGATCTATATATTATCCTCTCAAAAGGCACATAGCATGGTCCTGCAAATCCAAGTTGGAGACTCTTCTCAAGATTCCAGAAATACACTGGGAGCAGTGCATGAAGGCAGATATTCACAATTTGCATGAACACTAGCGAAACATTCATAAGCTATATTTTCATTAGTGATCTGTATTATTCATTAATGATCTCTATTATTCCAGAAGAGTCAATAAAACAGTAAAACCAATAAACAATGGCTACTGACCTGCCAATTGCTTCACATCAGGGGCTATTTATCTTCTGATTTTCTCAAGTGTCATTAAGTAGCACACAATGATGATTTTCTTTATTTAATGCTATCTCACAGTAAGTTCATGCTGCTTACGTTTTCTTGCCACAAATGCCCAACAACAGGAAATTCAGAGATAATGAACAGCAGCCTTCACTCATTTTACACAGAAAGCTAGTTACTTACCTCCATAATATCCTCTAAATTCTCCTCTGCATCTGCTTTTTCAGTCATCAGTTTGGCAGCTTTGAAATAAGTCTTCATGAGTAGATAACCCCTCTTTGCCCCATTCCAGTGAGAACGGGGTATTTCCACCAAACCATAACCCAAGAGCAACACAAGAAGAAAGAGACCCCACGTGTTTGCAGCAGCTATTCCGATAGTCTGCAGTTGACTCCTAAGGAAAAAAAACCAAAGAGCAAAACAAAGAAGAAAAACAAAAACAACATCATCCTACCCACCCGCAAGAAAGTAACCTTATAGTCCTGCACTTGGGTCACAACAACGCAGTGAAATGCTACAGGCTTCAGGAAGATTAGCTGGAAAACTGCCTGGAGGAAAAAGACCTGGGGGTGTTAGTCAACATCCGGCTGAACATGAACCAGCAGTGTGCCTAGGTGGCCAAAAAGGCCAACAGTGTTCTGGCTTGTATCAGAAACAGTATGGCCAGTAGGAACAGGGAAGTGATAGTCATCCTGTACTCAGCTCTGGTGAGCCTACACCTCGAACCTGTGTTCAGTTTTGGATCTCTCAATACAAGAAAGACACTGAGGTGCTGAAGCATGTCCAGAGAAGGGTGACAAAGCTGGTGAAGAGTCTGAACCACAAGTCTTATACGGAGCACCTGAGTGAACTGGGGTTGTTTAGTTTGGAGAAAAAGAAGCCGAGGGTAGATGTTATCACTCTTTATAGCTATCTGAATGGAGGTTGTAGTTAGGCAGGTTTTGGTCTCTTCTTCCAAGTAACAAGTAATAGGATGAGAGGAAATGGCCTCAAGTTGTGCCAGGAGAGGTTTAGGTTGGATATTAGATACTGGGTATTTAAATGTCTTCACTAAAATGCTTGTCAAGCTTTGGAACACCCTGCCTGAAAAAGCAGCTGAATCACCATCCTTGCAGGTATTTAACAGACGTTCAGATGTGGTGCTTAGGGACATGTTTTAGTGGTGGACTTGGCAGTGTCAGATTTATGGTTCATTCCATGATCTTAAAAGACTTTCCCAGACTCAAAGATTCTATGATTCTAAGTACCTATGCACCAATATAGCGTTCAAGTTTGCGGGAACAGACATTGTATCACCTCTGAATCTTGTCTGGGGCCAGTCTGGTACTTGGCCCTATTTAAAGCTGTCCTGATATTTCTACATCTCCCCATGTTTCTGCCCTCTCTGGAGGAAAGGCAAAAATATTTGTCTCAAAGGAGTATGTCCCTTTAGGAAACAACATGGACTTAGAAAATTTATTGAAAGTAAGGTCAAAACATGATAGTGGAAGTCACTATAAGCAACGGCCTCAGAGCCCAGGGTTTGTATTCAGAAGCTGAAAGCAATTAGGCATTACATGGCAGTATTTACTACGGTATCCAGGATAGAAGAACACTAGCAATGTTAATACACAGGAAATACACAGTTTTTTTGAAAGGCCTTGTTTTGAAAACACTGAGAAAGTTTCTGCACTAACTTTGCAAATGCATTTGTAGAGAGAAGAAAAAAGCCACACTACAAACATAAGAGGATTCCTCTGCCCTATATTTCAAAACCAGAAAACCAAAATAAATTTCTACAGAGCCAAAAAATCCCTTTCCATAAAAATGTTAACAAACTTTCCAACTCTCTAACAAAAATCCGATCAATTAAAACTCTTTTTTAAAGAAGACTCATTTCATGTACTACCTGTGAAGAGACTACCTGTTACAACCTCTTAAGAACTCATGCAAGCGCTTACGACATTATACTTACCATTGTAAATTGAAGTTCGGGTTTACAGCCACATATATTAAAAATGCCCCAAAAATCAGCAAGTAAGTGCCATAGTAGATTGCATTCTCAATCAATGCAGTTTTAATCTTTCCTGTAATGGAGAACCCTCCCGATCTAGCATATGATTGCATGAAAGGCAGCAGAATCCTAGGAGGAAAGCAAAACAAAACCAAACCACATCAGCCAAAAAAATCCAAGTAGTTCAGTAGTGGCAGGTTACTGAGACAGGGGTGCTTAAGCTAAAGACTCTCAGGCTTCTAACAAAACGAGCTAGTTATTATGTTTTCATTAGACATACTGGTCTGATGTCAAATCTTAAAGAAGCTGCTTTTAATATGAAAAATCTGTGTTAACAGAGAACTCACTACAAATCCTGACACTCTTGGTTGAGCTACAAAAATAATTATTTGATTATAGTTTGATCAGAAACCACATACATAGGTAAGCCAAAAGCATAGACAATTTGTTTGCTGTAGCTGCATCTATATACAGTATATCCAATTAATACAGTATATCAAATAAACCCAAATAACTTAAAATATCAGTCAACAACTAGCCAACTGGTATTATTTTGTTGTTCTGTTGCCTAAACCCCACTTTTTTCAGACAATCTATCTGTAAACACCTCTATGTGTAAATTTCTGAGTTTCCATTATAAAAGCAAACCAAGAGTAAAAGGCTGCCACCTGAAAAGGAGTAAAAAAAAAAAATGTATGCACTATTTAGAACAGTAATTAATAGAGAAATTTCACTGTTAGCAAATATCATATTATTAGGTAGCTTTGTGGCATAGTGATATATTCTTAAAGAGTACGGTATAAATGTTAAGATGTTACACCTAAAAATTACATATTACAATATGTTACACCTATATCATAGTCTTTGTTGTATTCCTTTCCCTTACTTACCATGTTAAAAACTGTGATGTCCAATATACAACGCGCCAGAAAATTGGCATAATTCCATTAGGAATATAACTCCATGGTTTGAAACATTTTTGCTTGCTGTAACAACATAAAGAGGCTTATTGTTAGTCGCAGTGTCAAGAGTATAAAAACTACTTTCCATAAATTCCCTATCTAGAAAGATCTTTGAAAATACCATAGAAGTAATGCACTACTATTTGAGTAAGTAATCAATCATCAACCATGTCTAAAGAAAATAAACTGTATCACCACTTAAAAATATTTTTCATTCTCTTCACTGCAAATAGCACGTCTGGAAAAGACAGTTTTCTCAGAGAAAAAAAAAATAACAGTAGTTTAAAGTCTAAAGAGAAATAAGCAATTAAGGAATTTCAGGTTACAATTTTCCTTTTTAGGCTCAAAGTACATTCCTCATGCAAAGAAAATATATTTCAGTAGACACAAGATTAGTCAACTTCAGTTGGTGCAGGAGAATTTCAGAAAATATCCAGGGATACCATTACCTAACTCTACTACCTAGGTTACTTATTTCTTCTGTCACCCAGTTGGGTAGAGTTAGGCCTATATAAACTGTGATTTATTGAGCCAATGATTTTCTGACAGGTACTGTTAGCTTCAGAAGACCAGATAAGCTATGAGAGCCTTTTAGTAAAAAGAAAGCAAAAGAAAGTGCCCATCCACACTGAGACAATTCTGGTGTCTAGGTAATGAAACAATGGTGACTTAAGGGGCAATGCAGTCCACTGAGAATGCAGTATCTACTGAGAAATAATTGGTGTTTTCCGGGGCCAAACTAGTTAAGCCTGAGTTGTGAGGTTTTATGTATATGGCTTAAATATTTTCAAAACGATCAAATTACCACATAATGGCAGGTAGTGTGACTAAAGGTTTCAAACAGTTTTAAGATCTGAGTTGCGCCAATACCATATCTGCTCACTTACTAAATAAGTTGGTATTTCTACTTGATATGCTCAAGTCATATACTATAGCATAATATCCATCAGCATGTTCTGAACCTACAGGTAGATTGAAAGGCTATTGAACAGTTTTCAAATTGTGTATTTACCTAACTATGTTTAACTAACATACGCCTTTCTAAATTAACATACATCTTACATAAAGGTTACAATGTTGTGTTATGATGTCTGGCATTTCAATGCTCTTCATAGTTACAAAACATCTGGATAGCAACAAAACTGGATATACCTTGGATGTACATATCAACTGGCATCTTAAATGCTCTTACCCATTTTACATATAACTACACTGCATGCATCTACAAGATGTGGAAATAGCCAATGGAGGCTAAAGAATGAATAGCCATGGAAGGCACCCACATTCATCTACATTCCCCATATTTTAGGGATTACTTCCTTCCTTGCAGAAGACAGTGAGCACACTTTGTTAATTTCACCGAATGCAGTAAATTTCAGATAACTCCAATTACTATATATGTAATATATATATATATGCGATTTTAATAAGCGATTAGATATGCCAGTTATACATTAAGGCAAGCCTCCTGAATTAATCCATAAGGTATAAAATTAGAATTTCAGGTGTAAAGCCTTTAAGATTGTGAAGGAAAGATAACCATTCATCAATGCTTCTCCTCATAGATAACCATGGGTGCTCAAAAAGCTTAGTTCCATTGCTTCAACAACAACACAGAAGAAATCTAGCATGAAATTAAAAAAAAAAAAAAAAAGGAATATTTAGGTAATCAGTTAGAACTACTGTATAGTTCCACAAGCCAGTGGGAAAACCCTCACAGTTGCTAGCTCTTGTTCTTCTGAGGAACTTAAATCTACCCGCTGTCTGCTGGAAATACAACACAGTGGAGAGGAAACGGTCTAGGGTGTTCTGGAGGTGGGGAAAATAATTTCCTGACACAGATGGCAAGCGAGCCAAAAAAGCAAGGTGTCCTGCTGGATTTGTTGGTGAAGTGATGGTTGGAGGCCATCTGAGCATAGTGATCTTGAAATGATGTAGTTTTTGATTCTTGGAGAAGTGCGGACTGGGGTCAGCAGAATGGCCACTTTGGACTCCCAGAGGGTAGACTCTGGCCTGTTTAGGAACCTGGTGACAGACTCCCTTGGGAGGCAGCCCTGAAGGACAAAGAACTCTAAGAAGGCTGGGCATTCTTCAAGAAGGAAGTCTTAAAGCCACAGGAACAGGCTGTCCCCAAGTACCAGAAGAAAAGACAGCAGGGAAGAAGACTGGCCTGGCTGAACAGAGAGCTCTGGCTGGAACTCAGGAATAAAACAAGAGACTATGACTTTTGAAGGAAGGGGCAGGCAACTCAGTAGGACTACAAGGATGTCATGAGGTTGTGCAGGGAGCAAGTTATAACTTGACCTGCCTACACAGTAATGGACAAAAAAGCAGCAAAAGGAGGGCTAAGGAGAATTTCAATCCTTTTTTGGATGCAGGGGGAAACACAGCAACAAAGCATGAGGAAAAGGCTGAGGTACTAATGTCTTTGCCTCAGTCCTCAATAGTAAGACCTGTTGTTCTCTGGGTACCCAGCACCCTTGGCTGGAAGACAAGGACAGGGAGCATAATGGAGCCCCCATAATCCAAGGGAAAATGGGTAGCAACCTGCAGCTCCACCTAGACACACACAAGTCTATGGGGCTAGATGGGCTCCACCCAAGGTACAAGGGAGCTGACAGAAGGGCTCACCAAGCCACTTTGCATCATTTATTAGCAGTCCTGGCTAACCAGGAAGGTCCCAGTTGACTGAAGATTAAAAATGCGATGTAGATACAAGCACAGCCAGGAGGATCCAGGGAACTAAAGACCTGTCAGCCCGATCTTGGTGTCAGGGAAGGTTATGGAGCAGATCATCCTGAGTACCATGACACAGCTTGTTCAGGACAACCAGGCGATCAGGCCCAGTCATTGTAGGTTTATGAAACGCAGGTCCTGCCTGACTAACCAGCTCTCCTTCTATGAAAACGTGACCCACTTAGTGGATGAGGGAAAGACTCTACATGTTGTCTACCTGGACTTCAGTAAAGCCCTTGACAACATTTCCCACAGCATTCTCCTGGAGAAAGTGCCTGCTCATGGCTTGGATGGGTGCACTATTTGCTGGGTAAAAAAAAATGACTGGATGGCCAGGGCCAGAGAGTTGTGGTGAATGGATTTAAATCCAGCTGATGGCCGGTCACAAGCGGTGTTCTCCAGGGCTCAGTATTGAGGCTGGTTCTGTTTAATATCTGTAACAACTATTTGGATGACGGGATCAAGTGCTCCTTCAAATAAGTTTGCAGACAACACCAAGCTGGGTGGGAATCTTCATCTGCTTGAGGGAAGGAAGGCTCTGTAGAGGGATGTGGACAGGCTGGATCAATGGATCAGTGGGCCAAGGCCAACTGTATGGGGTTCACCAAGACTCAGTGTCAGGTCCTGCACTTGGTCACAACTCCACGTGATGCTATAGACTTGGAGAAGAGTGGACGGAAATCTGCCTGGAGCTGACATGGAGATGTGGTGCTCACGGACATGGTTCAGTAGTGGACTTGGCAGTGTTCAGTTTACTGTTGGACTTGATGATCTTAAAGGTCTTTTCCAACTTAAATGGTTCTGTGATTCTGTGATAAACTCCTACCCACCAATGCAGATGCACTTTCCTCACCTCTTCCCTCTCCCTCCTATGTTTACAGTCTCCAAATGTTGTATCATACAGGTAACACTTGTTTACTAGTCTTAAAAACACAGTACATTCCTATAACAAAAAAAAAGAAAATCATAAAATACTTCTTTAAAAACAGTGTAAAGAAGAAAACATATATGTGGTACCTTGGAGCAAGAGTTACGTAAGAGCCATTACTTTCCGCAGGGCTGGAGTTAACAGCAAGTTTGCACCGATTATATATAGTCTAAAACAAAATTAATTTTATATCAGTGACCAGAAAAAACTACAATGTTTATAAAAAAATAATAAGTTCAATTTTTTAAGACATTTCCTGTACTCCAGGTTAATATTTGAGGGTAATTATACTAATAAATCCTCAAAACAACATGCGATCTACAGGATAAGTAAGTAGAAAACCAAAAGTGGTTAGTGTTGCTTAAACAGATTAAAAAAATGCTATAAACAAATAATGAAATTTTAAAACATATTTAAGTAGATTTCTTATCTGATGAGATAATTCTTGAATCCTCAGCACCGGGACATGGATCTGTGAGAATGAGTTTAGAGGAGGGCCATGAAGATGATCACAAGGCTGGAGCACCTCCCATACAAGGACAAGTTGAGAGAGTTGGGGCTGTTTAGTTTAGAGAACAGAAAGCTCCAGAGACTTTACAGTAGTCTTCCAGTACTTAAAGGGGGAGGCCTTTAGGAAAGATGAGGAGGGACTATTTATCAGGGAGTTCAGTGACAGGGTTAGGGGTAACAGTTCTAAGCTGAAAGAAGGGAGATTTAGATTAAATACTATGAAGAAATTTTCTACTGTGAGAGTGGTGAGGCACTGGAATAGGTTGCCAAGAGAAATTGTGGAAGCCCCATCCCTTGAGGTGTTCAAAGCCAGGTTGGATGAGGCTTTGAGCAACCTGGTCTACTGTAAGGTGTCCTTGCACATGGCATGGTGGTTGGAACTGGATGGGCTTTAAAGTCCCTTCCAACACAAATCATTCTATGAGATCAACAAAAAATAAAATTATTGTAAACACAGACACTGCCATGCAAAAACATAAAAAATATTTACTTCAGTAAGATACTATTTGGAAAATTTATTTACTGTTTAATATATTGTCTTTTGCAATTATGATTTAAAAAAATTACCATACACATTTTAGGCAATTAAGCAGAAAATCTCCTAAGTTTCTTACCGTGCTGACATCCAGAGGCAATATAAAAACAATAAGAAAGCAGAGATACCAAGCCAATAATGTTGCTATGATCACCAGCCTATGCTGTTTTTTGAAGTCTCCATATCGATGAAGTAGGAATAAGGCCAGAAAAAAGACAAATACTATCTCAAGGCCCAAAGCTGCACCACTCATTATTGAATGTTCACTGCTGTCACACGGCAAAGCTTGTTTAAGAATGCAAGATCAGAACTGTAAGACAAAAAGACATTTGATTACATTAAAGTCTCTGGAAGATATTTATGTAGTAAAGAGTTGTTTAACAGACATTTTTAAACATACTAACATACTCCTCTTATTTCACACGACAAGAACTCCAATCAAATGAAGAACAAGATTTTCAGCAAGTTGCTTATAAGTCCTCTGATCAAAGTATCATGTTATTCCAATTTGGACATGGGTTAAATGTTTAAATTAAATGTGTCTGTAAAGCCAATGAGCAATTTTTTTAACAGACTGTTCCTCAACTATGCATAT
The DNA here is from genome assembly GCF_017976375.1 of Cuculus canorus. NCBI lineage: Eukaryota > Metazoa > Chordata > Aves > Cuculiformes > Cuculidae > Cuculus > Cuculus canorus. Next base: position 65,455,759 of record NC_071441.1, on the reverse strand, counting down.
AAATTCTGTACTCAAAGTTAACAGTGCATAAAAATACAGTGAAGTCTATATTAGTCTACTTCTGATGCACCTCTTTCAGGTTTGAAATTTCATGTAATAAGAGGCAGTATACCAGCTTCTTGCCTCTCTTCTGTTCTTTTTCAGAGAAACAAAGGTCTCAAGCCATACATTGCTAGTTTTGCCATGATATATTTTTGCTTTGCTTATCCTTCTGGGTTTAGTTACTCTGTGTTACACTCAGGACTGCTAGAAATGCCTAGGAAGTTCATACATTTTCATGCAGGCACGCTATCACGCAAAAACGGCCAGTGAGCTGTGCAAATCTATTAGAGAAAATTTAATGAACTGTTATATCATTAGTTAAACTGCTTCTGACCTGTTTCATAAGCATTGACTCACCACAGGTACCTCACACATTTAAGAAATAAATTTATTGCTTTGATCAGGCTGACTTGCTTCATAAGATTACCATTTTAGCTGCCCTGGTTAAATTGAAATAGTTTTTGCTATGGCTGCTTTTATTTTCAGTGCTTTCACTTTTCACTGGAACTTTACAGATGTAGAAGAAATGCTATTACTAAAATTTCCCTTAGTTTGCTTTTAAATCCCTTAAGAATTTGTAAAAGTGAACCATTTCCTTTACTAATCTCTCAGTATACTACTTAAGTAAACCTGTTATGTACAAGGACACTAAGCAGTGAAAATTGTCTTTATTTCCAGCTAAAAATTCCAGTTTGTGATGTGTTTGAGGACACACAGGACAATTATTCAGTGATTTTTTTTTCCCAGAGATTTGTTTCCCCTCATTTCTCCCCGTATTCTCTTTGTTTCCCCCATATTCTCAAAATAGCTCAAGTTACCTTCCAGTTTCTTATCAAAGATGCACACAGTTACTTTTTACCTTCTGCTTTGCATCTGATGTGTCTCTCAAATTCCAAGCATTTCTGTCAGGTCAAAGAGTCTCCCTGCTACCTATCTGTACCATATTTTGGCTAGATAATTTGTAAATCATGAGTGTAGGACATCTAACCTATTTCTCAATCGCATATTCTCAGCAAGCCTATATCCATTCTTGCTTCCTCAGAAAACAGCCTTTAGTATTTAAAGTAGATTAGCAAATCCCACCAAAAGGATGGATAGAAAACAAATACTATATATCGACTTTATTAAGGCAGTGCTATCTGACAAATGAAGCTTTGGGTGCCCATTATAGACACACCTTACACGATGTAAACAAAAAAAATTACACAGCATACCCTCCATTAGTCACACCTATGTAATTTTTTAATAGTCACACCTAAAAAGCTGCTATCAAACCAGAAGGTGCAAAGTTTTTGTGCAGGATGCTGCACTCAGTTACTATCATGAAGGAACTTCCACAAAGATTATAAAAACGTACTTAATATGCTACAATACAAGAATTCAGTCCTACCACAATTAACTCACTTTCAAGACAAAAGCAGTTCTGCAGTTATCAAAGTAAAATACATTTTTCTGCTCCTCAGCTGGTTCCTATTTTAATCTCAAAATGCAAAATGAGAGGCCTAATTTTGTAAGGCTGCAACTGATGACAAATATGAGTTGTCTGAAATAACACATACACATTTTCAAAATTACAGTTCAAAATTTTTAGATAGAAACCACATAAAACTAGTCCTCAGTAAAAAACACCTTAAGTGGAAAAAAATCTTCAACGTGAGAAAAGCAATACTAGCCCTTACTGCTAAATCCTGCCATATCTGTGACCTGTCCTACTAAAATTATTTGTATCAGACCCCAAAACATATTACCGCGGGCTATACAGTCATTCCCTCCTGTGGCAAGCAGCTTTTGCCTCTGAACTTGATTGTTAGCTCAAAGAAAGTTAAATTGGAAATCCGTAATTCTGTTTCTTCATTTTGCTTAGACAGGCTTCTCATTATCATCACACGACTCCCCAGTATCAGGTGGCTGAAATTCCTGAACCCCTAAAGAAAATTTTCTCCTAAACTCAATTAACTACTTCAGAAGGCTTCTGTTGTACTGCACATCCTTTAACTGCTTAGAAAATGTTCCTACTAAGCAACAACAAAATTCCTCACTCTGAAGGAAAGACTAAGCAGGCCCCAGTTCAGGAGAGAGAAGCCACTATCAATTAAATCAAAAAAGATCAAACGCTGAAAGACAGGCTTTGGAAGTGCAACTTAACCAACAAGGTGCAGGGACATGCTCTTGTGTAGGCTTAGATTTTCTCGCTTTGTATCAGACATAAACAGAACTAGCAAGTTTTTAATTTTGTGAATGGAAGAGATTTGTTACCCCCCATATGGCACATACATTTAAAAATTGTGACATGAAATCCCCTAGAGTCCAAATCCAGCTAGTAAGTCTTTGCAGGCACCATAAAAGGTTCAATTCAGACCTAATTCCCTTGGAAACTCCCTACTATCAACAGTATCAAGTTACCTTGCCAACCTCAAGACTAACCACATTCCTGTCCATCTGCATTACAAATGATTTAACTACTCTGCCTGGAACAGAAATACTCAAGTTACTAAATGAAATAGCAGAGAATGAAAACACATACTTCCTTGGACTGCTTATATAGCATCAAATTTAACAATGAAGACCCTCCAATGTTATATTCTTAATGAAGCGCTAAAAAGAGTAGAGTGTATCTGTGAAGAAAGGACCTTTGTCTCACTGACATGGACTCCTACACCCATTTAATTAGAAATCCCAGATCAGATTGTAGTACAGTTTTTCTATTTCCAGACCAGCAGATTGTTTATTTTGCGGACTAATGTGACTGATGCTTCAACCCTTCCCAATCAGTCCAATAACACACTTCCTGCAGACTTCTCATTGCTGCCCTTGACACCGTGCCTGTCTTATCCACTTCCTGCTGCAATGAGCTGGAACCCATTCTGCATCCTAGCTCATGCCCAAAATGGCCTGAACCAAGGGCAAACATTGCTTCATGTGCCTTACTGAAACGTACAAACAGAACTATGACCTATGTGATGTTCCCTTCATGTATTCAGCTTACTAAGTCCTCAAAATTCTTGCCCTCTAGAAACACAACATTCTTCTCTATCCTCATTTTTGTAGTTTAGTAGAGGGGATGGAGAATCTCCCTCAACCTGCTAGCCACACTCTTCTTCATTCATCCCAGGACACCGCTGGACTTCTTGGCCACGAGGGCACGTTGCTGTCTCACGGTTAACTTGCTGTCCGCCAGGACTCCCACATACTTCGCAGAGCTGCTTTCCAGCCAGTCAACCCCTAACCTGTACTGCTGCATGGGATTCTTTCTCCCTACACCTGCCTTAGTTGAATTTCATTAGGTCCTTCTCTGCCCAACTTCCCAGCCTGTCCAAGTCTCACTAAGTGGCAGCACAGCCTTCTGGTGCATCAGTTGCTCCTCCCAATTTCGCATCATCGGCAAACCTGCTGAGGATACACACTGTTTCCTCATCCAGGTCACTGATGAATATGTTGAACACAACTGTTGACGAGTCCAACCCCTGGGGCATGCCACTGGCCACAGGCTTTCAAGCAGACTCTGTGCCACGGATCACAACTGTCTAAGCTCTGCCACCCAGTGAGGTCTTAATCCACCTCACTATCCTCTCATCGAACCCACACTCCCTAAGCTTACCTATGAGGATGTTTTGGGGACAGTGCCAATGCCTCGCTAAAGTCGAATTTGTCACTTCTCTCACAGTTGCCACCGCTCTCTATTCATCTACCCAGACAGTTATCCCATCACAGAAGTCTACTGGATTGGTCAAGCATCATTTCCCCCTGGTGAATTCATGCTGACCACTCCTAGGAAACTTCCTTTCCTCCAGATGCTTACAGATGACATCCAGGATGAGCTGTTCCTCCACAATCTTTCCAAGGCTGGAGGTGAGGCTGGCGGGCCTGTAGCTTCCTAGGTCACTCTTCTTGCCCTTTTTCAAAACTGGAGTGATACTGGTTTTCTCCCGTCCTCAAGCACACCTCCTGCTCTCCACCCTTCAAAGATAATGGAGAGTGGCTTAGCAATAACATCTGCCAGCCTTCTCACCACTTGTGGGTGCAGCCCATCAGGGCCCGTGAATTACAGAAGGAAAGCCTGGCATAAATCTGAAACTTGGTATGAAAAGATTCCAGAGTTTAAAAAAAAAGGACAGACCAAGAACGCATCTGCAGTCTCTCCATTTCAGGCCTTCACAGGGAAGGTGCTCCCAAAACACAGGAAAGCTTTACACGGTAAAATATCACTGTCAGCGTGATTCCGGGCTTCCAAACCGGAGACTGCCACTGCACGTCAAAGCCGATCAGTGCGTACCCACCGGCCTGCAAGGGGCGCAGAATCAAAGCCTACAAATATTTAACAAAACATCGCGTGTGCCTTAAGCACTGTGGTCCCCTAAGAAAGCAAAAAAAACAGAGGGAAGGATGGATACAAGACTCCTCCCCCTCCTAGACACCCTCGTCACCGCGTCCCCCCGGCCCGCTGTGACTCGGCGCTGCCGCCGCCCTCCCTCACCGCGGGCAGAAGCCCCCGCTCAGCCGCTGGTCCTTCGCGGGGCACTGCCGCCCTCCATCCTGGCTGCCGCCGGCCTCCGCTCGAGGGCTCAAATCGCCGTGCCCGGCTCCTTCCGCGACACCGGGACCGGGTCCGCCACCGCCCGCATCCGCCCCTCCCAGCCCCTCCGCCTTCGCCACACGCACCGCCCCGGAGGCGGGCGCAAGGCACTGTGGGTACACCCCTTTCCGCCGCGACGAACTACAACTCCCGGCAGGTTATACGGCGCCCGCCTATTGGTTTCCGGCCGGGGCGGGAGCCCCGCGCGGCGTTGAAAAGCGCGGCGCGCGCGGGGCAGAGGTAGCTCCCGCCATGTACAGGTAGGGGTGGGCATCGCGCCGGCGGCGGCAGAGCTTGGCGCCCGAAATGCCTTCCATGCTGGTGGGGAGGGAGGGAACTGCCCGGGGTCCGGGCTGAGCGGGCGCTCTGGCGGGAGAAGGGTGTGTGGGTGTCCCGCGCTTCGGTGAGAAGCCCGGGGGTCGAGAGCGCTCGCAGTTCCCGGGGGAGGAGGCGCGGGGAGGCAGTATTGGAGTTGGGGGTGAATTTGTAGGAGTGCCCCCGGGGCGGGGTGTGGAGAACACGGCTGTCCCCGGGGTTGGGAGGAATTAGAGGATGCAGGAGTCCCTTGCAGGAGGTTGGGGAGGAGGGGGATGCCGAGGTCCCTCCGGAATGGGGCGGGGGTGGAGGATGCGGGTTCCCCCTGAGAGATTGGGGGTGGTGGAGGGTGCGGGGGTCCGTCCAGAAGGCGTTGAGGTGGGGATGGAGCTTGAAGGGGTCCCCCGGGCGGTTGGGGAGGGAGAGAGGATGCGGAGGTCCCCGAGGTGCGCGCTTATGGCCGATGGCGGGCAGGGTGCGGGGGTCGGGGGACGCCCCTTGTGAAAGGGGAGCAGCTCCGCAAGGAAGAGTTTTCAACGCCTCGAGCAGACAAACTGTTAGTTGTCTTTGCCCTTCTCTTCCCCGCGCTGCTCAGAGCTAGCTAATTTCATTGCCTGCGTTTACTTTTGGCTGGATTGGCGCTATCAGAAGTAGCGCGTGCCCTGTAAGCCAGTTCCTGTCGGGATTTTTTTGCGCACAAGGAGGTGGAAGGAGCCGCGGGGAGCGCCGAGCGTCGCCTTCCCGCTCTCGGGCCGGTCCCGCCCTTTCTCGGCTACCCTGGGGCTCCGGGGGACGCCGCCTCCATCGGCTCCTTGCACCGGCGCCCCGTGAATCTGCGGGGCCGAGCATCGCCGCCGCTGCTGGTGCTTCCAGTGCGGGAATGCGGATTGTGGGTGTCTGTGAGCCCCGTCTTTGTCGCGCTGGTCTGGAGGTGCCTTCTGAGCCTGTGGATTTTTGTGTCTGCAGGAAACATCTCCAGGAGATCCCTTCCTCCAGCAGCAATGTTTCCACCAGCTTCACCTGGAACTGGGACTCCAGCAAGGCCTCAGAGTTACTCTTGGGCATGGGAGTGTCTGTCCTTAAGAAGGATAAGCTGGGTGATGAAAACGTGCTGCAGGATCTGCTGGGGCCATTGCCCTGCCCACCTCGGAAGCGGCAGAAGGTGAAGGAGGAGAAGGGAAAGGACTTTGTGATCGTGCGCCGGCCTTGGGTGCTTCGAGAGGCAGAGTCAGGTACTGTCACCCTAGTCCAGGTTTCATTTGCCTTTCAGTAGAGGTGGAGAGCGGGCAACACAAATCATTAGTACTCTGTTCCTTGGGTTTTTTTGTCTGTTCCCAGCAGAACATCGCTTCTAGATCTAGTGACTTGGGCTGATAAGTCCTGTTCTGTGTAAGCCTTTAGGCAGAGGTGGTGTGTCTGGCTCCAAAACTGTGGCACACATAAGCCATGGTTGGCTTCTGCCTATCCCCATGCTGTGTATTGGGGGTTTGAGCTGTGCGTCTCTGTGTCTGTCTGCTCTGACTGCTGGGAATTGGGTGGCATTTCAGCCCAGCAGGGCCCTGAACTGCATCTGTTGCTCTGCCTAAGGGACATGTTCGAGGAGATGTTTTGCTACAGATTAAGAGGGAACTTGTTCTTCACAAAATACAGCTGTGACTGGCAGATCAGTATGGATTATTGGCACTGCTGTTCCAGACACAATTTTGAAACCCAGGGAGGCTTGATTTTTATTTTCCTTAACTTCATCATCTAACAAGTAAGATACTTGGTCATTGAGACCAAAGGGATCCAGATCCACATCTCTCACAGTGCAGGAGGTATGCCAGGGTGACCGCATCGCTGCTCCTGCTGGACCTGAGCTGTGAGCAATGCAAGGCACCCTGCCAGAGACATGCGAAGAAGGTGCAGCAAAGGCTGTAAGGCTCCTCAGATGAAAAGGGACTGGCAGGGAAAGAGCAGGGCTGTAGCCTGAAAACCTGGAGCACTGGAAGATGGGGTTCTAGCATGCTGATGTCCTTTCTCAGGTATTAAAATGTGTTTTCAGTCTACAGCGACTACAGAAGCCAAAATAAACAGCTCCCTTCAAACCCTAGGCTGTCATATGAAAGGTGGGAATGCCCTCAGACAACGCTGCTTTTAAGTAAGAGGGGGTGGTGGATCGTAAGCAACTGTTCTTTACTTCCACCACCCAGAAATTTCCAATGTGAATGGCAACACCTTCTGGAGCAGTGTACTTACTTGTGAGAGCTGAGATTGCACCATATCGCTTCAGATCATTCTTGGGAGGATGGTAGTTAGCTTGTATGTTTTAAGGAACAGTTTACAGTACCTGTTTTTCTCTATGTACAGACATAGCTTACCCTGGGCTCCCTTCTGCGAGCCTGACATGTATAGCAAGGATGGGCATTTCAGCAGGTGCAGGGAGAGGGCTGTACAACCCATAGAATACAAAGTAAGTTAGCTGAGCTGCTCATGTTTTCAAAATGAGTATGCTTGTTATTTTTTCAGGGCTTTTTTTTTTTCCATAGCTTTAGAATGTATACTAAGTTGAAGTTATGGAAAACTTTGCACTTGCCTGTCATGCCTAGGCGAAGATGGTAATAGTATCTTCCTCCAATGAAGAACTGAAAGGAGAATGAGTAGTCGGCTGGTATATGTATAGCCTAGAGAGACTAATAGAGATGATTTTAACAACCCAGCCAAACAAGATGGGCAAAAATGAACTTTAATTACAACACATCTCCTCTTTCCCTAAAGGTGTTTCTTGGGATGCGCTTCCAGATGAATTGCTTTTGGCAATCTTTGCATATTTGCCCCTAAATGATTTGCTAAAAGTTTCCCTGATTTGCAAGAGATGGCATAGTCTTTCGTAAGTATTACTTCCCATCTTTTAGTGCTAAGAAAACCTTTGCTTCCATAGACTCTTAAATGATCTGTTTCTCATCTTATTTATTGACATGTAATTCAACTTATGCTATATGTGGGTTATATGTATGTATAATCAAAAGATGGCTCATACATGTTAACAGCAATAAATTCTATTAAATGGCTTTCCCTCCTCTCACTCTTTTGTGACACTGAAAACGTCTGTGGTTATACTCATGATCAACTCAGTTATTCATTAATGAGTGTAATTCTGTGCCTTAGGTTTGATGAATCTCTCTGGCAGACCCTCGATCTGACTGCTAGGAATCTGCCACCGGGAGTGATTGGACAGTTGCTGCCTGCAGGTGTTACTGTATTCCGCTGCCCAAGATCTTGTATTGGGAATCCATTGTTTAAAACAAGCAAGTAAGGCTTTTTCTATATGTTCTGTGTCATGAAACAGTGTCTCAAATATTTAGTTTCTCTGTATTTTTGGTTTTAAGGTGTTCACCAGTAGCATTTGTGCTGCCCCGAGCATGGGAAAGCTAAACAGTAGTTGGGCATGTGTTGAAATAAGAGGGTCTGCGTTCACTTATCAGTTAAAAGTCAAGTTCATGTGATTTTTTTTTTTTTAAAGCATCAGGCACCATCACCCATTTGCAATTTGTATCTTCTGGAACTTTAATAATTGTCAGCATCTCTGCTATTTTTCATATGGGAAGCTCAATTATTTAACTGCAGCAGGATAGACTTTCAAGTGTTGTGACGAATGTTGTAAATGCCTTGAAGATGAGGGTTCTGCAGTTTTGGGTGGTAACTTAGCAGTAGGCCTGGTGAACTTAGTATAATTGTGTGTCCGGTGTGCAGCTGAATACAATAATATAAATTTTCTACAAGCTTTGCACTGGTTTTGTGTATTGAATATATTAATGGTATGGGGAATTTGTGAAGCAAGATTTAATGCAATTTTACTAATATGTTTTTTTCTTGTTTTTTTTAGACCTCTCAAAGTTCAACATATGGATTTGTCAAACTGCACAGTGTGTGTTGCAGATCTTGAGAGCATTCTTTGTCGGTGTGAAAGGCTGCAGAACCTCAGCTTGGAGGGACTAGTGCTTTCTGACACCATCATCAAGTGAGTGACATGCTTAGGAATATTCGGTAAATACTTTGTTTGGTGGTATCATTCTACACAGACTAGCAAAAGAATGCAGCTAAGGGTTGTTTCTTGTGGGAGTCTTTTGAAATGGCCCATTTTAAGTACCTGACAGAGCTAGCTGGCAAGCTAGATGAGCTGATCTTTCTAACCTCCGAGAAATGAGGTGAGCAGGGGAAACACACCTCTGGAAGAGTTTCCTGATGGCTTCTTTTTTCCATCCCCAGAGTAGGGTGAGCCTGGACAAATGGATCATCTCTAGGGTTTGTTTCCATTGACTCTTCCTGCAGCCAAGCTGTACAGCAGACCTACTTTTATTTTTCCATTTCTGGGCTCCCAGGAGAGCTCTGTATTTGGCATACAGGTTCTTTTCTATTTTAAGGGGTCCCAGCTGCTCTCCCACTAGACGTTTGTTGCATTTCAGTACTGTTTCTCAGTTTTGTTCAACTTCCCTCTTAAGTGTCTGTAAAATTACAGATTCTGTCAAGCAGGTGAAGTATTGTTTGGTTAAACTGGAGAGACTCTAATGGGTGTGCAGTCAACCTGCTGTTCAATCACATTGGGTGATTGTGGAGGTGCCAGTGACTGTAGGTCAGATGGCAGACACCTGGGTGTCCTGCTTTCTACTTCTGAGCTTTCTGATGCCTTCTTCACACCCGGGGCAGTGTGGAGAGGGAAGGAACCCCAAAAAGCACTACAAATGAACCAATACAGTTTGGCTTTTGGTGCCAGCTAAAAGGTGTCTGAGAACTGGATACTAAATAGGTCTGATTATGGAAGTTGATTGCTTTGCGTACAAATGTAGATAATTGGGTCTAAGGGTTTTACCATGTTTTGCTAACTGCATGTCTGCCCTAAGTCTTGCAAACAAGCCTTCAGGGGGATACTCTTTGGACTTGTTTTGTTCTGGAATAATGTCCATCTTGCAGAGAGGTGACTTCAGAAATGGGATGATTTTCTTTTGTAGAGGTACAGTCACTTCCAAAAAGCCATGGTCTTTTTAATGGCATCTAACAAGAAAAGAGGAAAAATTATTTCCATTTAAACGTAGTTTATAAATATGCAGACTTGTCAGGAATGTTGGATAAATAGGCAAGTATCCATTTCTTTCAAAATTGTGCTGTGACACAACAAGTACAGAGTTGAGCTCCTTGGTGACTTTTCAGTTGATCAGTTTACTGCATCATTAAAGATGCAGTGCTGCATGTTTAATGAATAATTCCATGCCTGGGATCTTTGCTTGTAAACATAATCACACATCCTAGCATTGGAAGCAATGTTCTAACATTTAAGTTTAAGAAGACTTTTCTTTTTTTCTTCTCTACAGGAGCATTGCTAAGAATCCCAGTTTGATCCGACTAAATCTGTGTGGCTGTTCAGGGTTTTCTGCAGAAGCCTTAGAGCTGATGTTGGACAGCTGTTCTATGTAAGACAAACTTCTATTCCTGTTTACTGTTTTTCCTGAGAAAAAGGATCCTTTTCCTTTCCGTATGCATCCCAATTGTACTTCTCATCTTTTTTGGTTTGTGTTCCTAAATGCTTAACAGTTAATTATTAGCTGAGTAGTCAGATATTTTCTTTCCATCAAGCATCTTCTTTAATAGCGAAGATGTACTTCAGTAATTTTTTGTACGTTGCCTTAATCATCCTTAAAGAAAGTCTTGTTGGTGAATAAACCCCACTTATATTCCTTTTGATTATCATGTAGATTTCCTTTTCTTAGTGAGAACAGTTTGTGATCCTCACAAAGTGAAACATGGAGTCCCAAAGCTACCTTTGCAGTGGGACTACAGCATGAACAGCAGATAACATTGTACCCTTTTACTGATGATGGAATAATCCTTCAGTAACCTGCTTTATGAAGGGCTGTGTTTTGACTGATAGATGCAGTGACTAAGCCATCTGCTGGCAGGAAGTCACTGCACTGAGCCCCAGTCAGGCTGGGATTTATATCTTCATCCTTCTGCTGACTTCCTGTGAGATGCTGGACAATCTACTTAATCTTTGCTTCTGCAAAAGCGTGTTTTTAATCAAACCGCAAGTTAGTGGACAGGCAAAGTCTTAATCTTTCTCTGTCTGTCAAGGGTAGATAATGCTTTCTATTGCTTGGTCTGATTACTTGGATTATGAGTCCTTTAGAGAATGTCAGTCTGTACAGTGCACAGTGAATAGCAGATGGCAAACCTGATCCTAGGAATGCTAGTGGCAGCTTAACTGTTCTTTTTTTTTTTTCATTTACATAGGGATTGCTGTCTAAATGCTGTCCTCTTGCTGTTCACTGTCTTTGTCCTCTGGCTGCATCTACAACACCTGCACCCAGAACAAATACACTGTCCCAGCCCAAATGTTGATAGGCTATAGGTAGTCAGACATCTAAAAAGATTCAAGGTCACAGCATGGCCAGTACTTATAGAAAACTATGAAGTATTTCATGCTAATTAGGATTAATTGGTTGTCTGACCATTGCTAATAATGCATAGCATTTTTTTGTCTCAACGTGAACATCTGTTCAGTAGAAATAGATTCAGGTCACAAACCAGAAGTGAGATGAAAAGAGTGCTCATGGCAGTCCCTATAGAGAACCATCTCACTTCCTAAGATATTATTGACTCATTCCAGCTGGAAGTAGTATTGCAAAGTCACTTTAAACTGCCTCCAGCAGGGTCTGAATTTAGCACTGGCCAGGCTGAGGAGGACTGGTTTCTTCTGGTTGAATTTTGACAATTCCAAAGATAGATTCCACAGAATCGCTGGGCAGCCTGCTCCAGCACTTGTAGTACAAGTACAAGTAAACTTGTAGTTGTGCATTCAGGAACTTGGTAGTAGGTGTGTTAGAAGTATCAATTGTAATAGGTAATAACAGAACAACTCAAACTGTATTTCATTTGTTTTTCCAAACAACTCTGTTCATTTGTGCATAGGTTGGAGGAGCTGAACTTGTCCTGGTGTGACTTTACATCCACCCATGTCAAAGCAGCAGTCAATCATGTTACTTCAAAAGTAACCCAATTAAACTTAAGTGGATACAGACAGAATCTACAAATGTCAGGTAAATAGCAGCATGCAAAACCTTTGTCCCACTACAGGATAAAAGAGCAGGCTTTATATTTTCTTCTGGTCGGCATCTACTGTGTGCATAGAAAAATCATGCACTTACAGTGGTTTTTGTGTACTGTATAGCCTGATGCTTTTGCTGTCAGAGAATCTTATTCATGTCTCCGGTTCCACGATGAGGGGTGAGATGGTTTGCCTTCCAAATTTAAAAATAGTCAGGTGAAAGCTCACTTCATCCTCGGTTGAAAGGTACAGCCCTTACTTCTGAAGTCTTGGAAGCAGGATAGAGTGGATACCATGTTCCACTCTGAACTATGAATTAGCTTTCCAGATACTCTTCTTGGAGCTTCTTAAGGCTTCTGCCATAGTGGCGGCTGAAGGCATCTTCCAAAAGATAGCCATGGTGACTACTTGAGTTTCAGCCAGATGTGATATCACACAGATAGCAGTTAATTTGGAAGGCAAATAATCTCAGTAATCAACAGTAGCTATTTATTTGCTAATAGTTGTAGGAGGGAAAGTTGGATAAAGTAGGATAACAGAAAATGCGAAGAAGTCTAGATTTGGGGAGAGCACAACAAAATGGACAAGAGCATATATAAAAGGTGAAATGGCTTTGGAGGTAAAGAGTAACTTATTTTCTCAATGGGCAAATGTGGCAATAGGGCACTGGCTGAGAAGCAGGTAGGTAGCACACTGGCTGTGACCTCCTTTTTTCTGTTTAAATGTCACACAGACTTCAGTATGCATTCTGTTGTGGGGAAACACACCAGTCTACTTTCTTATCTCAGCCCAAAACCTGTAAACAAACATGCTGTATCATCTCCCTCAAATCAGGAATCTGAACCTTCTGCTGATCTGACCTTTAGAAGTGATGCGCTGAGAGCTCTTCTGTTTGCAAAACACTTTTTATGAGTAACTTTGTTCTGTTTCAATGCAATTTATAAGGGATAAGATTTGAATAGTTTGCTAGTCATCATAGTTTAGTTGTTTTCTTCAATTTTTGCATGTGAATTCTGAAATATCAAAATCCTGTCACATATTGATTAGCACCTCGCTAAAAATAATAATGGTGTTTTAGGTGATATCTGAGCTACAGGTGATTTCATGGTATTTGCAGATAGTGAAAAGATGGTCTCAAGACCATCAAGAAAACAAACTTCCATGAGGAAAGAACTTTCTGTGGGTAAAAATTGAAATGCCTAAAGAACTTGATTATCTGAGAGGGTATTTGATGCATGAGAAATCTTTGGTGTAAAAATTACATGTAAGAATTTCAGGCTTCTCAATGTTACTGTGTCTCTCTAGATATCTACAGCAGTATCATTCTAATTATCCACTGGTGTTAAGTTGCTGGCACAGTTGACTTTTAGGGCACTTCTGTGGACTAAGTGGATCCATTTTGCTGAGGATTAAAGGCCCATAAGGTATCTGGACAGGCATAATGTGTGCTCCAAGTCTTAAATGTATCTCTTTCGAAGGGGTGCTTCTACTGTGGGGTTCTAGTAGAGAAGATATAAATGAACATACACAGAAGTGAGTATGTTGTATAAAGCATGCTTGTCTTATTACTGAAAGATGGACTGACTGTGTGACCTCTTTTCAGATGTTAAAACATTGGTGGAAAGATGTCCTTTTCTACTTCACTTAGATCTGAGGTAAGTCCTTAAAACTTTATGCTTTGGAGGATTGCTGTTGTGGTGCAGTAATCGTATAGCAATAATGCCTGATTTTGAAGGATTGCTTAACCAGAAAACACTTTCTATGCTAACCCTACAAAAGATTTGCTATCTGGCATGACCTAATCTGGAGCAGATAACTAACCTGAAGGTATTTTTACCTCAGTATAAATGTTATATACATGTAAGATGTGTTAAGTAATAAGTGATCTCCGTCAATATGCAGTGGATGGAAGCTATTAGAGGCATACAGTTTGAGCCTAACATCCTAGAGGGGGTTTAGTTCAACTCTGATATAAATTTGTTCTGTGGCCAGAGAACTGTAAAAGATGTATTTTGTTTTTACCTAGTAAATTAAAATATTTTGAACTCTTGATGTGTAAAGTAATTGCCTTTTCACGGCAGGAGTTCTGCTGCAGAATATCTACATGCAGAAAAGCTTCTGCTTCACTTGCCCTTTAGCGAAAATCAAAAACCCTCCCCAAATGCATACACATTGGTGAATTCCACATTGTGGGGAGAAAAAACCCAAACAACTTGGTGTTAGAAGAAGAAGCTGATATTAAATTTCTCAGTCTGAATTTTGGACATACCAAGTTTACTGCTGCTTTGCACTTAAACATCCATTTCATGTGCTCTTATGAACAGTGACAGTGTGATGTTGAAGCCTGAGTGCTTTCAGTATTTTTATCAACTCGTCTTTCTACAACATCTGTGTCTTAGCCGATGTTATCAGATATCACCTGCGGCCTTAGTGTAAGTAATTTCTAAATGGCTTTAGTTTGTTATTAATAGAGGATAAGTTAAAATTAACTTTCTTTATTTTAGGTTTAAAATTGCAAATACTATTTTGTAAAGCTTACTTGTATGAGGAATTCAGAATAAGGAACCAAAATAACAAGATACTGCTAGAGCATGTACCTTTGAAAATCCAGGCTGGAACCACAGGTCTGAGACAGTCTTTATTCAGTATGTATTCATGGGATTTGCTGCTCAGTGTGCACATTGTGTCTTCCTTTAAGGTATTGCACGACTGGTACTCATTACTGTGAGGTACAGCTGCAGGTTCCAGTTCTGCCAGTGACCAGTATCAATTACGCAGCAAGGAAGGTAAACTTTTCCTTTTCCAAAGGAAAAGTTAACAGTTGACAGTACATATCGACTTGCTAAGTTTATATTTCTTTGCTTCTGTGTGCACCTGTAGCAGTTATTGGTTGCCACTAAAACACAGCTTAAGCGTGATTTTTTTTTTTTACCCTGCCTTATAGCAGCTATCCATCTTAATCCTGTCAGTCAGGAAGGGATGTCACTCCTAAGGAAATCTTTAACTAGAAGAAAAAGAGGTGATGAGAGGAACAGGATTATGAAAATACAAATCTGAAGAACCTTTTCTGTAGCAGTGTGTGCTGTCATAATAGCTTGTGTGTATCTGCCTTTCAGTTTTGTCCAATACTTGGTTATAGATACTTATGACTTGGCAAATTGAGAATCCAGAAGCAATTGAGAACCCAGTGCTGGCTACCTACCAAATTGTCATAACAAAATGAAGAGTCTTGTGTTGTCTGAGCCATATCCTGAAGCTTCATCTCAGGCAAATCCTTCCACTTGTTCTGAATATTTAAGTCCAGGAAAATGAAAGGGGAAGTACTAATTTGTTTTCAGTGTGTGTATGAGAGGAGGAGAAGAGCAAGAAGCTGTTACTTAGACTACTTCCTGTATTACCAGTACAGAGAACTAGTTTCAATTAAATATACACTTCTAAAAATCAAGAGAGGCAATCTAGCTTAGGAAGTTACCTTCTAAAAAATGAGTAGAAAGACAGTTATGTAGTTTGGGTACAGACTGCAAAAAAAAGTAGAGGTTCAAGATTAACTTCCTATTTTTCTCTTTCTAGAGAACTTTGTGAAATTCCAACATTAAAGAGTCTTCAGGTATTTGGAATAGTGACTGATTGCTCCCTGCATCTCCTCAAGGAAACGCTTCCTGACATAGAGATCAACTGTTCACATTTTACAAGTATTGCAAGGCCAACTGTCGACAGTAAAAAGAACGACGAGATCTGGGGCGTTAAGTGCAGACTGACGCTGAGCAATCCTAGTGGTTTATGATTGTGTACAATGCACTGGATGCGATGGATGCACTGTGTAGTGAAGCTCCTTATGAAGCAGAGTGCTAGAGCACCTTTAATCATAGTACTGTTATTGTAAAAAGCATTCTAACTTGGTCTTACACCTTAATGTAGTTTCGTATATATTTTTACAGTATTTTCTGTACTTGAAGCCTTTAAATATCTGATCTGAGTGATTGTAGAATCTTGAAGTTCTTTTTTTTACAGGAGATCTTTTATTCAACAAAAATATCATGGAACAATCATTGTATTTAAAATCATGTCAGCCTCTGGCAACTGCTGTTCTGATGCAGCTTTTGTTGCTCCAAGGTGTTCAAAAGGTGCTCTTGGTTAGCTAGCTCTTCCAGCTCTACCACTCCTGAAACAAACTGTAGAGGTGCTAGATGTCCTTAACACTTTCTAAGGAATTGTCTTGGTCTAAGTTTACAGAACTCAATGAATAATGTTACTTGACCTATTGAAATCCTTAATTTAACAAGTCGTACAGTAAGATGAGAAGCTACCCGCTGTCTGCGAGAGGGACAGATGCCCAAGTCTGAAGTCACCAAATCTGAAAACAGTATGTAAGAGAAGAGATATTTACATAAAAGCAGCTAAGAGCTGAGTACTGCACAAGAAAAGAAGCAGTATAAAGGAGCTACAGTAAAGTTTTTCTTTAGTAGGCCACAAAGTTAACATCTATATTTAGTGTTCTTTGTTGGCCCATTCAGAATAAGCATCGGTAGAAATAAATGCTTGTTGCCAATTTTTTCCATGATGTGGTGCTAGGTTTTCTGAGTGTTACAGAACCTTAATGTAGCTTCTGTGAGCTGATATCAGATAAAAATTATTTATTACTTCCTCTAAATAGCAACTGATAAAGTGGCAGATATCTTGTGGGAGGAGAGCTCAAATTGTTCTACATCTCAGACCAAAACCATGGGACCATCGCATAACGGTGCTGAAAGGAAGTGATGCTTTGGTGCTGTTAAGAGACATCAATATCTCTTTTATAATAGCTTGTTTGTAGTAACATTTTGCTTCCTGTATCTGTATGCTAACCATTACTGTCTAGGTTGTTTTTAGTCATATGAAAACCTGAATAACTGTCCAAAAGTAAAATAATCATATCAAAAAACCTCCAACAAAACAAAAAATTAAAACACCCCAATAAAACCAAACTAAGGATAGGGACAGGTAATAACTTAAAAACCTGGTCTGAGTCTGTGCTCAGGGTCCTCATGCATAAACCTGGAATGTTCCAGCAGTATAAGTGTTAGTTGATAAGTCCTAGGGCAAAACTTGTACCCTGTGAAGGGCATGAGTGTACTGCTGCTGTTACCATGAATTACAGTAATCAAGTGAAGTTATTCATGGATGCTTAAGGTTAGCCTACAGCATTTTACAGTGGGGCTGTTGTGCAGGTACAGTGTTTCCCATCTCAATCTGAAGAGTTCAGGAATAAATACTTGGTAGTACAGAACAGATTAATTACTGTGGAAAAATTGATTTTCTATAGTACAGCAAATACAGCATTATTTTGTTAATCTAGGTTGGGTTTTGGTTTTTTTTTTTTTTTTTTAATAAATTTAACAAAATGCACGTAATTTGAGTAAGGGGAAACAGAGCTTGTAAAAGCTGGAGTGGAGAGGTGATGGGAGGTTGGAAGATACCGGACATTCCACTTTACTTTGCAGCGTTAGGTTTATGCCTTAAATTACTTAAAGAAATAAAATGGATCTTTACAGCACAGCAATACTGTATCTTCTTTTTCTCCCTATGCACAATGTAATTCCATACAGCTTGCATTTAGTAAGGATCTAAGGATTGCTATATTGTTCAAAATGACTGATGGAGGGAGAACACTTTCCCTGACTTGCCACCAACTCTGTCATGAGTTTTAAAAAAAAAGTCTAAACAATAGTGGTTTAGAGGACAGGATGTTATAACCGATACACTGAGCATTTAACAGACTGTGCTTTAAAACCCTTTACAGAATTGTGAGCATTGTGATAGTAGTACAGCTTTAACTAAAAGGAATAGTCCTGACCTTGTTTTCTCAAGTAATAGGCTCAGCATTAGAAGAGGACAGACATTTCTGTTGCAGAAATGGTGATTATGGCAGATGCAACTGTCACATAATGGAAGTTGTCTGGGTAAGATGCAACACCTGGGGTGTTACCTGGGGGTGCTGGTTGACAGCCGACTGAACATGAGCCAACAGTGTGCCCAGGTGGCCAAGAAGGCCAATGGCATCTTGGCTTGTGTCAGAAATGGGGTCTCCAGCAGGTCCAGGGAGGTTATTCTCCCTCTGTACTCAGCACTGGTGAGACCGCACCTTGAATACTGTGTTCAGTTCTGGACCCCTCACCACAAGAAGGATGTTGAGGCTCTGGAGCGTGTCCAGAGAAGAGCAACGAAGCTGGTGAGGGGTCTGGAGAACAAGTCTTATGAGGAGCGGCTGGGAGAGCTGGGGTTGTTTAGCCTGGAGAAGAGGAGGATGAGGGGAGACCTTATTACTCTCTACAACTACCTAAAAGGAGGTTGTGGAGAGGAGGGAGCTGGGCTCTTCTCCCAAGTGACAGGGGACAGGACAAGAGGGAATGGCCTGAAGCTCCGCCAGGGGAGGTTCAGGTTGGATATCAGGAAAAAATTCTTCACAGAAAGAGTCATTGGGCACTGGCAGAGGCTGCCCAGGGAGGTGGTCGAGTCGCCTTCCCTGGAGATGTTTAAGGGACGGGTGGATGAAGTGCTGAGGGACATGGTTTAGGGAGTGTTAGGAATGGTTGGACTCAATGATCCAGTGGGTCCTTTCCAACCTGGTGATTCTGTGATTCTGTGAACACTGGCCTTTTCCTAGCTGAAAGTTATTTGGTAGCTCTGAGCAACTCATACCAAAAACTTCTGCAGAGGCAAGTGTCTGCATTTTACCTATAGCGTGAAGGTTTAGAATCCATTATTTAAAACAAGCTGCACAGTAAGTGAGAAGCATCTGAGCAAATGAAACAGTTTTGAAAGTTGAAGTAAGGCACTGGACAACTTCATGTATTTTTTAAGTTTTTAATTTTTATTACATGATGTATAAATGCCACTTAAAAAAAAAAAAAAAAAAGGCAAAGAACGACAGGTCTAGTTTAGCAGAACACAGTGTGGACTGGCCCTAAATGAAAGGACTGTGGATTTGAATCAGCAGGTAGAAAAGGTGCAGTTTGCTGCCAGTCTAGACAATAAGTCTGTGTTAAACCAATACTCAGTCCTGTCAAGGAATACTGTCTACCAAGTAAGTTGTCTGTACTGCAATCCTTTGCAATAAAGGATCCTTAAAAAGGATTCTACAATTCTTCAATAAAAAAAAAAAAAGGTAGCTGCTTACTGATTATCTATTATAGATCTCTGAATCACCCTAGTTACTTAAATCAAGCATTCACCAGTAAATGCTTCAACAGAAGTGCAATTAAATATAGACAAAACCAGTAGAGGCCACTCATGAGTAGGTCGGGTTTCTGCTTTGCTAAGTTAGGAATTTGACTGAGAAATCTCTTTGTAAGCCTGTTAAACCACAAAATACTTTGGTTCTGTAGGGCCTTAACATTGCCGTTTAGTCTCAGCATTCATAATAAGCAATGACACATCTTTTAAGAGGTATGCACCCTGATCAGACTAATTAGTCTCCATTAAAACACTGCAGCACATAAATGTGTCTAAATAAGTAGGGGACAGGATTTCTGCCATAAATTTGTCTACTCAGGTATTAAAGAACACTTTCAATACCTAAGCTTCTGATCTAACACAGCGGTGAAGTTCTGGGAAGTGAAGAATTGTCGTTAATGGCATTGGTGGGTTGTGGGGTTAACAGCATATTGCCTAGTGTACTAGACAGAGGCACATAAACCATCCTTAAGTGGTTACAGATGGATTAGGAATAAGCCAAGCACCCTAGTCTCTGTGCAGCCAACCTTCTTCAGAATGATTAGCCTTTTGCATCTTTAATTTCAAACAGCTTTGCAGATTATTTTAAAAATTAAGAGCTTTATTGTAATAGTTTTTGAACATCTTAAGTTTTGAAAGAATATTTGGCTACTTTAATTTTCTCCTTCTGGTCTGTAATCCTGACAACTCAAGCAGAAGTATAAATAACTTGATCTGCAGCAAACTTGAAAGGTGAAATGTACACAAACAGTAATAGCTTATTAAAAAAGCTCCATCGTTATCACAATTTCCTAGAGTTGAATGGTCTGGCCAAACCAATTTCCTTTAAGTTGTGGCATAGAGAAAATACAAACATTAAGTAGAAAAAGGAAGAAGTCCCTTATCATCGTCCTTCACCTATAAAGATCAGTTTACATTTTGTGATGGGCAATAAACAGACTGATAGGCCACACTGGAGAACATTTCCATTAGACCTGAGAACATCTCTTACAGAAGTCTCTTCATTCAAAAGCAGTTTGACATAAACTCACTTTTGGAAATAGATCTGTAGTAGATGGGACAAAACATATTTGTTTCGAGTCATGCAGCAGAAGAATTCCTGATGAAGTAGTCTTCATTTTGTGAAATTCTGCCCTCTCATCTATGCAACTGCAGAGATTCTCAAAGGCAGTCACAGTTCACAGTTTCTCAAAAACAATGCCTAAAAAGTGACTTCCTCTTCTATGATCAGAGCATTTTTTTTCCTTTTATTAACTTGCTTACCTAATACACGATCAGAGACACGTAAAATTAAAATTAATTTGTAGCCAATTAAATATCAGTAGAATTCAGCATAGGATTGGAAACATATCCTTCCTCGGGAAGTTAAAAACAAGCTTGGAAAACTGCGAGACATAGGTATTGACTTGTTCTCCAATTACAAGCACCCAGCACACCTCATTCTTATTCAATTATAAAGAAACTCAGAACCTACAATTCCAAACCATCCAGCTTAGTAAGGCCAAATATCTTTATTAATGATAGCCACCTATATACACCACTGTGACTAACACCTGCTAGTCAGTTAATCCCCATTAAGTGAAGGATATATCTTCCTTCAACATGTTTCTATAGCTTGTATAGTCCTGTTAAGGAGCTCAAGAAAACCCTTGGGTTTCAAGTCCCTCTAGCCAAGGAGAAAAGGTAAGAGCTACCTTGTTCAAGACATAATTAAACCAGAGTTTTACTTTTGATGTAAATCTACAAAGTAGAAAAAATACTGGAAGAGCAAAAAAAATTGTCACAAGTCATATGAAACTACGAAGTTGTAAAATTTTTGAAAAGCATACAAAAGGTTCGTATTTCCATTTCTATTACGTCAACATCAGAATTTACCAAAATCTATACATCCTTGCATCAAATCGCTAGACTGACAGTCAACTTTTCTACAAAAGTGTATGTATGAAGGTGTTTAATTTCATCAGTCCCAGACTGTTACTAAAAAACTGTACATCTGAATACTTAATGCTACTGACCTAATACTTGAACCCATCTACCTGTGTTTAAAAAGATGTTTTTTCATGTTTGCTTTACAGGTTAAAATGCCAGTTTTCACCAAAGTTAGAGGTAAGAAGACTTCAGATATATTTCTTCTACACCAGATGCAAAAAGAGCTTAAACATCAGGCTAAGGTTTCCCAACCCAAAGGAATGAAAACCATCTCAAGCTTCCTCCAAACGCTCTTGCATCCAAAAAGGCCAACTTCCAACATAATGTAGCATTGTGATGTGTTGTCTGTCTCCAGGAGTTCCCTCTCTGGATCCAGAACAATTTCAGCAGCAGACAGCTCAGGTCCTTCATTCTTCCAGCAGAACAGTGCACAGTGCATCCTCTGTATCAATAATTATTGAAGCTATCGCCCCATCATTGAACTCAAAAGACGTTCCTCCATCTACAACCATACATGCATCCCAACAACGAGAACGGACACACACTCTGGAAAAAAAAAACTCAATAAGTTTCACAAAATAGCTTAAAAAGATCCAGTATTTCACACAAGCACTTATCTGAAGAATTAGACTGGTTCTTTTACATTCCTTTTCATGGGTCAGTAAATGTGGGAGCATAATCGTACAGGAGCATCCTTAGGAAAGAATTTAGTATGGTACTAAGCACTAGAATCCCCTGAACTTTTTATACATGTGGCAAAGAGTCCAGAGAGAACTGAAGGACTTGTTCAAATGGAGACTATTGCTCCAAGGGTCTGGGAACAGCCCGTAACATAACGTAACGCAACACAACGCAACACAACATAACACAACTAGGGGAAGAGTGGCTAGAAAGCTGCACGGAGACGGACCTGGGGGTGTTAGTTGACAGCCAACTGAACAGGAGCCAGCAGTGTGCCCAGGTGGCCAAGAAGGCCAATGGCATCTTGGCTTGTATCAGAAATGGCATGACCAGCAGGTCCAGGGAGATGATTCTGCCCCTGGACTCGGCACTGGTGAGACCACACCTCAAATCCTGTGCTCAGTTCTGTTCCCCTCACCACAAGAAGGACGTTGAGGCTCTGGAGCGTGTCCAGAGAAGAGCAACAAAGCTGGTGAAGGGGCTGGAGAACAAGTCTTATGAGGAGTGGCTGAGGGAACTGGGGTTGTTTAGTCTTGAGGAGACTGAGGAGAGACCTTATTGCTCTCTACAACTACCTGAAAGGAGGTTGTGGAGAGGAGGGTGCTGGTCTCTTCTCCCAAGTGTCAGGGGACAGGACAAGAGGGAATGGCCTGAAGCTCCGCCAGGGGAGATTCAGGCTGGACATTAGAAAAAAAAAATTCACAGAAGGGGTCACTGGGCACTGGCAGAGGCTGCCCAGGGAGGTGATTGAGTCACCTTCCCTGGAGGTATTTAAAAGACGGGTGGATGAGATGCTCAGGGACATGGTTTAGTGGTTGATAGGAGTGGTTGGACTCAATGATCCTGGAAGTCTTTTCCAAACTAGTGGTTCTGTGATAACATAGCATAGCATAGCACTTGATACTGAAAGCTGAATTTTAGGTGTATTTTAAAGAAAGCTGATGATGATGCTATTTACTAATGATTTACTTAATCGTCCATGGAAAAGTTTTGAATTAATTTATGATTCTAATCGATGGTCTTCGTGTTAAGTGGAACATACAGTCTCAACGATAATGCTTAAGATTCACAGATTTTGGATATTAATATAGTCTACTTTGTTACATGAATGATTCTCTGACAGAAGGGAAAGCAATTTCAAACACAAAGTTGAAGGTCAGAATGCTTGCCGGGCAACATCATAAATAGGTATTACAGCATACTAATGTCAGAGTTTGACTACTGTATCTTTGAGCTAATAAATGTAAATTTAAGCTTATAAAATTTAAGGCAGCTCTTTTCCAGCTAGACAAAACAGAATAAAGTCTAACCATATTCCTCTTCACTTACCTTTAAAAGAAAAAAATAACTAAACCATCAGAATTAATGCTTTCACACACACAGAAAGCAAGAATGCTATTAAATAAAGTGTTCTCCAAATCTTTTTCATATTGGTAGATGGGAACTACCAGTCATACCAGAGCAGCTGCAAGACTGTAATCTCATATGGGTGTGCTTGATTTTTTTCTCACTAAAGCCTCAGTCTAGACAAATGTACTGACCTCCAAAATTTAATCAACAATTATCCAGTGACTTAATTTTTCAGGAAGACACATCTTTCACAAATATGAAAAGCTTGGAAGCACAGCCACAGTCTCAAAGCTTAAATAACCAGTGCATCACTAAAACACAGCCAAGCCTGGACACTGCAGAAGAACATGGAAGCATGTCCCATTCCTCCATTTCACTCTGGGCGGCCACTACGTCAAAAAAGATAAAAGAATAGCAATGGGAGATGTCTAGTATCAAGAAGTAAAGATCAACTGTGACAGGCAGCAAATCCTACTTGAAAAAGGAAAAACTGCACTTATTCCTCACAGGTATGCAGACACATTTGTAGCTCCAGAATAGTTTTAATGGTATATCCCATGTTGAGGGCTTCCAATAAGACAAAACTTAGTCCTGTAGAACCCATGGACAAAATTGCAGTTATTTGCTCATATTTTAACCTGTCCTCTTACCATCTCCTAAGATGTATTCACCCTTGAGAACTCCCAAATGATTAAGAAGCTGTAAACATTTAAACACAACACATGCAGACTGGACATCTAATATCATAATATTTAGGCCCAGTAGCCAGAGATGAGAACAGGTTGTTCAGGGCCCTGTCCAGTGTAGTTTTGAGAATCTCCAAGGAGAGCAACAGCACGGTCTCCAGCCAACCTGCTCTACTGCCTGCCTATTCCTACCATGAAAAATTTTTCATTTTCTTTATGAGAATATAACACCCTATCCTTAACGCGTGTATCACAGCTGTTGCCTCATATTCTGCTCTGAAACGAATTTAACTTGATCTCCTCTGTAACCATCCATTGGCAGCTGAAGACAGCAACTGGATCTACTCTGCTGAGTCGTCTCCTCCAGAAAGATGAAACAAAAGCACCCTTTGAGTCTCTCCTTTATATATACCACTTGTTTCAGCCCCCTAATCATCTCAGTGGGCCTTTCCTGAGTTCACTCCAGTTTGTGAATGCCCATGTCATATACTGAGGGAAATGGTACACACCCAAAACTGGGCACAGTGAGATTCTTTTGTTTGTTTTGGTTTTGTTTTGTAAGATTGTGCATGGATCAAACATTGAAAAGGCATAGAACAACTTGGGAACATTTTCTTCCTGTTGTTATCAATAACAAGGCCTCTCAAACACAAACTGGATGTTGAAAAACTTTAAGGACAACTCCTGGATTACTCACACTTTCACAAATACATAGAATGAAATAACTCTTTAGTGAATGTTACAGCCCACACTCACTTTGAAGAGAAGCCACGCTGCCGGCTACTTGAGAAAACTCTGTTTACAATAGGTTCTCGAACACTGAAAAACATCTTTGGTTCTTCTGGACTGTAGAGCAGGGACTCATTGTAATCATTTGTTACTGTAAAAAGATAAATCAGCCATTAGTTTTTCCAGAGAAAATTAGCTATTCCCAGAAACATACATTTCTCCAGGAAAAGAGCAGCCTGCCTACCGCAAGAGAATATCGAATTTTTGCAGATGTTTAGCAGCCTTCACCTGCAAAAAAATGTATGCTACAGAACATCCCTTTCAGTGATATTGCATGACAAACACTCAACAGCTGTCTTCAGGTTAGTAAATATTGTCTCAAATCTTGGGAGAACTGAAGTTCTCCTGGGATCTATACACACAGAAGTCTAAATAAGTGCCTTCCCATCAAGACAAACATTTTTCACCAACTGTGCCTAAATAACCTTTGTAAAAAAGACCAATATTGCAGGAGTGCTAAAATACTGAAAATAGTACTGAGTATTAAAGAGTACCAAAAAAAATGAAATGGTTAAAGTTAAGGTAGTTAAAGAAATCTTTCCTTTTTCACTAACCTTTGTGTACAAGCTCTGCATTCAATGGCATATTCAAACTTCCATGCTTTTTAGCTGTTGAGCCAAGAGAAAGAGCCCCAATTAGACAGGTGTATCTTTATGTAAACTTGGCCAGTAATGCCACGCTGTTCACTCACCAATTTTAAGGATCTCTTCAACAGCTTGATGTGCTATCTTGTTAATATTATAGGACCTAGACAGAGAAGTAGAAGTCGTGTTTGCTAAGCAATACAACATGGAAAAAAAAACCAAAATAAAACCAAGCCAAAACAAAAAATCTTGCATTTGGATGAAGAACTATGTTCAACGACAGAAGAAAAAAAAGTAAAGAATGCTACTAAGTGAGTGCTGACAAAAGCTTATTTAAAAAAAATGCCTTAAACTCTTTGTTTGACATTTACCTGTGGCTTTGTAAACCTTAATAAACAATTAAGTGAAGTCTTCGGGAAAGAAGAGCATGATAAACACAATCTAGTCCCTTTATCAATAATCCTCCCGCCTTAAAATCCCAATAACTTCTGATTTAAGTGTGCAATTAAAATGAAGCATAACAACTCTACAGATTGTGTGTTTCCTCATCCCCTCTTGCTAATCAATTCTTGATATTAGTTCTCATTTACAGGACTCAATACTTCTTTACAAATACTGTGTCTCTTTGTCCACATCCTAAGGTGTGGTCTTGAACAGTTGATCAGACACTTTAGCACTTGCCACATATGGATGGACAATGGACCAGTATAAAACCTGAGTCTGAACCAAGCTGAAACTCCAACTAAAATCTCCCTCCTGTGCCCAGGCTCAAAAAGGATTAAGCACTAACCACAGCCTCCGTGCAGCAGTACTGTGAACATCTCAGTTTCCCAGGTCACTAAACAGCTTAAAATCCTCAGTCCAGCACTTCTCTAATTGCAGCAAAACACCTCTGACTGCAACAGGCACTGCACATCTAACAGACCATAGAGCTGCTGACGGTGGTTGTCTAAGGCTCCTTCTCTTACAGTTATTACCTACCTGCAAGTCTGAGCAGACACTGGTAAGAAACTGAGATGCCCAGTTTGAAACTGTTCTCTCTCTCAACCAGATATTCTTTTATGCAAGTTTTGGCAGCCTAAGGCAGCACTTGGACATTTAAATGCCTCTCAGGCCTAGGAGAACTCCCAGGAGTTTCTCCTGAAATCCCAGGAGAACTCCTAGATCACAGGCTAAGGAAGACCACTCCACCAAAGCTCGGCCTTGGTTTAGACATTCAGCAGTACTGACTGATTAAACTGAAATAGACAGGCAATCCTGGAGTTTGGTTCCTGCTTCTGTGCTTCAGTACAGAGCATATAAGCAAAAGAAATGTCTAAGAACAGCTTTGAACTAGGACCGTATATTCCCAAAGTACTGAACACTAGGAAAGCTCCCCTAGCAGTCTGCCAGTTTTATCCTTGGCAGCCTCCAGGACCAAGTTATGCTGACTGCATACAAAATTCTGAATTACAATGAGGAGTAAAACCCAGTGACCATGGTTACAGCATGAATATTCATTTCTGAATTTCATTAAAATCTTCAGTTTTAGTTCATCTCAGCCTGCCACATAAATCCAGGGCCTGTTTTATACCTATAAGCACAGCCAGATTTCCAAACAAAGGAAGCTCTTACTGTACACATCTCTCGCATCTCAAAACTAAATTGATTTGAGTTACATGCAGTACTGCAGCTTGTTTAAACTAGAGTTAAGATCATTTACCCCTTTGATTCAACTACCACAGCTCTGCTTAGATATGCCTGTCTTTGTTTAAGGGGGATATTCTGGCAAAGAGACTGTACCCTTTCAATTAAGTTTGAAAGAGACAAGAGGCTTGGAAGGAGAATGGACAGTAGATGTGCCAGAGAACACTTAACACTGTTTCCAAGTACATGTTTTTCTGTTCTCCTTAGAGCTGAGATTTTTGAGTTTTCTGAGCTACGTGATCTAAGCATTTTAATTCTAGCTGATAGAGTAGTTCAGAGATCCCCTCAAAACTCTCTGTAGTCAGAACAGAACCTCTTTCCTTTTCTATCCCCAAATATTCATCTCCACACGAGGCATGCAATCTCTTTAATCACAATCACACCCAAGATAAAACTTCTCTTCAGCGCCTCAGTTCCTCGCCCTTTAGACTTTTTTCTCCATACACACGAGTGACGGGTGCTTTCCCATTCTCATACTCCTGAGACAGCTTTGACCTACACTGACAGTGAGAAGATTTGGACATGACTAAAGTGCACTTACTTACATGACTTACCCACAGCCCAACAGTCTCAGTATGAACAAAACTTATCTGAAGCAGTATTTTATATCAAGGCAGCAACATGTACTTACCATGCTTTCGATCCTGTTCCAGTACACACGTTAAGCCCTGAACTCTTCTGTTTTTCCCAAGGACCATCATCAACTGATATCTCATAATAGGAGGCCCTATGAAGCGAGAATTTAAAACTGGGTTTGCAGGACTTAAAGTTCTCCCTGAATAAGACAGAACATACAGCCTTATCAGGCACATAAATATTTAGAGAGGCTAGTTTCAAATTTGGGTGACAATTTCACAGGCTTTGCAGTGTTTCTGATTTCGCAGCCACTTTTGATTCACTGTTTCATAGCAGTTCTTATATTAGACAAAAGCAATTTGTAGCATGAGCCTTTAGGCAGCTTTTCAGCAATTACTTTTTGCATTAAATTCTGCAAAAAGTACTCTTGTGCTTCATCTGGGAATGACTTTGTATACAAGCAGGGTTTGCTGGACTTAGAAATGAAGCTACAAATATATTACCTTCCTTGCATAACTGTTGAACTACCAAAAACCTGGTTTTATGTTGTGACTAGGTCTCATAAAATTACACTGGGGAACACAATGAGGTAAGGAACTCCAACATCAGTAATACCACAGCTTCAAGCTGAATTCTTCATCATTTGGGTAATAAAAAAAATCCACTGTGATTCATCAAAAGATGAGGAAAAGGGTGAAGTACTTAATGTCTTCCTTGCCTCAGTCTTTAATAGTAAGACCAGTTGTTCTCTGGGCATCCAGCCCCCTGAGCTGGAAGACAGGGACGGGGAGCAGAATGGAGTCCCCGTAATCCAAGAGGAAATGGTTAGCAATCCACTCTTCCACCTAGATACATACAATTCTATGGTGCCAGACAGGACCCACTCAAGGATAATGAAGGAATTGGAAGTGCTCACCAAACCACTTTCCATCATTTATCAACAGTCCTGGCTACTCACAGAAGTCTCAGTTAACTGGAGGTTAGCAAATGCGATGTTCATCTACAAGAAGGGGCAAAGGAGAATCTGGGGAACTACAGGCCTCTCAGCCCAACCTTGGTACTGGATAAGGTTATGGAGCAGATAATTTTGAGTGTCATTACATGAGCATGTTCAGGACAACCAGGTGCTCAGGCCTAGTCAGCATGGGTTTAGGAGAGACAGGTCCTGCCTGCGTAACCTGATCTCCTTCTAGGACAAGGTGACTAGTTCAGTGGGTGTTGTAGTTTGAGGTAAATTCAAGTCAGTTTTATGAGTAACCTGCTGTAAGTAACTTAATTCTCTGAAACCTAACTGCCTGTTTTTTGAGACAGTGTTCTCTAAAGTGATAACACAGGACATTGGTATGGAAAGAGGCCAATGCTTATACTTAACCAAGGCCATCTTCAAGCTGGCAGAAAAGGAGTTACACCTGTGAGGGGGCAAATAAGGCAGGCTACCCGAAACTGATCAACAGAGTTTTCTATCCCATACACGTCATACTTGGTATAAATTGAGAGATCACAAGGGTCTTGCTCTCTTCTGTGACAGCTGACATCTAGCGAGGACCTAGTCTGTGCAGTTGCTCCCAATCCCAGATCTGTGTGCTCCTAAATCCAGTGCCCAAGTCCAGGTCCCTCCTAGCCGTGGACCCACTCCCTCATGTCTGCTCTGCACTATTTGTGGTGACGCAGAGCTATTAAGGGGGGGGTGTGATCTCATAGATTTCTTTATATTTTATTACTTTCTAATTATTTTGATTGTTATCACTATCATTTCATGAAAGCTGTAGTTCTAGTTTCCAACCTATCTTTTTCCTCTAATTTCCCTCTTTCCTTTTCCTGGGGGGATGGGAAAGGGGAAGGATTTTGGAGGCTCAGCTACACAGTTTTAGCTGCTGAACTTGGCCAGGTAGGGCTAGACTGTAACAGCGGACAAGGGCAAAGCTGTAGATGTTGTCTACGTAGACATTAGTAAAGCCTTTGACACAGTTTCCCATAGTATTCTCCTTGAAAAACTGGCTGCTTACGGCTTGGATGTGCATAACATTCATTTGGTATAAAACCTGGCTGGACAGCCAGGCCCAAAGAGTCATGGTGAATGGAATTAAAGCCAGCTGGCAGCAGGTCACAAGTGCTGGTCTGCAGGGCTCAGCTGGGGCAATTTCTGTTTAATATCTTTACTCATTATCTGCATGAGGAGGGCAGGAGTGTTGATCTGCTTGAGGGCAGGAAGGCTTTGAAGAGGGATCTGGGCAATCTGGATCAATGGGCCAAAGCCAACTCTGTGAGGTTCACCAAGGCTCATGGTCAGGTCCTGCACTTGGGTCACAATGACCTCATGCAACAGTACAGGTTTCGGAAAGAGCAGCTCGAAAGCTGTCCTGCAGAAAAAGGTCTGGGACTGCTGGTCAACAGCTGGCTGAATATGAGCTAGCAGGATGCCCATGTGGCCAAGAAGGCCAACGGCATCCTGGTTTCTATCACAAGCAGTATAGCCAGCAGGACTAGGAAAATTATTACTCCCCCGTACTTGGTGCTGGCCTCAAATCCTATGTTCAGTTTTGGGCCCCTCAATGCAAGAAGGACATTGGGGCTGGAGTGTATCTGGACAAGGGCAGTGGAGCTGGTGAAGGGTCTGGAGCACAAGTTTTACGAGGACCGGATGAGGGAACTGGTGTTCTTTAGCCTGGAGAAAAGGAGGCTGACAGGAAACCTTATCACTCTCTCTGGATACCTGAAAAGAGGCTATAGTGAGGTGGGTGTTGGTCTCTTCTCCCAAGTAAGAAGCAACAGGACAAGAGAAAAGCGCCTAAAGTTGGACCAGGGGACCTTTAGATTGGATATCAGGAAATATACTTCACCAAAAGGGTTGTCAAGCACTGGAGCAGGTTGCCCAAGGAAGTGGCTGTCACTATCCTTGGAGGTATTTAAAAGACATGTAGATGTGGCATTTAGGGACATGGTTTAGTAGTGAACTTGGCAGTGTTGGGTTAACAGTTGGAGTCAATGATCTGGGAGGTCTTTTCCAACCAAAAGAATCCATGACTCTTCACAAACAGTTTTAGTTTTAAAACTGTCAGCAGGCTTACATTTCCCTCCAGGTCAAATCCTTCCTAAAACTCAAATATAGTAAATTGTGGTGCGCGATCATCATTCTGCACGGTATTGGTTATATACGAGGAGATTTCTACATTGGGCCCAGAGAGACCAGACAGTCTCTCTCTACAAGCTTCAGAACATCCGGGTGTATATCTATGAACTCAACTTTCATAACGCCTATATCATTCAAACAGTATGATATAGTCTTCAGGTTAGTAGGTACCCTCTTAGAAAAGCATTACATCCACTGTGTTCAACATGACCGATTTTTACCTTAGTAAAAGGAGCTTACTGAGCTGTTTTAGCTGATGAAAGTTTCAGTCTAGACCAGCTAAGAGTGAGCCTCTTGAATATTTGGTGTCAGTTTAGACTCTTAGTAACTAAGAGCATTTTGTATAGTCACTCCTGAGAAGTAGGGAAGATGAAAGATCTGTAATCAAACTAAGAACACGAGTTCACAGCTTGATTCTGTTTAAGATAATTTTTGCAAGCTAGGTATGATAGATTTTCATGTTTTCCTCAACTGCCTTGTTTTCTCAACAGACATGCAGAACAAGACCTTGGAAGAAGCAGTTAGCATAATTCTATCATAATACACAGCAGATTTGTGTATTTGAGCCTCACAGAAGATAAATAATGATGTCATACAGATTAAAGTTTTCAAAGTGTTAGGTGCTATTAACACAGAATTTATTACTAGAGATTTGTTCCTACAAGCATGGTGCTACTCAATGCTTCTCAAATATTTGGGAACCAAAGAGGACAATGTATTTGTGACACTCAAGTAGAGGACAATTATAAAGTGTTGTAAAGCAGCTTTGTGTTCCTCTATCACTGTTACGTTAAAGAAGCTTTTTAGAATCTTCACAAAATTAGGTTTGATTTAGGAGAGCAAAATTTATATCTCTTTGAGACTAATTCCTTCTGCCCATCTGAAGCTGCAGTCCAGAGCACTTATGGAATATTTATACTGTTTCCAGCAGCAATCACAGTGTCCCAGGCACTGTACAAACACAAGAACACGTTACACTCTAAAATTCAAAAAAATACACAGAATAAAGGGAAAATGGATATCATATATAAGTAAAAGTCTGGCCAAATCCTGATCAAGGATCATGTTTGAACTCCTTGTCCACAGCTCCCATCACATTCCCCACATCCTTCTAATTGTTTGGCTGGCAGAAATGCCTTGTTTTTCAGGATAGAAGGGACAGTCAAAGCTATCCTGGATAATGCAGTATTTGATTCAAACTATTTTCTTAAAACAAGGACATTTTAGCCAACAACAGTGGCTTAGAGAAGTTATTTTCCCACAATAACAAAGCTTCTGCCAAAGGAAGGCTGATACCTTCTTCATCTCTCATGACAGAGAGGCAGGGAAGCTATTTTTGTTTGGACCACAAGCTTATGAAAAGACAATTAAGAAGAGGTAAAGGGAGGAGGATGTTTAACGATGGATATTTAAGCTTTCAATACACTGTAAAGACAGTAATGAAGGCAACTGTTTACACAAAAAATACCAAGAAAGGAGTAAAACAATGAAGAGGAAAGAAAACAGCTAGGAATAATGAAAGATGAAAGAATGGCCAGACAGGAAGCTGTGAAAACACCACTGCACTTAAATTTCTGAAAATACACTTTGTAATCAGCAGCAAGGCAACCAGTGTTCTATATTCATGAAATAGGACTGAAATTTCACAGCAAAAGGATCCCATCACTGACTGTCCATCACAACATCATAAAAATAAATTGTCAACTGTCAATACAAAAAGTCAATTCTGCTTTGCTGCAGCAACAATTAAACATACCTGGATGAAAGAGATTCCCCAATGAAGACTTCATTGAGCGCTCTCACTGGTAAAAGATGAGGACCAGAAACATCAGATCCTGAAAATATTGAATATAACACTTCTGAACCACGGCTCTAAATCCCAGATTTTCATTAACATTTCACAACTCACTGGAGTACACACACTGCTGCCTGGGTTTGTATTCTAGGCCTAGTGCTCTGTTTTCTCCAAGGACTACTTTAATCTGTAGCCAGTCACTGTCCTTTACTGGAGACCACAAGTATTTGAACCAAGGTCAACAAGGCAATGACACTTATGTTTAGACATTGCTTTCCCTTAAAACTCATAGGCAACCACAATAGACTGAAGTCTTATCTTCTGTCAGTCACTCTTCCAGACTACTTAGATTCATGACAATGACTTAATGGACATTTCTGATAAAGTTCAAAGAATTAGACTTTATACCACAGCTTAATGAAAGGGGATTAACAAGCCATTCCTGTTGACTAAGGACTTCTCAGTGAGGAAGGCCACTGCTACATGCAGGTTAAGGATAGAATCATGCATTTTAATCCATCATAAAGAAACCAGTTGAAGGTGTCTGATGACCTAAGAATTACTGAGGGAGAGATTCACATTTCTAGTTTCTCATTTGCTTGCTGGCAGCCTGCAACCAGCTTTTTCAATTGTGAAGTAATCCACCCCAAATTTAGCACACGCTTAGAGTGCATGTACAGGCACATACACGCACACTTTTACTGTGGAGCAGTGAAAGCACGGTAAAATGTTCACGTGTTAACCCCGAGTGTCTACAGTAACCCAAAGAGAGAATATTTTTAAAAAGTTCAGGTATTTTTCCATCAGATTATATTATTTATAAACATTTCTAAATTAACTTTTAATGCTGAAAACTGGTTCTAGGTGTACGGTCCACAATAAACACAGTGAAACAACAGATACTCCTTTTTAAAAAACCTTAACGTAAGTGTTCAGCTAACGAGAACCATTTCTCCCTCACTCTCAGATACAGTGATTAGACTTCAAATACCTCAACTCTTACAAATCTCTATCTACTATTCCAAGTTTTCATGGCAAAATGATTATATTCTTGTCAGATTTCAACTTACTTTGATCCTGGACTCTTTCATTTATGTGAGCCCTGCTGTGCTGCTCTTGGCTTAGCTGCTGTTCATGTAAATCTACAGCAGTTGGGTTAATACCAGTTCCTTCAAGATACAGTCGGATTCTTTGCCGCCACTGCCACCTTAGAGAGGAGAAATAAGGTGGTATCAGTAGCCCAAACATTAATCACAGAATTAGATAAGATCAGAGTCATTTTTAGATAAGTTAAATATATTCAAAGCCATATTTCAAGTAGTGTTATAGCTTCCACTTTAATTTCTAAATTTAGAAAGTTAATCATACTAAAATACAAATACTTTATATTTTAACAACTTGTTACTTCATGCTTTTTGTATGTGTAAAATAAGAGGATGCTGATCAAAAGTACAAAAGTTACAAATTGCAACACATCTTTTTAGGCAAGTGATCCTAACTTATAAATTCATGACTGATGCAATGATTTTGAGAACAATAAACTCTCAGGAATTTAAATAACAATATATGCTGTATTTTTACAGTCTTTTTTTTTATATTTGTAGATGTCCAGAAAAGTAGCTCTAACCACTTTATACGCAAGGGCCATGAGTATCCTCTCATTTTAAGAATCTCTCCTAGACTAGGAACTTTAGGATGCTTGCCTAAGAGCAATGCAAATGAAGGAAGAAGAGGATATGAAAGGCAATCTTCCTTTAAGCTATTACAACATTCAAATTTTTTATTTTTTTCCTAGAGGAGGTATCAATTCATTTTTCCTATCAGAATTTAGATATTATATCAAACAAAACAGTAATAGTAGGTTTGATTATGAAAGCCAATCACAAGGGCATGTTACAAGTACATCTTTTCTCAGTTAACACTGGTGATATCCAGGTGACAGCAACCAGCTTACACATTCCCTGAAACTACAGCAAGGAAGATTTACACTTTATATAACTACATTACTAGTTTTTTCTCATTATCAGCTTTGCAGAGACTCGCATCCTCAGTATAATTATCTATCTGCCCTTAATTTCCAAGCGTGGTTTCAGATAGTTGGGCAGACAGCACTCAATCGGTATCCCATTACAGCACCTACATCCCAAAAAAGGATAGTCTAACAGTCTGTCTTTTATAAATCAATAATGTTGGTTGTTTCAAGGAACTACAACGTAAGTCCTTACACAGATTGCACTAAAGTGGCTGACACTTCAAGGATAAGGAGAAAAGACAATCGCCATTTTCCAGTCTCTGCCACCTCACCATCCTTATGCAACTGTGAGCCAACAGAAGCTCTTTCCAGACAGGTTGATCCAGTTACCTATCTACTTTAAAGTTTCTTTAGGCCCAAATAAGTCTGAGAACTGCCACGTCAAACATCCACCCAGGTCCTTGCCTAGGAATATTAGGGCCTATTATTCTGGAAAAATAGCCAGGATATCCTTTCCGTTTCATTCTGTTGAGGCTTCAGCTCCATAACAAGCAATAACAGGACTGTCAGCAACAAAAATATAACACAGTACCCAAAACAAGATTAGAACAAATAACAGAACTAGATGTCCTACGTTACCAAGGGAGGTTACCTGCATTAGCACTACAAGCTTTACCTGAGCAACTTAGCGTGACAGAGACCAAAAACCTTCTAAGCCTAAAAATGTGACTTGAAACCACCTTTTCATTTAGCAATACCTATTCAAAACCCTTCATTATTATAATCAGTCCTGATGACTGTATTCATCTCATTTTAGAACTTCTCTAAGGCACAAATACAGTTACACTTCAAGCTACTAATTAAATATGCTAAAAGTATAAACAATCCAATTGCAATGTATTTTCATGGTTTTCATGGTTCGCCATCAAAAAAGTATTCTGGAATGTTAATACACCACAGAACAATCTTCGCATTAAAATCGACAAATCACAGATGGTTCGGGTTGGGAGGGACCTTAAAGATCATCCAGTTCCAACCTTCCTGCCATGGGCAGGGACACCTGCCACTAGACCAGGCTGCTCAGGGCCCCAACCAACCCGGCTCTGAACACTTCCAGGTAGGGGTCAGCCACAACTTCCCTGCGGAACCTGCGCCAGTGTCTCACCACCCTCACTGTGAAGAATTTCTTCCTAAAGTCTACTCTAAATCTTCTCCCCTCCAACGTAAAGCCATTCCTCCCTGTCCTGTGACTACATGCCCTTGTAAAAAGTCCCTCCCCAGCTTTCCTGTAGCCCCTTCAGGTACTGGAGGGTCACTATAAGGTCTCCCTGCAGCCTTCTCTTCTCCAGGCTGAACAACCCAACTCTCTCAGCCTGTCCTCATAGCAGAGGTGCTCCAGCCCGCTGATCATCTTCACAGACCTCCTCTGGACATGTTCCAACAGTTTCACATCCTTCTTATGTTGGGGATTCCAGAACTGGACACAATACCCCAGGTGGGGGTCTCACAAGAGTGGAGCAGAGGGGCAGAATCACCTCCTTTGACCTGCTAGCAATGCTCCTCTTGATGCAACCCAGGATATGGTTGGCCTACAGCTGGGCTGCAAGTGCAGACTGCCACCTCATGTTATTAAAATTAGTAAAAAAGTCTTCCCTAGTCTGTTCTTTAGAATTTAGGTTGCTTATTTCTTAATTAAAGTGAGATTCTTCTATTTTAAGAATATCTAGCACTGGAAACATAAAGCTATTTTCAGCATAAGGAAAAGCTTTGCCTTACATAATCTGCTGACAAAACTTAAGCCACTCTACTGTAATCACCAAAATTCCAGATGCAACACACTGACCAATTCCTAATTATATAGGCTTCATTAGCTTCCTTTACTATGGCCCATTACTGTATTACATATGATTTCAAGTGTTAAAATATGTAAACCAATACTTTGCAATAATGCAATTCCTCATTTATAAATTTGCTAAGTCAGAAATTCATTATTGAAGGTCATAATAGAAGTCTTCTCGCTGGATCTGGCAGTTAATTTTTATCCTTTGTATTGCCATCTCACTCTTGACTACAAACCCATTTTTCAGCACATTTAACATCTACACAGAATTCACAGTTTGAGGCATTAAGATTTTACTAGCCATCATCTTCTCCTTAAGAACTGCACATCATGAAGTATTTTCCAATCCTAATAAGTTTTGGAAAAGCAAAGATCAGTGAATCCTACCTGAACTCACCACGATAAAGCTTCTGTAGTGCTTCAGGAAATGAGTGTGTATATCTCACAGGCAAGCATAAGTGACCCTCTGATCTGGAAGCAAAAAAGAGCTATGAAAATGACAGTAAGTTATTAAGATTCGGTATCTTTAAAACCAAACCAAAAGTCTCTAAAGCAAAGCTAGATTTTGACCTTTATGAAGCTATACTATTCCTACATAATAGCACTTCGGCAACAACTGGACTCTGTCAGCCCCTGGGGTGTATCTGTGTGAGACATAGGATCCTTCTCCCACATTTACCCTAAAAACTGGCTGTTCAGCTAGTAAGCCTGCAAGAATATGTAGGTACTAATATAGCTCTCATAGTACTAGTCACCATAGTACTAGGCAAGGAATTCAAGATTAATAAACCTTGCAAATTATAAAGAAAATTTAAACACAAGTTAGTGATTGATATGAGACAGGTAAGCAACATGCCTAAGATCAAAAGAATCTCATGCCAAAGCCAGAAGACTAAACCCTGCTCCCCTTTCATGAGCGATATTTGATAACTTGAAGGCACTTGTTATTTGAATCCTGTTATTCAGGCTTGATACTGTAAAATATTCACAGCAACTTCCAAAAGTTTTAGAAGAGTATGGTATGGAAGAAATTAAAACTTTTTGGCCACCGCTTTCCTATCTACTAAGATTAAATTAATATCAAAAGCAGAAATCTAAATCTGGAAACCCGAGGAGACACAGCCTTGGTGAATTCTGAGTTTTACTTGCCACCCATTTGAAGGTTACACCAACCAGGCAGTGCTAAAACATTGCTTCCACCTGCCCAAATCAATCTCATGGATAGGTGGATGCAACTTGTGTACAGTTTATAATAGGACAACTAAATGCCATTGACAGGCCAAAGTGACTGCGTCCTCTGAGGTATGACATGGTTTACATGAAAAAACCAGAACAAACTTCTTCATCTGAGTCCCTATCAGCTATCCAACAGGATTTCCTTTCTTCATAAAGAAAGGTTCTCCTGTGCTCAGGCACCATCACAATGTTATAATTGCTTTTGTCATGATCCTTTCCCAGCCTCTGTTCTACACTGCCATCTCTAGCCTCAAAATTCTGCTTAATAACACAGGTTAACTAGCTCCTATTCTCTGTTACAGCAGTGTGTGAAAACTGCTGCAGCAGTTTAACACAATCATTTTCTAATAAAACACTAAGTTCACTTGATAACTACAGTTCACTAAACCAGACATTTACACTGTCAAATGCCACAGGCATGCCTCATACATCATGGAAACAAATGCATATTATGCCTGATATTAAATAAAGCATTGCTTTCCCAAATGTGTTTTTACCTTTCAGGATCAGTATTTACTCCAATAACTGGTTTAAATTTATCAAACACTTTACTGGCTGCCAACAACATTGTACCATCACCTACAGAAAAAGCAAACCAAAAGTTAGTTTCACTCCACACTCTGGTATCCCAAATAAAATAGTCTCACAGCATTACCACTATCTGCTTTTGTACAACCACTCATTGGGTAAGCTGCACAAAACAAAAAAGGGATCACAAAACCACTGACACCTTTCAAAGAGGAGTAATGACAACTGAATTCAAGATGACCAGTGTGGCTGGAAAAAGTACTTCTTATCTGACAGCTGTATGTGCCCAGACAACTGAACTTAACAGAAGCAAGTATAGAAAGAGATCTATAACCTGAATCAGTCTTTGCACCAAAATATAAGCTCTAAAAACACCTGACAAAGTATCACTTCCCAGCTGCTTGCCTCTGAACCATAAGAGTTGTTGCCACAGTCAAATTGATGTATTAATGTCCAGCTTAGAGAGGTTCTTTGAAAGCCATGGGAGTATATTAGGATGTTTCGCGAATATAAACATCCCTTTCTACTCATTCTGCATGCTAACCAGTAGCTAGGGATAAAGTGGACCAGTGGGGAAGAGAGAAAGGCAGCACAGTGGTCAAGTCTAACTGCCATAGGTGACTGAACATTATGTGAGATCACAGCATCCTGCAGTACTGAGTGAGTTGCTGCAATCCAATGTTAAAAAGAAACAATCAAGTTATTTGCTTTATCAGTTCATACTTACTCTCAATCATATGAGAGTAAGCATTTTATCCTCTTCTAGTTGAAAAATATAGCAAAATCCACAGTTTATACTGTTTTACACAAGATAATACTAAACTTTTCGAAAGTGGCCATGCACTGGGATTCATATCCTGGAACTACAATTTTAGATAGTAGAGACAATACTCACAATCGCTGCATTTTGTCATATTTTCTGACAATTAGGCAACTTGTTTTCAAAATGTAAATACCTACAGACACTACACGCACTGAAATATTTTGGAAAATGCATCTATGATAACACACTGAAACAAATACTTCCCTTCAAAGAAGTCGTACCTCCTGCTGATATAATAGCATCTGCCCATCGAACTGTCTCTTCATTGTATTCTCGACGTTTAACAAGACGAACTTCTATCCCCTCATTCCTACAAAGTGCAGAAAAAGCTTGAATGTGTCCTATATTGTTCCTTGTCACATCCTTCTGAAAAACTGATATGTAATTAAGGACTAACTACAGTGGCATTTGGCTTGTAAGCATTTCACACCCACACAAATCCTTTACGTATTTTTTAATTTGTTTTCAAGATGATAACGCTGTGCATTACTTAACTAAAACGAGCTACTTCACATCACAACTGTTTTAGGAATGACTGTTCCTCTGCATCACCCTCTTTTCAGTATTTCTACTTTATTACAGCTTGCAACACAAAGCTTCCTTTCATTGTTTTTCACAATCCATAGATATTTGCACTGTGTCTGAAACTCTCAACACCCATATAGTCTTACCGTAAACTGTCAACAATGTGTTCCACATTTTTAGTATGAATGCGGTGCCGCTCCAGAAGACCTGCATAGTTAGATCCCTTCAACGCAAGCTGTAAGACAAATTGATTTTGCATATGTTAATCACTACAGTAAGTGCTCTTGAGTAATGCAAACAGAAGCTGTAAAAAAGCAGGTGTTATCTCAGCAGAGACATGCTTTTATAAGCATCTCATCAGTTACACCTCTATATATACAAGCCAGTTTACATCCACTAGTTCATTAAATGAGTTACTTGGACACAGCAGCCAAGAACAACAGACCTTTTGAGGACTTTACAGAAATATGCAAGCAAGCACGCTACACTGATTTCTATGCCACTTCAGACACTTCTCTTTCCCTGAATCTGCTAAGTAATTTAAACTCTACGTAAGTCTATATAAAATAGTTATACTAACCATGCTCCTACTATGTGCTAAAAGCACACAGACAAAGCTCGCTAACTATCTACAGAGTTATAAACATTTTACTATATTAGACAACAGAAAAAGCAACAGGAATGATAATTCAGTAAATACGAGTCATTGAAATACCTAGAACATTAACCTTCAAATTGTAGTTGAGCTAAAATGGAAGCTTGCCAAGTGGTGGCAAAGGTGACATTTCTTCTGCGTCAAAAAAAGCTTAAAGACAATCTACCTACTACTTTTGATACTGTCCCTTGGATTATAGACCAGGCTTTTCAATTGAACTCATATCAATAACAAGAAAAACAATATTTAGCAGTTGCAGTCTAACATCATTCTTCTTAGAAGACGGAGAATTTAAATACTTAATCTTGATATATTCATTAAACCACAGAAGCGTTTTGCAGTTCATGCAGATAAGACTCTTATGAGCAGGCAGGCAAGACTACTGGCTGAAGATTAAATTTTTTTGCAACAGGTTTCTGTGTGAGTAATTCAGTCATGATCTGTATTCACCTCACTCTTCACCTCACTTTAGCACGCTCATCTGGGGCTGCTACTGACAAACAGAAGTCTTCATGGAGATTAAGCAAGTAGGAGAAAGAGGGTGAAAAGGACATTAAGCAGAAGGAGTTTATAAATGCACTCATAACTAAAGAGATCCTGCTTTGAGCAGCTGGCTAGACTAGATGACCTCCTGAGGCTTCTTGTAGCCTTCAATTATGCTGCCACTCCTTCCTTTTGCCCAATGAGTTAAAATCAATTTACCAGCTCAGTAACAGAATTTTGCCTAACATTTGTCTAGAGAAATTAATCTGTGCCAGAAGGTTTGTACAAGCACTTCCAGCAATTTATTCAACTGGCTTTACTCAAAGTTACACATCCTTCCAAAACAAAGCGTTGCCAGACTGCCATGCCCAATCCGATTTCTATAAAGAATCCCACACCATAGAACTCCACACCTGAGAGGACTGGCATGATATGGAAATTACAGTTAACTGCAACCCAGTACCCAACAAAAGCAATGTTTCTTCATTTGACACCACTGATGTCAAGAAATCCAACCATGAGGTAAGCGCAAGGAAAGACTCAATGCTGAAACTGCAGAAAAGAATGGAATTGGTGACTCTAGAACTCCATTGCTGTCCTACTCAAACTGTTTACAATCAGCGATTAGCCTGCAGGAACAAAACCTTTAAGTGGTTTTACAGCTGTGATAAGGAAACCACCTCCAAAAGAGGAGCTCCTAGACTTTGCCTGTAAGCCACAAACAGCACTACAAGCAGACAGCGGGAAAGACTGCCAGCTGTGCTTGGTCACATACAGATAAGCATGTGGTGATGAGAGAACAGCTAGACAAAGCCTTCAGGTCAACTTTACAAACCTTGTTAGTACTAGTGTACTGGGGTATGGGGTGTTATTTCCCATTAATTGCCTCACACATTAAACCCTCCGTTTCTACTCTCCAGATACAATGCATGCACACTCCAGCACACTTTTCTCCTCCAGAGCCCATGGTGCTGCATTGGGAACCTGAACAGTGCCACTGCACTGCTGGGGGGGAGTGAAAGAGTTTGCACAGCTACGGCCAGTTACAGAGCTGCGTGCTGCCGGGTCTCCCGTCAGCCTCTCATGATTCATTTGGAGAAAAAAGGAGAAAGCGGAAAGAAGAAAAGAAGACATTATTTGCTTCCCACAGACAGCATCTGTTGCTGAGCACCCCAGGTTTAATTTGCTAGAAGAGGCATTTTCAATTGCACATTTGAAGCACAAATTGATCATGCTTTACCACCAGAAAGAGCAAGAAATCTACAGCAAATAACCTCAAAACAAAATCAACTCTGTTACTAAAATCAGGGCTTTCACGCATCCTCTAGAAATATCTGCTATGAACAAAACACGAGCACCTGACAAGCTGCTGCCGCAGCACACATTTTTCAGGCTGTTATTTCCATAGGCTGTTACTTCCACACACAACAGAAACACCATCGTGTAATTTTATGTACTTCATTTATTAGGCTCATTCGTCAGCATGCTGTCTTTCAACTTGGCCAAGAGAGCTTTTATGTCAGAACAATGACAGTGTAACGCATCTCCTAAGACCATTTGCCGGCTTTTGAGTCACCAACATCAGTGGCAAGTGTACAGGTAACCTTTCACTGGCATTACTAGCAAGGAGACGTATAGGCAGTGTCATGCTGTAGAGTCTGTTCTGCAACTTACATTTGCCTTAGGCGTATTATATTACCTCATCAACAGCTTCACAAGGCAGAGGAGCATGATCAGCAAATAAGCTGCCAGTATCCTGATGACTGGCTGAACAATATCCATGGATACTTCTACTCTTGCACTAAGAGCAGCATTGCAGGACAGGTATCTAATGGGTAGACACCTCCTCTTTGACTTTAGCTCTTAAACAAGGAAGCAGTTATCAGTAAGCAACAAGATAAATGAAAAGTTAAGGTCTGGAGTTTAAATGGCTAAGCTACATCTATAGAGTTAATGAATCGTCCTAATTTGCAAAAGGCTCCAGAGATTAAAAGTCTACTCATCTCCAGCCTCATCCTGTTAGCTCAGAAATAAATAACTCACAATTTCATTCACCTCAGAACTCACAAAGGGACAGCCTGCCTCAGCCTAACCACAGTCAAGTATATGCAAGAGGAATGCTAATCATCAGCTGTTTCTTATGTAACTGCTCCAAAGTACCAGCAAGTTTATGTGGCCAGAGACCACAGACTCAGAGTGGCTGAGGTGGAAAACACCGCTGGAGGTCATGTGGTCCAACCCCCCTGCTCAAGCAGGGCCATCTGGAGCCACATATCCAGGACCACGTCCAGTGGCTTTAGAAAATCTTCACAGATGGACCACCTCTCTGGGCAACCTGTCTGTGTTCAGCCATCCTGACAGTGAAAGAGTGTCTCCCAAAGTTCAGACAGACCCTCCCACGATTCAGTTTGTGCCCGCTGCCTCTGGGTTCCTGCATCATACCCAGGACCTGAAAGCCATACTAAAACTATTGAAAATGCTGCTGCTTAAAAGAACTACACAAAGTTTGATAAAGAATAAGACAAACTGAGACCATCACTCCCTTTTTATTTTAAAAAGGCTGAAGGCAAAGATCAAGCATCATTGCTATGTGCACGATTAACTCGCCAAAGAGCCTGCAAGGAACATGTGATGTACAGAAAAACCCAGGGTGCAGCTCCTGAGCCCTGCAGCCCAGCTCCTGGGCCCACTGATAGAACAGGCCCATGAACCCACCCCAGGCTTGGGTCTTACCAACCAATCCCTCGAAAAGGCCCATAGATTTTAGCTTCTGCATGAAGGCAACTTGTAAATTCTTCTTCCCTCAGAAGAAGCTTCGATTTATAGTTGTCCTTCCAAAAGGAAGGAGTTTGACAAGGCTATTCATCACTTTCAACATCAGACCAAGTCTGAAGCAGCTATCTTCATACCAACTACTGACATCCTTGGTTAAAATGTCAAAAAACAATTATTATGACAGACTCATGTTGAGTTTACTTGGTATTTCAAGCTGCACGGAGCAGCAATTTGATCTGAGTATAAAGGTTACCTGAATCAAAATAGAGTTACACCAAACACCTGATAAATTTTATGTAAGTAACTCTGTAAGGTAGTTTATCCAGGTTTTCTTTTTTAAAATCCTCATGAAGACTTAAACGAAGTGAAACAGAGCTGTGATGTTTTACAGGAAAATTCTCATGCAGAGTAATCCTTATACTTAATTTTACCATTCCTCTTTTTATGAAAAGTCACTACTTTCCATGGAATAAGTGGCTACGTTTAGCCAAGGACACTGATCAAAACCTCACAAAATTAAAAAAACCCTGAACTAAGTGTCATGAGGTAGCAGTTAGTATATACTCCTGCCAAATTTACCCATATTAACACAGAAAACCTAAAAAATTACCAAGAACATTAAGAAGCCTGCCAGTGCAGTACAAGGAGCATCCTGCAAAATACAAAACGTTTAAACTTAGCAAAATCCTTCCAGAAATTGCCAGACTGCAGACTGACTTTCTAGACATGGGCTAGAATATGAAAATGGTGTTCCTACAGAGCTCAGAATCTTCAAACAGGAGAACACTTGGCATTTCTGGGTGCTGAAGTTGTAAAAGCCTACATCAGGGGCCACATGCAGGTCTGGAGGCTTGCATTGCAAGTTAAGTAATCTCTTCAGCTGTTATCTGGAAAGATCAACAAAAGAAAAGGAAACTGAAAAGTAATGATAAATACAAGTTATCATCTATAGGTCTGTAAACACACAGGAAACAGTTTCCAGAGTCCTACTGGCTGAGGCTCCTGGAACAGGAAAATATAAGTGTAGAATGCAGTGTAGGTATCGCATCGGAGCACAAGGGTAGTCAGCTACAGGTGGCATTAGCAGCAGTACCCAAAAGCAGCAGTATTCATGGAGAGTGGGAAGAAACAAGTACAACTCTAGGCCTATCGACTTCAACACAAGCGAGAATGTAAAATAAAATGTATGAACATATACACGAGAGTTATTCTAGCTACAAGTACACTAGCATATGAAAACAGGGACAAACTGGCCCAAAACACATTCAGGCATACCTTCAGCAATGTTCTTAAACCTCACAAAAAAGACTGAACACAAAACAGGTTTCCAGAAGAGCTTGCACTGGAAAACACATTCAGGCAAGCAGAACATGCTCTACAATAAAGTTATTTTTCCTTATGAGCCTGAAAGAGAAGAAGTCTAGACCAAATGCCTAAAAAAGCTCTGTGTCTTCTGGCCTGATCCTTTTTTAACTAAAGGACAATTTTTCACGGAGCAACTTTAACGGCCATTTACGCAAGAGATTTGTGTGACTGCCTTCCTTCTGGAGCCTTAGCTCTCACCTCTAGCAAGTCTCGGTGAGTCTGCCACCCTCGAATAATGCTGGCCCTCTGGGAACAACATTGCACAAGAAGGACGTGGCTTGTAGCTATAAATATAGAAGCTACAAGAAGCCAAGCAACATCTGAATACCCACTGTTGTCTACA
Source organism: Cuculus canorus (assembly GCF_017976375.1). Taxonomy (NCBI): domain Eukaryota; kingdom Metazoa; phylum Chordata; class Aves; order Cuculiformes; family Cuculidae; genus Cuculus; species Cuculus canorus. The sequence continues at coordinate 65,410,788 of NC_071441.1, read as the reverse complement.
TATGTAGATTACGATCCTTCATCTAGATGATGGGAAAAAGAAATGTCATAGCCAGGTCTCACTTACATTGCTAACCTAAAAATTGTAATAAAAGTGTTCTCTCAAAACAGTGATATGTCATCCAGAGTGAAACTGTGAAGTTAGCACCTTCTACCTCTCATCCCAGTGCACTTAAGATTAACAGGAACTTTTTTAGATATATTTTGGCTATGTATAAAATATATATTCATATTCTCATTACTAGGCTTATCCTGAATTTACAGCACTAACTTCCACGCTGCCTTAAAGTGCCATGGCACGACGGTGGATCTGGTGGCTTGGTGTACCAATCAGTTATTTCATGGCTGTTGCTCATTCAGGAGTTAAACTAAACATCTGACTGATATTACAAAAAAAAATAAAGCACACCTCTAGAAACAATTGCTCACACAAATTTCCACGATGAACTTGTCAACACACACATCAGAATGAAAACATGAACAGATCACTGCTTTCCAGTCTACCCAGAAATACCAAAGTCAAAGACTGGAAATCTACAGCTGTATGTCAGTAATTTTCCTGTTAACACTAGTGTAGACACTGAATCTTCGGATTTCTTAGAAGCTCCAATCACATATGAAGCTATCCTGTTTGTACTGTAAAAATAATTTTTATACAAATAAGGGGATTAAAGCATGATTCGGCTTCTTAATCTTAAGACAATAAAACCCAGAATACAAAAAAGAAAAATAAACCGAGCAGCTAACCATGGCAGAACCTGCCCAGTAGAAAACTGCACCTTGGAGAAACATTTCAAGTGTTCCACAGAAAAGGGTCTGCTAGAAACACAGCCACAGCAACCTTGAACCACAGCCCTGAAACTTCACTTTTTTTTCCAGCACCAGCTGGAACTGATACAGGAGATTAATTTGGTGGCTGTATAGAACAGATGTCGATTTCTGGATATGACACCAACTTTCATAGTAAGTATGAGACAACACACCCACCCTCAATTTCTTCTAACTAGAGAACTGTCGAGGAAAGTACCATTTGAGCTTTGTTGGCTCTATTTATACCAGTGACAGAAAACGTGCAGATGACACCAAGCTCAGTTATGTGGTTGATACTCAAGAGGGACAGGATGCCAGAGGGACTTTGACAAACTTGAGAAGTGGGCCCATGCAAACATCATGAGTTTAACATGGCCAGATACAAGGTCCTGCACCAGGGTCAAGACAAATCCCAGTATCAACACAGGCTGGGGGACGAAGGGATTGCCAGCAGCTCTGAGGAGGTGCTCTTGGAGGTAATGGTTGATGAGAAGCTGGAAATGGGCCAGTAATGTGCACTTGCAGTCCATAAAGGCAACCATATCCTGGGCTGCACCTAAAGAAGCATGGCCAGCAAGGTGATTCTCTCCCTCTACCCAACTTTGGCAAGTCCCTACCTGGAGTACTGCATCCAGCTCTGGGGTTCCCAGCACAAGACAGACACTGTTCTGCTCAAGCAGGTCCAAAGAAGGGCCACGAAGATGATCAGAGAGCTGGAGTTCCTCCTCTGTGAGTGAGTTGGTGTTGCTCAGCCTGGAGAAGAGAAGGCTCTGGGGAGACCTTAGAGCAGCCTTTCAGTACTTAAAGGGGGCCTATAGGAAAGATGGAGAAGAGCTCTTTATCAGGCAGCGTAGTTTCAAGATGAAAGAGGCTAGATATAAATAAGATGTTAGGAAGAAATTTTGTAGTGTGAGGGTTGTGGGGCACTGGATAGATGGCCAACTGTGGAGGTGTTCAAGGCCAGGCTGGATGGGGCTTTGAGCAACCTGATCTAGTGGAAGATGGCCCTGCCTATGACAGAAGGGTTGGAACCAGATGGTCTTTAATATCCCTTCCAATCCAAACCATTCTGACTTTGCCTTCCCACAAGCTGCTTGTCTTAAAACTTCTCAAGCTTCCTAAAAGGGCAAGTGTCTTCTGCCACTTGCTTTTGCACTAGACGTACTAAGTGCGTCAAGTGAGGTCTCATATGGTTTTGCTTGAGAAAAAAAGTGCTCTGGTATAGTCACCACATTTGGGTGGGGAGGGGGGTAAAACCAGTCAAATCAAACTCTTTATCGAAAAATTTCAGGCCCATTGAACTCATACTTTGTTTAATAAGCTTCTGGCTCAGCCTTTTTAAAATAACAACAGGTTTCAGGAGAATCACGTTTATGGTACATAGTGAATTAACACATTTTGGAACATTCAGCTCTTTCCAGGACCTGCAGTCCAAGTAAGGGCCCGAGAACCAGTTTCACTGAACAACTGCAGTTTCTGGCCAAACTTGAAATGCTTTGGTTTCAGATAATTCCGCAGTTAAAAATGCCATCCATAAACTCAATGCATTGTTTACAGGCAGGATTTAATAATGAGCACTTGCCTTATCTAAAGTAGCAGAGAACAATGCAGCTTCCCCAAACAGTCCTGATGAGAATCAGCATTACCTAGGTTCAGTTTTAAGTTCTCTATAAAGATTTAAACATGAATCACGCCTTCAGTTACAAACTACTCTCGAGTTGCAAGCTGCAGACGTTAAGTCCGGTTCCCCCGTCCCTACCGAGTCTGGGTTATTATACAGCCCACTATTATACAGCCATTATACAGCCCATATAATGTTATTACACAGCCCATTAATTGCTTGCTTAAAAAAATGAGGTAGGTTACACTATGCAGTAGGTCAGCACCTACCACCAAAGGCAGTGGGCTGGTCCTACCTGACCAGCACTCACTGTTGACTGATGTGCTAACCAGCTGTTGATTGCCCAGAATTGCTCCCATGATTGTTCCTGGCCACTTCCTAGCTTTCTTCCAGGTTGCTACATCACCCATTGTGCTGTAGAAGCCCATCGGGCTGCTTGAGCTGGCGTATTTTTTTGCTTATACTTTCCCCACTGTTTCCCTCAGCAACTTAGATCCCTCACTGCCATTACATAGTCATGCCAGTCTTCCAAATGCTACCTTTGGATCTGCTATAAAGAAGTGATTATTAAGTGTTTTGCATATTGTAGCATTTTGTATGCCACTATTTCTGTAGTAGCTGACTTCGATAATTTCTTCACTTGGTAAGCAAAACTCGTAACATGATGCTCCTTGAGGCTTCACAGAAATGCCGCTTTAGGGAAAGACCTATACATATCCATACATAAACATATACATCGATACATATCTATACATAAACAAAAGGAAAAATGCCATCAACTGTTCTCTAATTCTTATCTACCACATTAAATTGTTATCATCACTTTAACTGAAGAACACACATAGTGGTTTTAATTCAAAGGCTAATGAAGAGAAAACTATTATGTTAACTATAAACAGAGCAGTAACTAATTTCTGCACTACTGGGTTTCCAGAAAGCTGGTTCAGTCCCGGCAATTCAGTCATTCAGTTCTCATTAGTTCAGCAGTATGCCAACATCATGTCATAAATTACAACTAGATAAATACTTAATATCAAAATCACTTCCAAAAACCAGCTTTTTTCAGCCATATAATGCTTGGTGAGGCAGCCCATGAAGTTGAACTTGGGTACACTGAATTGCCCTACTTTTTCATCTATTTGTGTTATATCACTGTAGTACTTGAATAGTGTGCTGGAAAAGACAAATGCTATGGAAAAATTAATTACTACATCTCACAAATAATATTATCCCCATAATTTTCCAGACTCCTTCTACGGCATAATGACAACCTAGAAGGAACTTTTTAATAAAGCAAATGCAACTGAAATTACTTAAAACTAAGGCAAGTATATCAGATTTCAAAGCTAGAGATAAACAAATGTACACTGTGGTTGTGTAACTTCAAAAACATTTACACCATCTCAATTTCCAGCAAAATAACAAAAAAATTATTTCTGAAAAAAGCCTTTAATTGCATACAACCTCAGTGTAGTATAACCCATGTCCTGAATTACACATACTTCAAATTCAGTAGACTGAGATGATAATTCTTTCCCCTTCTTTCAGGGTGAGGTAGAGTCAACTACAGTCCTACTGCTTTTTAAACACTTTATGAACACTTTATGTTCTCCCTAGGAGAACATCTACTGAAATAATTCACATCACAAAATAATCAGAGATGGGTAGTCTGAATTCACCAGAAAGATTAAAAGCTTAATGAAGTACCCCCTCATTCATTAAATAAGTTTCTATGTAAAGGTACTACCTTCAAACATACCACTGCATATGTGAATTCACAAAAAAACACAGGGTAGCACTTTTCAGAACACCTCAATTTTTTTAAAAGAAAAAAATTAAAACAATTTAAAGACTCTCCTGAATTATTTTATTTCATTTTAAAAACAGAACTCAGCTGAAATTGTAAGTCTGTGTACTACTTTTTCCTTCTACTACCTTCTTTGCATCTACAAAAATGCTAGTGCATCTGTGAAAGTGCTAGAAATCTAAGAATGAAATACCTGGCTAGTTTCCAAAAGCCTGCCTTGGGGCAGTGCTGTGAAATTCACAAACCTGAAACACTAGTACTTGGGAAAGGCAATACCAAAGTGATACTAAAAATGTCTCTTTCACCACTTAAATTATGTAATGAATTTTTTTCTGTAATTAAAGAAAAGATCAAGTTATAGGCAAAACAGTGTTCTTTCCACCACGAGCATATTCTCTAAGAAACAAGAAAACTTCAATGTGCAGATTAGTAACACCTGGTGCTGTAAGCATCTAGCCTAGGACAGGGGAGCAGTATCTTACACACACAACCCCACCACCCTCCACGGTTCTGTGGGGTTTGTTTTGGTACACAAGAACATAAAAGCTCCAACTGACCCTTTACTACCTACTGGGAGACACTCTTTCCTTCCTTCCTGACCAGCCCTGCTCAGTATGCTGCTAGAGCACGATGCTGAATAGGTGTTCACATTGTGCCTCTTTCAGGGAAGGCATTATGCTGCTAATGGCTTACCTTTTATCTACAGATACCTGTTTTCAAGAAAGCTATAGGAACTTCATTCACATTTCTGACATAACAAACCGTGCATATTTATTGCAGTGGTCCAAAAGAACTAAAACTCATTCCAAACGTCGTACTCCTTGCTCTCCCTCACTGCTTCAAATAAAGACACAGAAACCAGACACAAGAGAGTATCAGCTGTGGTCCACACTGAATAGTTTTCCTTCAATTAAGACCAAAACAAATATAACTTTTCATCTGACAAGATATTTTCCAGGATAACTAAAACTGCACATGAAGTGTGTTTGAATGGCCAAATTGTTGATCTTCTTTAAATACCTTCCAGCAGTGAGAAGTTGGCAGCCGCATCTCAATTGCATTTTCAAACAAAAACCCAGGGAAACTCAGGAAATTAGCTTTATCTACTACAGGGATATTCAGTTCCCTTAGTTTACATAAGAACAGCAGCAATGTTTGCTCTGCTAAAAGTGAAATAAAAAGTCAGGACATATATCAGGATTAGTTGACCGGATCATACATTTTTGTAACCAGCCATATTTAGATGCCAATCCCAATAACTAGGTCAGAGGAAATTCATTTGCTGTCAGTTGTGGTAAGCAAACGTTTGTAAGGAACTTAGGAAAATGATTATTATTTTTAACTTCATGCTGGTAACAGCAAATGTTAGAAATCCAATAGTCTCTTTAAAATTCATGAAGGCAAAAAAAGTATTCATTGTGTGATTCGATGCACAGAATTTGCAGATGCAATGGTACTTTTTTTTTTTTTTAAAGTGCTGGGTCATTTGGGGGCATTTTTCTTTCCTAGTATTAGAAATCTCATTTTTATAGGTCTTTAATCTCCCTTCTGAACTAAAGACTCTGAAAACCTCCTCCACACAACAGCATTCAGTGAACTTAACTATGATTTTCAGAATAGTTCAGAATTAGAATACTGCTTATGACAGCCAGGTATGTTTAAGTACATTTATAAACAGATTTAACAGTAATTTAAAAGTGTCTAAGTATCTGTCACAAGATCAGTAAAAACAGCCACCTGCAGCAAGCATTCATGACATGTACAGAGGGGTGCAATGAAAGAATTAGTCTTTCACAGATCTACCAAACACTCCTCAAGAGTCTCTGCTCTTGCTCTCCATCTCTCCCTGATCTCTCTCTTCTGTTGCACTGACTGCTCCTTCACCTCTCCCATTTCTGTTTGCACAGAGAAAGAATTCATGAATCAAGACCTCGCAGCTTTGACTTTGCACATGTAATAGTTTTCATACCGCACAACTCGCTTAGGGTGTCCAAAAGGAAGGCCACAGGACTATTTACGCCACAGCTGCTCAGGGCCTCTACTACCTATCAGAAGTGTCAACCAGCCAGCCAGGTTTGACACAGAGATATTCTGCTTTGTGGAGTACACTGACTTATAGAGTATATCATTTATATGATAAATGCTGTCATTTGTATCATATTTTAATATCTATTGCTGTATGCCAATGATTCACCCTCAGCCCCCTTCCTTTAATATGGAACAAATCCCATTTAACAAGGATGTGTGCCCAAGGTACACATGCACTGTCACGTTCGCACTAGACTTCCTGCATTTTCCACTGTAATAAACACACCCATGGGAACAGCAGAGTTCAGGTCTACTCTCCTGTCTCGGTGACAGGGCACAACTGCTTAGGTCCACAGTGATCATTATTTGCACTACACCAAAATCTGCAGTGTCCAATTAGAGACATCAGTTATCTTCTAGGAACTTGCAAACATCAATTCTGCCCACAATTGGTAGGAAAACAAGCCCAGGTAGGGCCTCTCAAATCTAAGCCTCCAACACTGCCTTAAAAAATATTTTCTGTATTTCAGTACCTGGGCACCTGAAGATCCATGACTGACAACAGCAACTCTGTGCTCCTCCACTGGCACGCTCACACCACAATGATGCCACACAACAAGCCAGCTCCAGGGGCTTGAGCCCCAGAAATGTAACACAATTACCACCACAGCCCTGTCTGGGTTAGCTAAGAGCTTACAGCATTATGTGAGGGAAATTTCTGCCTTGCGCTTTCACTTTTACTCTTTGCCACCACCCCAACATGAGGTTTCTATGTTGGGAGCCTCAACTCCCATCCTGCCCACCGTGGGGCCATTCCGTGTGACTGCACTTCCATATCAGATTCAATTCACAGACTTTGGGAAGAACCAAGCATCACCCTGGGTAGCAGCAGCACGGACTTGCTGCACGTCCAAGGGCAGCACATGGCCTCGTTTCTCAGAGACCAGCGGCCTTGGGTCCACCTTCTGATGCATCCTCAGGAAGAAGAAAGTGCAGCTAACCTCAGGAAGCAAAATGCGTCATGTTCCAAAGCTGCCCACAAAGGACAGGGCACAGATGATGAAGGACAGTTTGAAGCAACTACTCTGCTGATACCCATCTATGGCAGAGAGGGCAAGAGTGGGAAGGACACTTTGTTGCAATCATTCTGCCGAAAACTGTCCACAACAGAAAGAGTTTACTAAACCTTCACCCAACCATTAGCTCAGGCAGCTTGACAAAAAAAGACAAACAAGAGCAGAATCACTGCTGAATGTAAATATAGAAATTTTTACAGGTCAGCTAAAAAAGTCTGAGAAAGAGGCAGTAAGGACAACCCCTTCACTCTTATTTCCTATTTCAAAAATACAACTCCATAAGTGCTTTTCAATGTTGTCTTGCACTAACCTTTGTATGCCCACCCACATGCCTAGGACTTCATTTAATACCGCTATACCCGTAGTAAGGCTCTGTATACCTGATGACAATTCTGTTGCTGCAATCCCTCACACTGAGGTATTTTCAGGGGAAAGTTAAGATTTAAAAAAGCACCAGGCCTCGAACTCTAGAATTCCCCCAAATGCAGAGAATTACCTTTTATTTACACATTTATCCAAAAGGAGAAATTATAAGGTGTTTCTGCCACTACTACAACTGGACACTGTGCATTCAAGGCTATCTGTTCAAAAATGCATCTTCAGACTGAAACAGGTTATTGAGCATGCAAAACACATTCTTGCAAGAAGAGAAACTGCAGCTATCACTACATTCAGTCGAGAGCACCTTTAGGGACTGCAACACTAATGAAACTGCTTGATAACTGACTCACTGTCCCATTCATTCCTGCCTTGTACACAACAATTAGGGAAAGGTGAACAAACAGGCCATTTTGTTTTTCTTGGGTTCAGCTGCACACTAACGACAACCCAATACTATACTTAATAGCAAGAAATGCTTCTTCAAGAGAAGCTTAAACAAAGTCAGAAAAGCAATCTTTCAGCTGAGCTGTAAGACATTGCTTTTCCATAGCATACGAAAGGATGTACACAGACATCTCAGCAACAGAAACCTACATATAGGTGAGAATAAGAACACAGGCTGATGTTTCCACATTAAACTTGGTGCCATACGAAAATTTGCAAGAGAGCTCTTGTATGTAAAAATGTTTGGAAAGAAATTCCATAGGAGGTGGATGACCAACTGAAGCATGCAGAAAAATGTAAGAACTGTCTGACTACAGACACAGTACTTTTTATCCGTGCTTTACAAAGCAAGGCTATGCAACCACAGCATGTAGGAGGGACAGACCAAGAAGTTCAGCACTTCTGCAAGTATAATGTAAGCACAGCAAACGAAAAGAGATCTAAAATATTTCCAGTTATAAGAGACCAAAGACTAAACAGACCCAAACTAATGGTCTTATTCAGAGTAAAGACAACAACATAGGCTCATGACCTGGTCAGCACAGTCCATGGGCAGCCAAAGTAACTCCAGCAGACACTGTCCTTTAACCCATGGGGGGGGGAAGGAGACGGCCACAGGCTGTATGGAGGGCAGGATGGGTTCTCTGAGTTTAGTGGAGATGAAGAACAAGATACTGGCTGTACATATCAGCTGTTCAAGATACCCGATTTCCTTGGCATACCTTCATTGATGGAACAGCCACCTGTTTTTGTACGGGGTGCTTCATAAAGACCAAAGAAAAAGGCTTTTCTAAGACAGACGGATGTGAATGAGAGATCAGGCTGCTGAGCTAGAGGCGTTGTTAGCGTTGTTAGACAAAAAGAAACCTGAAGGACGAAACGAGGCAAGGACTGAGGGCAAAGGAGCAGGAGGAAACGAAAGTGAGACCTTTCCCTTCTCGGAAAGGATTTCCACAGCGCCCGCGTATTTCGGGACCCTTCGAGGACAAAGCCCGCACGGAGATGAACGGGCCGGGGGCCGTTCATCGCCCCCTCGGAGCGGGGCCAAGGCTCGGCCACTCCCGCTCGCTGCTCACCAGCTGCTTGAGGTCCTCCTCGGAGAGCCCGGCGTACCGGTACCGCTGCTGCTCGAACTCGTACCGCGTCGTCTTCACCACCACCGCCACCCGCGACGGCCGGAACCCGCCGCCCGGGCCGCCGAGGGCTCGCAGGCTGCGGCGGGCGGCGCCGAGCAGCGGCGGCGCGGCGGGAGCGCCCGGAGCCCGCGGGCAGAGCGGCAGGACCCGGCGGGCGAGGCAGAAGGAGCCGTACAGGAAGCCCCGCGCGGAGGACATGGCCCCGCGGCGCTGCCCGGCGGCTCCCGCGCTGTGCCGCCCACCCCGCGCCCGGGCCGCGCTGGCCACACATGGCCCGGCCGCGCCCCGCCCCGCCTCGCGCAGCCGCCGCCGCCGCCAATCGCGGCGCAAGGGCGGCCCCACCGCGCCCAACCCCGCGGGGGCGGGGCCGCAGAGGAGCCGCCTTCGCCAATCAGAGGAGAGCGCCGGATGGGGGGGCCCGCCCGCCTCGGGGGCGTGGCCAGAGCGGCACCACCGCCCTTCACAGAGGAGACAACTGGCGAGGCCCCGCCCACCTCAGGGGCGGAGCCAGAGTGCAGACATCCCCGCCAATCAGAGGAGAGTGGCCGCTGGGCGCCCCGCCTACTGAGAGGGCGGGGCCAGAGCGGAGCCTATTGGGAGGGGGGGTTAGCCCCGCTCTCCCCGCGCGTCCGCGGAGGGTGCGTGGGTTCCCTCGGCGGGAGCACTGCTGTCCGGCATCCTCGCTGTCCCTCTCCGCCCGCAGGTGGTGAACGAAGCCGCTCGCGCCCCCGGTTCGGGACCGGCGCAGGGCGGGCTGTGGGAGCGCTGAGGTGGAACGCAGAGAAGCTGGGCCGCTTGCTGGTTAAACGTGTCTGAGGAAAAGGGCTTGGAAAGTTAGAATAACGCAGCAGGCTCTGTTTTACGAGGACTGAATGGTGTCTTCATAGAATTGCTAGCTTGGAAAAGACTTTGGAGGTCATCGAGCTCGACCGTACCTAACCACTACTAAATCATATCCCTAAGCAATTCATTTAGCCAGCTTCGAAATACTTCCAGAGATGGAAACTCAACCACCCCCCTGGGCAGCCTGTTACAGTGCCTGACAACCGTTTTGGTGAAGATATTTTTCCTAACATCCAATCTGAACTTGCCCTGGTGGAGCTTGAGGCCATTCCCTCTTGTCCTGTCACATATCACTTGAGCAAAGAGACCACCACCCACCTCACTACAACCTCCTCTCAGGTAGTTGCAGAGAGCAATAAGGTCTCTCCTCAGTCTCCTCAAGACTAAACAACCCCAGTTCCCTCAGCCACTCCTCATAAGACTTGTTCTCCAGCCCCCTGACCAGCTTTGTTGCTCTTCTCTGGACACCCTCAAGGACCTCAATGTCTTTCTTGTAGCGAGGGGCCCGGAACTGAACACAGGATTCGAGGTGCAGCTTCACCATTGCAGAGCACAGGGTAGAATTGCTTCCCTCGTCCTGCTGGCCATGCTGTTTCTGACACAGGCGAAGATGCCATTGGCCTTCTTGGCCACCTGGGCACGCTTTGTGAGGACATGGTAGGAAACATTCCATTTGAGAAGCCCTCCTCTTGCCCATGGCTATTCCTGGTTTTATGACATTTATGGCAATGCCTGAGGAAGCACAGAAGGCGGCGATGTGGTGAGGGCAGCAGGGCTGGTAGCAGAACCGTGCACCTGGGCTTTAGCCCAGGTGAAAAAAATGGAATAATGGACCCCAAGTTAGTTTTTAATGTTGTAAGCAAGCTCTTTAGATGCGCTGTGTGGTTTTTCTCAGGAACTGACTTCCACAGGCAGCACTTCCACACATAAAGCCTCACGTATGCAAGTTTTGCTAATTGCTCACCTTGCGCCTGTTCCTTCCCTGGAAAGTTGCGTCCACTCATTGTGGGGAGAAGTCGAAGACGCAGCTCTTAACCCTCAGTGCAGCACCCTTCTATGATGCCTTGTGAAGAGAGCTTTAGCAAATTAGAGCAGCTAAAACCACACAGCCCTTCCCTACTCTTGTATAACAATATCATCCATCCAGTCCCTACTGTCGGGTGGGAGGATTTTCTATCTACTGATTAGCTTAGCCTTGAAGGAATCTACTTCAAACCAGATTACCAGGAGAGTAATTAAACATATCTAATTCCCTTGCTATCCAGAAAACACCTCATTCTGTTTAACCATTAACTTTCAGATTGCACAAAGCAGTAGGTATTACAAGAACCTGCAGACCAAAAAGATGTAAGAGGCTTTGAAGATTTACAGCTCTGTTCTCAATGGTATCTATTTTACAACTTATTTGGCCACTGAGCTGCTCCTCCAGGATTCCGTGATTCATGTATTACCTTTTTATACTGAGCTGTTTTGATCTTTGTTTGAAAAACAGATCGGCTTCAACCACTGAGGCAAGCTTGTAAATGGAACAGTATTTGAGGCCATTCAATTATCATGTTACTTTTTTTTTAATTAATGCCCACACCAAGCATTATAAGCATAAAATATTAAATATATATTTTAAAAAGTAAATCCAAAGCAGTAGATGTTATCTTAATGTTCTGGAAGCAGAGCTGAGGCATAGAGTATGATGTGATTGATCCAAGATTCCCAGAAGGAAGTCTCTGACAAGATACGTGAAGGGAACACAGACATTTGACGCACCATTGCCTATGTGGAAAAGGTTTAAACTTTCTGTATCACAGAAAATAGGGTTCGTGGGATGTTACAGTTTGCATCTTAATTTGTAAGCAGACTTCCTTACAAAAGTTCAGTAGACACTATTTCACCACTTCCCTACTACACCTTGTGAATACAGGCCTGGTATGCATGAACAGGACATAAGTATCTGCCAAATGACACTTTGCTCAATTTGAGATATATTCACAGTTTGTGACATATGACATGTCTTCATGCCCCATCTTCAATAACTTCAGAGCAATATAGGTGCATCAAGGGACAGATTCATTCATACAGGATTAAATTAACAAGCAGAAGCATTTTAGCCTGGCGTCCTTATTGGATACAAATATGGAGCAGAAGAAAATTCCTACTGTAAGAACTTTTTAAACCCTTGGCCGACCACAACCAACTTTGTTTTGGCCATAGAGTACTTAAAAATTACTCATGGTGACAAAAAACTCAGTATTGCCCTGCAGTAAGGAAAATGCTTCATTTTCCTTATGCCCACTTTAGGCACCAAGGAGTCATGATACATGAGGTAAATGTCATTACACAAATCCATAGAAAGCTAGGCATCCCTAGCTCTGCATTCTATATAGTGAACTTAATAAAAACCTATGTAATAAACTTTAAATAATTTATTCTGTGTTACAAACCAATGTAACTGGAAGAATTTCTAAGTAAACATTACATTATTCCTAAATTGTTACACTAGCTGCAAAACTGGCAATGCACAACTGTAACAGTTTTACATAAGGAGGTCTCCAAATGTAGCCTTTTTCCATCCAAAGGGATGTATATATTGCTTCCAGTGCAGTTACAGTCTAGGAAAACTGTTCATTCCTACTCCTTATTGAAGTCTCTAAGTAGTTCCTTCTTGTGATCATTCAAATAATAACCAGTTATATAGTTAACTAATGCAATAATTTACATTCTTTAGATTTTTTTTATGTGCCTCCAAGTACTGCTGATGCCTGATAATTGTACTGCACTCATTGTGTTGAAAAGGATAATGCTCTCAGTGTTACCTGCATTCACAGAGGAGAAGGCAAACAGACCACCACAGCAATGTTTCACAAAACTGAGTCCTCGGATTTTGAGCCCAGCTGACCACAGCTGTTAATTCAGATTATCCAGAGGAAGATTCCAGATCAGTGCTTAGAGAACACATCACTCATGTAACACGTCAGAATCTTACAAGGCAGGCAGATGAGCACATTAGCAGGTATAGTCTGATTGAATTCTAATCCCAGATTCTATCCATGTATGCTTGCATTCTGATTGCAACGTATGTACCCTTATCAGTGATTACATAGTTAGGTAATGTAATTTGCTTCATAAATTCCAAAGTAGAGGAGGATGCTTCAGAAAAAGCAAAATAAGTGCAGTTACTCCTACGAATGCAAATTATTTTCTTCACACAAAACTAATGAAAGGGGGCAAACTTTGTTGTCCATGCTTTCATAAAAATTTGTTTTAAATAATAGAAATTGACTCTTCTACTTTTCTTCCCAGTCTTTTTTTTTTACGCGAAGCAAACTATACCATCCCTGAAGTGGACTAATACACTGACTTAAACATTTCAGAAGCAGTCTGAATATGATCAAACAGATGCAGATGCATTGTTTTGTAAGAATACCAATAGTGTTTGTGAAAGACGACTCAGCAACCTGAACTCTACTTCTTAGGCAGACAACTGCTGTGGAACAGGCAGTGTAAGCTTTTTGTAGATTTTCCTGCCAGCACACCCCAGTGGTGGGTCCTCTAAAACCCAGTTAGGGAAGAGGATCCTCTTCCCCTCCCCATCCACATTGCATGGGCTGTCAATAGCACTGAAAGCAATATCAAAAGTGCTAGAGGTCTTCCCTGTATTCATTCACTCGATAGAGACATTACCAAACTATTAAGTTCATACCATTTGCCAAAACTAATCCAAAGGTGACTAGTGATCATTACATGACAAGATTTAGGAAGAGATACAAACACCTCCAGAACATAAAATAAGCCGTTTAGGCCACCCCATCTAAGTAGATTTGGCCAGAAACTTGTAAGTTTAGTGGGAGATATCTGCATATGTACCTTTATATTATTATATTGTTAGTTTTCCCTCCTTTTGAAAATTACTGCACTGATAGATTAGAGCTTCCAGCCTTGCATCCCTTCTATGTATAAATGCATCACTGGGATTTGTTAGAAATTAATAAATTATTACATGAATAAAATCCATCTGAAAAAAAAAAAAACCATAGAAAAACAGGTTGCTTCACAAACAGCAGTATTAGCCATGTTTAGCTTCCTGTGGATTTAGGTCACATCCCTACACCCCTCTTCAAGCCACCATAATCCCAAGCATCCTTTCATGGTTTTCCTTTCTCATCCCTCTTACCAAATGCTGCAGCTTGTTCAGAAGCAGGAATGCGCCATTCAGCCCCAAAAGCCTCACAGAAAATACCAAGTTTGCCCTGAAACTTCTTCCTCAAAGGATACCCTCCTCTGAGTTCTGTCACTCAACAACTGCCAGTTTTCATGAAGAACCTGAATTGTCATTGAGCTCTCTACCTCCTGTCCAATTTTTCTGAAACTGAATAGTGGGCTTGAAGTGAGTCTGACAGATAGATGGACAGAGTACAGAAGAGTTTAAATCTTGTTGCCTTTGAAAAATAGGCTTGAAATTCTGCAGCATGGAATGAACTGCCTGTAAGAAGCTCTAACTGAGCCAGAAAATAAGGTAACTAGTTACACATAAATTAAAGCTGTAAGAAAATTGTTTATTATTCAGGCACAGAAATCGCTGCTCTGGCCATCATAAAATGACAACCTTTACATTTTAAAAACCAAGTTAATATATTACATATTAGCATACCTTCAGTCTTGAGAAACAATGAATTTTTGTACAATGAGACTATATAGAATAAATAAAGTATTAGGATCTCAAGAGTAAAAATTTATACCATAAATAGGTTTGCACATACATGTAATTATGTGTCCTCTATTAACATAGCATCCAGAGTCACCAAAATAAACATCTCCTTCCCTTCTCGCTTTTAGGAGACACAGCTTCATATTTAAGAGTGTGTATGTGCACACAAGCCTGTGTATTTGTGTGTATACTTGTGTATATACGTAAGACTCTTGGGAACAGGCAGATCAAAAGAGAGTTTGTTTATTTGTGAATGATCACAAGCCTTGTTCCTCATGCTGGGGGGGGAGTGGGGATGACAAAGTGTAAGTCCTGTGTCTGCTAAAGTTCATTATGCCTCTCCAGGAATGCTCTTTCTTTTGCCCAGAACTTTACAGCTGCAGCAGAATTTAGAGGGATATCATGACAATCAGGTGCTTAAATCCTATTTCACGAAAGGCTTTGATTATCAGGACAGACTTTGAAATCAAACTCTGCATTCAGTGCATAGCCAGCTGAACTCCAGGGCAGAGTTATCACCATGACCTGTTGCTAAATACATATGGCTGCTGTGTTTTACAGCTGCTGAAGTTTTTATAACACAGGGCTTTATTCCCGAGTATGAGTTGCCGCAATGAATCTGAAGGTCAGTGATGCAAATATTGTGGAGATCAGGAGTGAAGCTGATGGAAAGGGACAAAATGTACAGCTAATTATGGAAAGAACATTTTTGCTATCAGCAGTCTGAAGAGTCAAAGAGAATCCCAGTGCTTACTGTCTGACACAGGTGCTCTGTTGTGAAGCACTCCCCTTTTTCTGAAGGCAAAAATTCAGTCCCACTTAAGCTTACTGTCACCCAGATGTCAGACGAGTGCTGATTTTGGCAGGCAAGTTAGGATTCAGCGTAATCCAGGTGCTAGTTCAGCTTCAACTGGATGCTAATCTTGACAGGCCACTGAGAATTCAGGAAGAAGCTGGTATTCTTCCAATTCCATATATATGTTCAGATGGGAAGACTGAATTGTAATTTGACTCTTCATGCGTGACGCAGCTTTTAAGATTGATAAATCATTACAATTACTTTGGTTAAAAGGACTTCGAGATACTTCAGAACAGGTTTCATCTCTGGGGATGACAAATAACATTTGCTAACCAACAATATACAGGGCAGGAGAGAGTTGCAGCAGAATGATTACAGAAATATTTTCTTTATCTTTTGACAGAATGAACAGAAAAACAAAACATAAATGGCATTTGTACTGGGCACAGGCTTAGGAATGGTGTAGTAAGTCTTCACTCACAGAGGGCATTAGAGAGAAATGATGTTTCTAATTCCTCATGAGAGTTGTTAAATAGTAGGCAATAGTTTGTGGAATCACTTTTACAGAGTCACTAAGTTTGGCACTGTTGGGATTATTACGCATATTAGGATGTGTAACATATTAAACTATTTGAAGGAATGATACTGTTTAGGGATAACTACAGCTAAGGCAGATGTAATCTCTGATGATTCCACATATTTAAGAGAAGTTTTAGTGGAGATACTTGGTTATACTGTGCAGGCATTTATTTGTGTCTATTAAGTGGACGATTAACTGTGCAAGTGCTTTTTTTGCTTGACTGAAAAGGGGTTCCTGAGTGCAAGCACATACAATTTTACATCAAAAACCTCATATGCACCTTAGAACTGGCTTGCAGCTCTTCATGGTGAATTCTCCTGGTCTTTATGGCTGTAGAAGGCCAACTGTGTTTCTTTGACCTTTAGCAAAATTCTACAACCAGTATACAAGTCCAGACATTTTCAAAACAGAAAAAAAAATCCGTTATGAAGGCTTGCTTCTGTAGTCCTTGGTCATGCTAAACTGCTACTCCCAATTCTGCTTGTATGTGCTTACAAACAGAATTCTGAATGTTACCACACAGTTTTAAATAAATGCTTTTAGTGAAGCGAAATTTAAAGTTTCCCAAGTGTACCTGTTAAACAACAGAATAATATCTCTTTATATATATTATTAGTTCATGGTTATGTGGTCTTATCCACCAATATGATCACACAGAATCACACAGAATCACACAAGGTTGGAAAGGACCCATTGGATCATCGAGTCCAACCGTTCCTAACACTCCCTAAACCATGTCCCTAAGTACTTCATCCACCCGTTCCTTAAACACCTCCAGGGAAGGCGACTCGACCACCTCCCTGGGCAGCCTGTTCCAGTACCCAATGACTCTTACTGTGAAGAATTTTTTTCTGATATCCAACCTGAACCTCCCCTGACGGAGCTTCAGGCCATTCCCTCTAGTCCTGTCCCCTGTCACTTGGGAGAAGAGGCCAGCTCCCTCCTCTCCACAACCTCCTTTCAGGTAGTTGTAGAGAGTAATAAGGTCTCCCCTCAGCCTCCTCTTCTCAAGGCTAAACAACCCCAGCTCTCTCAGCCGCTCCTCATAAGACTTGTTCTCCAGCCCCCTCACCAGCTTTGTTGCTCTTCTCTGGACACGCTCCAGAGCCTCAACATCCTTCTTGTGGTGAGGGGCCCAGAACTGAACACAGTATTCGAGGTGCGGTCTCACCAGTGCCGAGTACAGAGGGAGAATAACCTCCCTGGACCTGCTGGTGACCCCATTTCTGATACAAGCCAAGATGCCATTGGCCTTCTTGGCCACCTGGGCACACTGCTGGCTCATGTTCAGTCGGCTGTCAACCAGCACCCCCAGGTCCTTCTCTTCTGTGCAGCTCTCCAGCCATTCTTCCCCCAGTCTGTAGCGCTGCATAGGGTTGTTGTGCCCCAAGTGCAGGACCCGGCATTTGGTCTTGTTAAACCTCATCCCATTGGTCTCGGCCCAGCAGTCCAGCCTGTTCAGATCCCTTTGCAGAGCCTCCCTACCCTCCAGCAGGTCGACACTTCCTCCCAGCTTAGTGTCATCTGCAAACTTGCTGAGGGTGCACTCAATGCCTTCATCCAGGTCATTGATAAAGACATTGAACAGAGCTGGACCCAGTACTGAGCCCTGAGGAACTCCACTTGTGACTGGCCTCCAGCTGGAGTTAACTCCATTGACCACCACTCTCTGGGCCCGGCCATCCAACCAGTTTTCAACCCAGGAGAGTGTGCACCTGTCCAGGCCAGAGGCTGACGTGATGAACAAACATTTATTCCCTATAAAACTCCTTACTTCAATAATATATCTAAATGTATTTAATTCTAAAATCTGAAGCCTTTGTAATACTTCTTGAGTACTGGAAGCCATTGTGTCATTCAGGGCATCATTTAGTAGTGGAGTTGTCCATGTTGGGTTTATGGTTGGACTTGATGACCTTAAAGGTTTTTTCCAACTTAAATGATTCTGTGCTTCTGTGATCTCAGTGCAAAGCAGGCTGACTGGAATTGTCAAAAGTGCATCCCAAGTTCTTTCTCAATATGTTAAACTTAAGCTGTCCCTAACATTAATCTTTACTTGAAGGTCGTAAAGCAAAACACATGTGATTTTGTTCCTCCAGGGACTGATGAGTCAGCTAGACATCTTGGGAAGAGGAGTTCCCAGGCGTGCTGTTACAACTTCTGGTAGGTGTCATGAGCAGACTACAGACTGCCCGCAGTTCCATCTAGAATGATCTGAAAAAGAATTTTTAAAAAGTCTTGCTTATTTGAGTGTATTCTTGTTTTGAAACAACCCGGCATTTCATAATACCAGATCAGTAGGTTAAAGTCTGTATATGGTCAGTTCCTGGTTTAGGTAAATATCTAACTAGATAACACAGGATTATTCACAAATATTTGAGCATGTGAATAGTGAATGAAGCCCGTGACCCCCCATGTCAATAAGGACAAGTACATAAGCACTAAGGAGTCAGATGTCTAGATATGACAGTGTGTCTGGGATGCAAATCATCTTGCTCTGTATGGGGAACATCGTCTTAACACTTCATAACAGATGCTCAGTAAACTGAGAAATCCAACATATCTCCAAACAACTCATTGGTCATGATAAAGTACCGAGGGGTGGTTCTGGTGCACAGTTTCTATGACTATGATTAATCTGCAAAAAGCAGAAACAGGTGACTAATGCCAGAAACATAATACTGGTATCTCAGTATCTGCTTAAAAGTTGCTGCTACTATCTGGCCACTGCTAAGTACTTTCTAAAAGTTCTAAACCTCTTATAGGTGAAATCAAAGGCCTTCAGTCTGGCAGAACATTAAATCTAATTCCCCCCACCCCAGCACTCCATTTCCTGTTATGTTAGCATTTAAAGCCAGTCAGACAGTTGTCTTTTCCTCTCTACTTTAGAAGTTACTGAAACCTCCTGGAAAGAATACAGAAACTTAGACTCCAACAAAGAAGTTAATTCTTCACTTTTCCTCAGTTTTAATTACCATCAGGTATGTGTGTGTTAGATTTACGACTGGAAATTCTTAACTACTGGTAAAAATTTAAATAAAATTAACAAGAAATGTCAAACAAAGACAGCAGTTTTTTAGGAGTTCCTATAGCATTGCTGAAGAGTAGTTCCTTTAAGGACTTTTAAAGTATTTTGCTTAAAAAGTAAAAAACTCTCTTATAATATTTTAACATCTTGATAAACACCAGCGATGACAGAGCCCTAATGAGGCCAACATGGGAGGTGTGTGTTTGGTGGACGAGAAAACATCTCTAAAATAAAACAAAGGTTGCGCTTCTGTGATATTATACTTCCCAGCTCACAACATCAACAGTCTCCAACATCTGCGGAATTTTTTGTGGACCCATGTGAGACACATTACATCCTTGCACACTGTGGTCTTCCCTTAAACCAGGCAGACTTCCTGGGACTTACCTAGTCCTAGACTCCAGCATCTTTCAATTCACCCTAATACCTTCTAAAAGAAAACTCTATGCCAGGAAAGAGAGGACAACTCCATCAAAAGAGAAGAGCCCTCAATCAGAATGAACTTGTAAAGTTTTAGAGAGTTTTTGTTGAGGTGCAGTAAAAGAAACAAGTCATAAAACACATTTTTGCCTAGTGACACTGTCATCCTTGTCCCTCACATGTACTTTTCTGGCATCTCTGTTCCCCCTTGGAGATACAAATAAAAAGACCCATAAAATAAATAAATAAATTCATAGTGAGGAAAAGGGTGGGAATCATATAAATGGTTTAGGTATATTTATATATAAATTATATACACACACACATACATTTATACTTTAATATATATATACCTATAGCCCTTTGCTAGCCTATTGCTATGACTGGCATTTCATGCTCCCCTATGAAAGAAATGCCTTATTCCTCTAAGGAATAACAGTTCTTTCGAAATACTAACAGAGTAAGGACCTTCAGCTATTTCTGATGATTGTGATGCAAACAGCACTGGTCTCTAAATGTAAACAAAAATTCTTTTGAACTAAAGAGAGAAACTCCTTATGGCTATGGAGAAAACATGGAAAAATCCCTTAGAAGCATCAGAACCAAGAAGTAACTTTTTCAGAGACATCTTCATCATTTGTGCATCTAAGTAGTGACTTCAATCACCTGCTACCAATAGCAAGCTTAGGTGTTGGGGCTCTGCAAGGTTCATGTGCTGGCAGGATAATTTTTTGAGCCTGACATAGGTACCTTCTTTGTGCCATCAGTGGAAAGAGATGGGCATCCTGCAAGAGCTGCATAGTGTCTGCATTAGAAAACTGCCTATCCTATAACTACTTATGGATTTATGCATATTAGGAGTGCAACCCAGTAGCCCCATGTGCTGAATTTCTAACTGCCTGTAGTCAAGGTGCTTAAAAAACAGGAGTCTGAAGAGTTTGTCTGCACAGATTCATGACACAAGCCTGCCAACACCAGGAAAGCCTCAAATTTAGGGTTGAGATATAGTAACAAAGCAGGAGGAGGTAGTGGCAACAGCTTGCCCTTATTTTCCTGGTTGCAGAACACAGTGTGGTATGGCCTTTTTGTCCACAGGGGTCAGGTACAACTTGTTGCCTGCTAGGAGACCACGGGCCTGTACTAGGCTATTCTATCTGCCTAGCTAAGGGGAATTCTCTGTCACGCTTCTTGAGGCAGATCTACCACACAGCAAAGAATGTAAAGATCTGCAAGTTCAAGGAGAGGAAAAATGAAAGAGGAGAGGCACGGAACTGTCTGAGGCCAGTGGCATTTCACTCATAAGGGAGCAGCCTTGGTCCAGTCATTCACAGATTGCCACAACAGCACTTTTCTTTGTTTTATTTGTTAAATTATTTAGTGAGAAAAGTTTTCATATGCTTAGTAAAGAATTCTGCTCATCTTTCCTCAGCTAGGTATTACAAAGACAATGGAGGCAAACAGTTACAATACTTAAAAGAGAAAATAATTAGCAATGAAAGAAATAGCGGAAGAGATTTGCTCAACTTTGGTCAGCTTAGAAGTTTGCTGTCTACTCTAAATTCATCTCCTCGGGTCACTTTGTGATCAGTGGGAAAAGATAAATACTTCCCAGAGAGTTATTGATCCCATCCACTCTCAAAATCTATTTAAAGAGGAATTGTTCTGTTTTTCTCCACTGAGATTTACAGAGCAATTTGTTGGTAAAAATATCCAAGCTGTAACTGATGAAGTCTGATCTAATAAAAATTATCAGGTACAGCAACTTATTCTTTACAGAATATATGAAATTAATATCCCTAAATTAAAGTTAAGCTGTTCAATTAAGATTTTAAAGTATATTTCAGTAAATGTCTATTTTTAAAATGGTAGAAATATCTCTACTACCTTATACACTGTCTTTCTGCAGCATTAGCATCCCATGGATGTTCTAGTGAAGAATTCTGTATAAAAAATTCTTACAAAACTGTATTGCAAATACACAGAATCACTTTAATGTTCATAATGTTTCACTTATTATGTATATCATATTTGCCTTCTTTTTCTAGTCTTCAGCACTAAAATTAATTTTCATCTAGTTTTTCATGTCTTTTACAGTGTTACAAAAATATTGCATAATCTAGGGAACTGTGTTAATTCAGTTTAACAAGAAGGAAATCGCCTGCTTTAAGAAAAGAAAGAACTATCACATTTTTTGAGACAAAACAGGTAGATGGAATGAAATAAAATGCAGGCATACTTTCTAAATGTATTTCTTGAGGGCTTACTCTTCTTAACATTTATGTAGTCTATTAAGTAGACGTAATCTCTGAAACTTTCATCAATAAAAAGAAGACAGATTATTCATGCACATCCTTCTATGAAAACAAAAGCATATAACCAAAAAATTTAAAAAAATGTTCTTAAATATGCAAGATCTGATCTCTTACATCTAAATGGATGTTTCTATCCTAGTATTTAAAAGTGACCTCAACCTATTCAAAATCCATGAAGTGTATTTTTCTTTCTGTTCTGGAAACAGGAGTTCCAGGGACAGGCATGGGTAACACTGAATGTCTACAAGTAGAGTGGGATTTGGATACCAGTAACAGGGATCTATGCAAAATTACAGACCTTGTGGCCCTGAGAATAATAGAAGAGATTAAGATAAGCAGGAAATGCTAGAAGTTATCAAAAAAATACTTGAAAGGGATTGTTAGAACTGCAGTCAATAACTGGACATAAGTGACAGACAGATGCTTAAACTAAAAGGTCGAGAAAAACACAGCAGCCAACACTCATATCTCAGAATCTGCTAGCTGCCATCTGCATATTTCTATCAGAGGCTTATGCAAATCAAAAAAAATATTTAACTTGTAAATCTGCGTTCTTACACTGCTTTGACACTCCCCTTCCCCTCTTTTTTTTTTCCTTATGAGAACAAAGAGTTCTTATCATCATTAGTTCTGGAAAGGAATCGAGCTCCATACAGACTTTTCAAGTTATCAGAAACTCTTTGTAAAGTCAATAGAGCTTGATTAGAAATTACAGAGGCAATGTTTGATTATTTTGAAACAATCCAAGGAGATCTCAGAGCTAAGGATTTTTCTATTTCCTAAACAGAAAAAAGGTATTTGTGAGAAAATGTAGTATAAAAGCATCATGCTTTCCTTAGCACACTAAATGCTGCTGGGAGGTAGTTAAACAACGGGAACAAGCACTGTAAACTGCAATCTATTTGCCAAAAGGGGAAAAAAAGTCTTGTTCCCTTAAGCAAACAGTCAGTCATAGCTGTTTCTTGTACACGGCCCAATTCTTGTTGAATAGTTGTTAAAAGCAAGATTTTATAGTATAAGGGCAATATGTTACTTCTAATGGCTGTGAGCAACAACTCAAATATGCCTCCTGCAGGCCTTCTATTAGAAGATTGAACGCAATTGTCTGCTTCTGTATCCACTCTAGCAGTTTAGCACAAGGAAGTGAATTTGACGCAGAAACATGACTTATCTTTTGCTAAAATAGAAGAGCTTTTAAGTCTGATTTGCTTTCTGCAAATGTGACCCTAGACTTGTTGTGAGCTCTATTAACAGCTTCTTGAGTAGCATTAAGTCAGCAGCTTCCACCTTACATCTTGCTTTAGTTGCGTTTTTCACTTCGAGCAGCCTACATTTTTGTTATGTTGAAGAAAGCTGGCAAAAGTGGCATGTAATTCTTCACCTGCAAATTTGCCAGAGAGGCAGTTGTTACAGCTGATCAAGAATCGATGTTTTAAATGAAGTTAACCACTGCATAATAAATACCTTAGTAAACACATTATGCTTCAAGCCACTAGTAACTACCTAAGTGATGATATGAATGGGGTATCTGCAACAGATGAAAGTTATAGTTAGCATGGGGAAAAAAAAGGTACAATTTTCATCGCTTACAAGAAAATACTCTGAAAGGATTACAGCATTCCCAGGAAAACTTCTTCTTACCAGATCCACTGCTGCTCACTTGAGTTATTTTTTCATCATCTTCATCATCACTTTCACAGTTAAACAGCTGAAAAGCTATTTCTGACTCCGTGTCTACTTGATTAGCATCTGGCTCTTGTTCAGCAAAGCTTCGCAATGCCACAAGGCGGTGATGTATTGCTGTATACAGGTATCCAGTGTCTTTTGAGCCTGCCTGCAGAACATAAAATGTATACAATCAGAACTAACTGAGAAAAAACTCTTATTTTTCACAGAGAAGCTAACTAACTAATTTTCACAAGGAAAGAGCTGTGTTTTGCCTTTGTAATCAAAACAATCAGTTTAAGATTGACACTTAAAAATTCATTTAAGAAAATAAATTTAAAAACAAGTAAGGTCAAGTTTATTTAAGTGGTCTGAGTTTTATGTGTAGCTGTTTATATTCTCTATATTTACAAGAAATATAAGCTTAAAATTATTATTTCCCCTGAAGAATGACTCAGTTTGTACTGAGTACTTGATACGCCAAATGATTCCTAAATATGGTTCTAGAAGCAATAAAGCAACAACATGTTACTATATACATTCCATTTTGGTTTCCAGAATAAACAAGAGTTTTAAAACCTAACTACAAAAAATATTTGTTATTATAAGATTTAAAGATACCATGAATTCTGCTGCTATTGTTGAGCAGAAGATAAGCATCGTCAAGAAGGGTAAGGAGAACTAGACAAAGCAGCGTTTTGCCAGTACATAAAACCTTGAAGCAGCCGTGTTTTGACTGTCATGCTCCACTCTGGTCATCACATCTCAAGGATATAGTAGAATTGAAAAAGGTGAAGAGAAGGGCACTAAAAATGACTCACGGTATGGTGCAGCTCCTTATGAAGAGCTGAGACACTCAGTCTGAAGAGAAAGAAGAGGAGGGTTTTCAAAATTGTAAAAGTGAGAGATGAAAAAGTGATGGATGAACCGAATATGGTTAGGCTGTTCATCAGACCACACAATAAATGCATTAGGGTGCACTCCATGAAAGCAATAGAGGACTAGTGTAAAAGAAAGTGCTTCTTCACAGCGTAAGAATTAGAATTTGCTGCCTCAGGAGAGAGTGGGGCCAGACAGTATAAGCTGAAAAGAACAGGCCAAGAATATAGTAATAGAAGTTTTTAAAAAAGGAATTAGGATAATTCAGGGACAACTATTTCACAAAATAGATAGAAAAGGAAACAAGTATAAGTGCATATTCTCACAGCCTAATGCAACACTTAGGGACACTGAGGGCTGATGAGGTTAAAAGACCATACAAAGAGGTCATGCTTGCCTGTGCTTCTTAAAAGCACTGCATTTCAGCACTGTCAGAAGTGCCAGCAGAGTACTTCTTAAGATCTTATGGAGGAAACAATCTACCAGAGGGTAACTGACTGCACATGGTCTTCTATAGCCCAACTCTCCACTTCCGTGCATCCTGTGGACTAATTTCTATCTCTATGACTTGGTAATAGGAAGAAATATATCTTGCTCGGATTGGAAAAACACATTTCAGTGTGTACAGGTGGAAAAGCTATGTGAATTGGGAAGCAACAGCAGATTAGGGTTGCCTTTTGTGCAAACAATTCTAGGCCTACAGCCAGGCAAAGAACAAAGCAGTTCAGAGTTGTTTAAGTGTCTCAACTGCAAATGCAATTCTCAGTGGACAAATCCTACCTCTCAGGATAACATAGCTTTTCAGGAAAAGTAAGGCCATAAATATGAAAAAGGCAGGTATTCAGTATGATCATTTCTATCTGTAGACTTCCACTGATTCATTCAAGAGCCAGAGTTCCTCTGTCACTTTAATCTGATATGGTCAGGTGCAAGGTCTTGCACCTGGGTCAGGGCAATCCCAAGCACAAATACAGGCTGAGTTGAGAATGGACTGAGAGCAGCCTTGAAGAAAAGGATTTGGGAATGCAGGTGGATGAGAAGCCCAGCATGATCTGGCAATGTGTGCTGGCCCAGAAAACCAACTGTATCCTGGGCTGCATCAGAACTGTAACCAGCAGGTCAAGGCAAATGATTCTGCCCCTCTGCTCTCATGAGACCTCGCCTGGAATATTCTGGAGTCCTCAATGGAGGAAAGACAAAGATCTGTTGAAGCAAGTCCAGAGGAAGCCACAAAGATGGTCAGAGGGCATCTCCCATATGAGGACAGGCTGAGAGAGTTGGGACTGTTCAGAAGAGAAGGCTCTAGGGAGGCCTTATAGCGGCCTTCCAGTACTTGAAGGGGGCCTAGAGGAAAGCTGGGGAGGGGCTCTGTATCAGGGAGTGCAGTGACAGGACAAAGGGTAATGGTTTTAAGCTGAAAGAGGGGAGATTTATATTAGATATTAGGAAGATTTTTTTTTCTGTGAGGCCAGTGAGGCACTGGAGCAGGTTGAATATGTGGGTGACTCATCCCCAGAGGTGATCAAGACCAAGCTATGAGCAACCTGACCTAGCGGAAGGTGTCCCTGCCCATGGGCATCTCCCTGCAGGGTCAGCCCTCTTCCCAAACCTGGATAAGTACTAAAGGAACAACCTAATAGAGTCTTGTGAACAGCCTCCTTTGCAGCTGGTATCATACGACTCCTCTGCCTCACTGACAAGGAGTCCTTTGGGTTATATCCCTGAACCAAACATATCAATCATTCATACGACATGGGAAAAACAAATTTAAATGGTAGTTAAAAATACCCACTCATGCTGGGGAGGAGTGGGTTCCACTGAATACTAGACCAGTCTCAATGATATACCAAGGCTTTGGTAATGTCTGCTGGGTGTCTCACACATTGACCAAAGTCTCAGTGTCAGTTTGTATGCATACCAGCTATAGGGATGGCATACCACACACTTCAGTGATAAATGAGGAAGCAGATTCCTGCAACCTTTGCCATATGCACACAGCTGTCACGGATCTTAGATTCCTAACATATGTCTATTTCACTGTCCAGAAGTGCCAGGACAGAATTTAAGAAAAGTTTACAACCCTATATGCTAGAAAAACTGCAGCATATAGGACATTTCCAATTCTCACATACAGACGAGCTGTGTCAATCACAGTTTGAAACTGATAGGCTTACACTGCTTGCATATACAGTGCATGGTGCTTTGCTTGTGATGCTTCCTGGAAACTGTGGTTTATTTTTCCTGCCCAGGAGACTGAACCCTTCCCAGAAAGGTCTACTGGTGAAAATATAGACATCCTTAAACTCAGATGGACACTTTCACTTTCCAACCTAGTACATACATACTATTTATTTGCAAAGAAGTCCACCACATTTCCATCCTCAACTTATCAGCCTTTGCTAGACAAAACCAGGATTCTCAAGACTACTGTCTAAGACATGGCTGTTCTCCTCAACTGAGAAATGAAGGTGCTACTCTGGATGGATTATTGGTAGCACTGTGTTGAGGACCATGGCAGAAAGTTGCTGCCTTGTACCAAAGTAACTTATGAATATGTATTTCCCTGTGTAGAAATTCTTTCAGTGTTGCTTCTGTAAAAAAGATTAATTGCCGCATTTGACTCTGGAATGATATCCAACAGTATGTGAAACAGAGTCTAGAAATTTCTGTCCTAAGGCCATATCTCACCTTCATACCTTTTTTTTTTTTGATATATCAAGGGATAGTACTTCTGACTAATTTCATAGTAAATGCATGTAACAGCTATGCACAGCCTGACAAAGCACAAAATGACATTTACTAAAAACAAAGCCTCAACAACTCTTCAGAATCCTAGATCAAAGGCGGATTTGGGTGTGGGTTTTATCTCTTGCTTACCTGAATTAGAAATACTTGAACAGAGTGGTCCTCTTGGTTTGTTGCAGTGAAGCACAG
Organism: Cuculus canorus; assembly: GCF_017976375.1. NCBI lineage: Eukaryota > Metazoa > Chordata > Aves > Cuculiformes > Cuculidae > Cuculus > Cuculus canorus. Next base: position 65,383,324 of record NC_071441.1, on the reverse strand, counting down.
GCTCTTGCTGTTTGCTCTTTTTATAACCATTTGATCCCAGAGTCGAGTGTTGAGAATCAATCTCAAGCTGCCTTGATTTCGCATAACTAAAATAAGGTGGTTTATATGACAGGTCATTGGAACCATTTTATTTTTTACTGCAGCAATTTTTTCTACAACGAATATACAACTAATATTTTCATGAATTACTCTTTTACAGTTGGTCTAAAACCTGACATGGTGAGATATTTTTCTAAATTATTTTTTAAAATACCAAAATATATTTGTTTATTTTAATACAGCTGGCATACAAAGCAAATGCTGAAACAGTGCAATACAACATCAAAAAATAACAGTACAGGAAAAACAACATTCCAGAAGTGACTTGAAACAGTGCTCCTGGGAAAGCAGAATCAACAAAGACTAACTGTGAGACTGGTGACTGAGCTAAAGATACACTGCAGTAGGAACATATGGAACCCTACAACACACATAAGTGTGTGTGTACTGAGTGAAAAATGCCCAGTACTTCAGTCCATAAAGCAGCTAACTTCATCGGGAAACATTAAAAAGATGCTCAACAACTTGACTGAAATAGAGCTAGCTACTCAGTTTTAAATGTTCTCAAACAAAGTTATTCTGGTCAGCAATTGAACAAATCAGTTTAGTGTTTTGTGTATGAGTTGCTTTGTTATTTAATTCTTACTTAGCCTTGACTGCAGCATTCCACATTTATTGCTAGAAGTGTCATTAAGCCTCAGGGATCCTCTGCCTCTTTCAGTCCAGGTTAAAGAAAGCTTATTAAATACAAAAAGCTTGCAGTTGATCTGAAAGAGAAATACATGATGGAAATTGCCAGCCAATGTTAATTTTAGTGGTTCTAAAACTTCATGTTTTCAAACGTTTTTATATGGCTTTTAATAGACTTGCACACATTTACAAATATAGATACATCACCACTACTACTTAAAAGGAAATTGCTCCCAGATCTGTGCTAAGCTTTCTGCGAGTCACGGAAAACATTCAGCACGAATCCTATTTTATGTTGTCAATTATTTCATCTTCATTAACTCTTCAGCTGTGATATCCACTAACACAGCAGAATCTGTTGCAAGTGTCCTACAATCTTATTCTCTTACTCATTAGGAACATTATGCAGCCCAGGATACCAGGCGAGTACTACTCCAAACAGAGAAAAATTTCATGTTCTGACAAGAGAGAAGACTTAATAAATTATACAATCATTTAACTTCCAACGTTAAGATTTTTTAAAATCATACACATAATTGCTATTTCCGGAGAAAATAACAGTTTTAAGATGAAAAGTAGAAAGATACATCCTGCTGGACCAGGAATATAATTGATATTTTAGATGAACTATAAAATTAATTACTTTGAAAACACGTTTCTTCCCCCCCCCCCAAAAAAAGCCTTTGTAATTAAAAAAATCTTTACTTAAATCACTTCCAGTCTAGAAGTTTTAATTACTGTTGGTATATGTGTAGATGCTTATAAAATACAAGTGTAGAATGAAGTTCTGAAGCAGTTACTGAAAGGGACTACAAAATAAAGAAATACGGCATGAAAAAGAAAATATCAGCCTACAGAAAAACAGATTAGCAGAGACATATCTTTTAAAACTTAAAATGTGAAGTGAAGTTGTTTCCAGATTGTTGCAAACTGATAAATATAGATGTTCTTTTCAACAACAAAACTGTTCTCTGTCAAGGCTTTATGAAACACACACCTGTAACACGTTGTGCTCTGCTTCTTCTCCAGTTATAACTTCAACTTTATCTAGCAGAATTTTTTCCACTGGCTTGGAAATACAAGCAGCTGCTGACTCAATTAGTGTTGCATTCCTCAACAAAGCTGTTTCTGTAGGGAAAAAAAAAAGGAAATCAGGAAATCCTTTCTGTACAGAAAATATTTCCAGGACAAAACTAGCACATAGGATGGCCTGTGACCTCAGTAAGCCCTGTGGTGTCTGATATGATTTAGTGTTACTAGTAAGTTTTTGGCCAAAGCATGGCATAGAAAAGAAAAAGAAAAAAGCTGGAATATTGTAAAATGTCTCATCTGTTTAGGCTCATTTTCAGTTGAACAGGGCTCTCTGCAGTTGCAGAGCTTTGCCAAAACGAACAACTGTAGAAACAAGCCCTAAATAATCAGAAGTTGATTTTCTAAATGAAACTGGTCCCTCATATTGCTGTGCAGACCAATAAATAATGAAAAGCACATGTCCCAATATCTGAATAGTAACACATATACAACAAATATTTGACAGGAACAACATTAAACAACAAGGAACAACATTGGTACAAAATTTTTTCTGTTTGCATAATTGACATACGTTTTCCATAGGCTTTAATGTTTTTTTTTCATTTGTAAGAACGTTTATACAAAGTACAAGGATGCAATACATCTGTTACTAGAGAGGGATGCAAAGACAGGTGCCTACTTGGTATTTCCTCACAATCTAAGCAGCTTGCATAGTAGAAAAGCTGACACTAGAGTCACAAACAACCCCTGAAATCTGTGTGTGGGGAGTTTCAGTCCTACAATTAGCAAACAAATACGGCAAAGTAATTTATAGGAGCAGTCACAAAATACAAGGAGCCAACAGCTTAAAACTGCAGTTAAAAACAGTCCAAAAGGCATTCAGAAAATTCACTGCATTTTTTTCAAATAATAAATAATAACCTGTAAAACTCTATCATTTCCTGAGTACCTTAGATCATTCATTCTGAAGTTAGTCCAGTTCAAATGTCATCACCAGTAGCTGATTTCTGAATGCAGATTTTGGCACATACTGCAAGTGTACTAGTGATTGGATAACTTGAGAATAAATGACAATTACTGACCCCTACTCATTTAACATCCTCCAAGAATACAGCAAAACACATAATAATAAAGCTAGCTGTAGTGGTTTGCTGGTAAGTGCTCTTATTTGTTTGAGGACTGACATGAGAAGATTCTGTGTACATGTATGTTATTTGTCCTTTATACAAATTGGCTTCATTACATGGCTTGGGATGTCTTTCATGACTCTAGAAAAAAAACACAAAACAAAAATTCCCATTTAAATAAAATGGCTAAATCATTTCATATCAAACAGAACATTGATCATTTAATGCATGCTAGGCTGAAGATTAGCAATTGCAATATCTTAAAAGTAAAAACTGCCTCAGATGATACCGTTTCAATCTCCAGTGGAAGTATTTTTATTATCATAAAATCAGTACATCTTTCTTCCACCAAGAAGAATGGCCTCTTTGTTTGGATCCTGGACTAGGACTTAAACACACTAAAAGACTTAGAAGTTTAAGTACCAGCTAATGTCCAGTTTAAGCAGTTAAGCCCCAGAAAAATAGCTTAAAATTCCCAGATATCACCAACTTAACCATGACCTTCAGGTTTTCACATGTCTAAATAAATCCTTCTGGCTTCTAACAATGCTCAGTGGCTCAATTCCTACTTTGTAATTAAATCCTGCTCAGAAGTCATAACCTAGACCAACAGTGGCCAAGCTGTTCCACTGGCAGATATTCAAGCTGTTTCATTCTACTCCTACTAGAAAGTGAATCTCAATTCCATTTTAAATGGTGCAGTTCTTATTGGGAAACACCTTTTTGTCTGAGCTTCCTTCAAGACTTCAACCATTAAGCTGTCTCACAGCATGCACAATGTAGTTTCACAGGGACAAGATCTAGGATGGGTGTTCACTTTTCCCCTCATACTAATTTCTCCCATTTCATAAAGGAAACAGAGTGGTGGGGACCACGCCCTTTTATCTTCTGTTGTGTCTGTCCCACTTTGCATAGAATATTTAAAATATTTTTCATGTCAAAAAATGAGCAAAAGACAAGTGCATATTGGTACGGGTTAGTCATTTGAGCACTTATCTAGGATGGGGAAGACAGGGATGCCTATCCCTCCTACAGCAAATACTTAGATATTTTCTCCTCAACAGTCATTGGAATCATATATACTCACATCTTTGAAAGAACAGGAGGAGCTTAAAAGATGCAATCTCTGAAAAAATATATTCATAAGTACATTAACCTTGATAAAAAGCTTACCAGCGTTTACAGTTCTTACCAAAACTCTCTCAACCATGTTTTCTCCAAACACAAAGTCAGAATTCCTGCTGTTTTGTAGACTTCTGTCTTCAAACAACTGACTTCTGCGGGAACAAAATAACAGAAAAATATGATTTAGAACTATTTATAACTTTGTGAAGAATATAAATAAGTTAATGCATTTGCTTTACCGCACCTTACATTAAAGTAAACCAAAATGATCGCTGAAATAATCAAATTCTTCAAGAGAATCTGAGATTATTCCCTGCATAACATTTCACATAAGGAATTGAGAGTGTCACACTGTATTTCATGAAGATTACTGAGAATGTTCCTTAAAAGCAAAGAATAATAAGAAAAACAACATCCCTCCTTCTCCTCAGAGAAGTGTCTTACCCCAGAAATTTTAATGAGCTACTTTTGTTTCCTGGTCTCCTTTTGCTACACCAGTATAATACCAACAACTAACAATTATCCTTTCCTGTTAGTGCAGCACTAGCACCCATCAGAATAACGTATTCCCTGGTGCCTCACAGGCGCTCCTTGGTCATCCATTTCACATCCTGGAAAGGCAGAGAGGCAGTGCATACTAATGCACACACTTCGAATTCAGGTAAACACTGCAAAAATGAAAAGGCATGATAGCAGATGGCTGATGATGAAGTATAACTAAAACAGGAAACAAAGGTCTTCTTCCCATTTTTCAGTGACTTGTTCCACAAATAGATTTAAAACGAGAAGTGAAGAAAACTAAATGCTTGCAGTCATTTGGTACTGGCCCAATTTATTTTGGTGATACAGATTCAAGAGAAAGTTTCAAGGAGTTGGTAAATCACTTTGCATTTAGGATCTCTAGTTCTTTGAGTATGACTGGGTTTCCCAGAAGCCTCATTAAAACAGCACTTGTCCTTCTCTGTTGTCCCTTTTTCCTTGTCAGTGACTCAGGTTTTCCAGATAAAAGTTTGTTTCATTTTTTTTTTCTTATAATGCCACCATAACAGCTCTAAGTTAGCCTCTTAACTCTCAGGGTTTAAGAGAAGAAGGTAGACGCATGACATAGTCACAGCTTGTAAAACGTATTTTACTTGTGGATTATATTCAACAATATTCTCATATAAGTAGACTTGTGATTTGACCTGCTAACTACATAGCCACTTTAAATAAACAGATTCCATTTTTTTATATAAGTCACTAGAAACATCCTTGTATACATCTTTGTGTGGAAGTTCCTGCTACTGTGGTTTTCGGGTATTTTTTGAGGGTTTTGTTTTTTTGGGGGGGTTGTTTTGTTTTGTTTTTTGACAAAAGGCTTATACATTGTCCATGCTTTCTGTAGAGCTTAATCATTCCATCTCTTGCTGGCATCGGCAAAACCTCTGAAGTTCTTGTCTCTTTCTGTTCCAGAAGAACAACTTAGCAGGAAGATGATTTCATGTTCTGTCACAAGCTGTATCCTTCAGCACCACTTATCTGCACTTCCAGATCATTTATGACCCGTGCGAGAGCTTAAGGGCACATAAGTCATGCAGAGAATATTCCTGTTAATAAGCTGAGTTTGTTGCCAGAACTTTGATGACTGCTTTGAAAACTGAAGTGCTTGGGGATGTGATTTAGTAGTGTAGTAGGTACAGTTAGACTTGATTATCTCAAAGGTCTTTTCCAACATAGACATTCTATGATTCTATGATTCTGTGTTCACATCTTACAATGTTCTTGAAATCTCTTCATGTAGAATGAAGGAATTCCCAAGTACAAGCAACCTCCATTTTACACTTAAGGAAAAAAGCATTCTTTTAACATTCTCATGCTTGATGTGTTGCTAGGACTAAGAGCAAGTAAGAAAGAGGTATTAGAAAAAAAACGTCTCTTTTCAGCCTTGAAACCTTCCATCCTTGTTTTGGGCCGTGAACAGGGAATCTGAAGTGCCTTTAAACTAATAAGTTTCTTATCTTTAAGAAAAATCCCCACTAAAATTCATTGAATTGTGATCAATTTCTGGCCCGTAATTTCATCTGCTGCTTCTAGGCTGCTCTGAATGGCAGATAGCAAATCAGTAAAGTAGCAAACCCAGAAACTAGAGCTTCAAAGAAATAATGTGGGAAATGGATTTTAATATATTATTTTCAGAAACATAAGGAAAAAGTAATCAGTGCAGGATCATTCTTTTTCCAGACAGTTAACTGGAAGTGCCAGCCTTAAAGTTCTATTAAAACCTCAAAGTCCTTATATTGCTGCAGGATAAGAACTGTGTGCCAGGGATGGCATTGCCATGGAGATACAAAACAGAGGTACTGAATTCAGGGAATGACCACAAAGAAGGAAGAATGGGAAAAGGAGAAACGTGGATAACATACTGGAAAGTGACTATGGAAAGGAAGTAGATCCAGGTACTGTCTCAGAGTGTTCCAAAGGGTCTGAGCAGCTGCCAGTTGCAGTGCTGGCCTAGAACCCTTGCAGTTTTCCAAGCAGATCCTTGTGCAAAGCTGAATACGTGAACAGAAACCTGTGTTTTCCCAGCATTATGTTCCTGTCACGACACAATCTCCTTTCCAAGCTCCTATTCAGACTTAAGAAACTGCAAGTTCCTTCTTTTCAATTCATTACTATGGCCAGTTCAGGAAATGGAACTGTTAGTGGTTTCCTGGGACATGGACAGCTGCAGCAACTGCAGAGGGCTAACATACCATTTTCATTCATCTCTACACAGAACCAAATCACATATAGAAGAAGCAGTGGAGGGGGAAGCAAAGGAAGAGGGACGTTTGCAGGCAGCAGCAACCCCTGCTGTTAAGTGTCTCTGCATTTTATTTTGTAAATAAATGTCAATAGCTATATCTTGACTGATAATTAAAAACAAATCTAAAAAAATATTTTCCTAGCCATGAACAGGTCTGGCTGCAGTCTTCCCTATTGTTCAGCAAATACAAGGTCCAACAAAAGAAAACCCATGAGAGTATCCCTTTAGCACAGAAACCAAGAGTTGCAGAGAAGAGACAAAGAGATGGTTGTAGAACATGTTCTAAGACAAGACTCAACTCAATAACTTCACTCAGTATGAATGCATGTGTGTTCAAATACATAAATTTTCTCACCGGAAAATGTCGTTGTGCAAGGGTGAACAGCTAATTAACATGAAGTTTCTGGTGAAACTGAAGAAATCCATGATGGAAACTTTTAAATTAGAGACTGACGCTTACAGTGAAGAGATCCCAGATCCCAGAGATGCTCAAAGTAACCCATTTTTTGTCTGTAGAAGATGTGAAATCAAAAATGACAGAGATCCTCAAAACCCAGAATTGCATTGAAAGTTGGCAGCATTGTGTGCAGCTGTTTGCCAACTCAGAAGGGAACTATTTTGAAGGTGATTGCAGTGGGTAGTCTTAATTTGTTAAATAAAGAGTTAGAGGCATAGTCTCAGGGAGTTTTGTGTTGGACCTCAAATATAGAGTGTTGAACTTGTTTGAATACCTACTGTCTAGTTATCTATGAGAAAATACTTAAGCCAAAAAGATGTTACTGAAGTGTTTTAAAGTATCAGTCAATATGGATCAGAAAAGTGGCCCTTACACCCCCCTGCAGTTTCTGAAGAGCAGTACGTGCAGTAAGGACCTAGCTGCGTTTATGTTCATTTTCAACTTGACAGATAAACCAAAATTTACTACAGGTGTGATACACAGAATCAAGGAGGCGCAAATAAGCAGATTAGCAATTCCTCTTCAAAAAAAAAAAAAATGCCATGAACACTTTTAAGTCTTGTAACTTGTCAGCACTGAAATGCTGCATTGCATTTCTCTGTATATCTACTTCACAAGAGAAAGCCACTCACCTAACTTTTCCCAGGTATTGTGCAGATGACAGAAGGTAAATAGAGTTGGAATATCAATATCAACTGATTCTGAACTTAGTACCATCTCCCCTTTAGCTTTTCCAGTTTGTGTATTACCACCACTCTGAATATGCTAAAAATCCAGTGTGCTGTGTGGTACCATGTTGTCCTCACAGGCTGTCAACACAGCATTAGTTGTGACAGAAAGGGATAGGCTGGCTCTTCCAAAGCACAGTGAGCATCTGCCCTCTAATAATACTGTTCATTTTGATAAGGATTAAGAATCTAAGTTGTTTGTACATGTAAAATACCTCATCTCTTTAGAACCCCAGCACTGTGCATCCCAAATGTTATATGCAGGAACCTTCACCTGTGACCCATCCAGGCCTGAAGAAGGTTGGATTAGACTCCTTTGCAGCTAACACACTCTCTGCTCTTCAGGTGGGTGGAAGAAAGGAGGCAACACCACAATGAGTCATCTGTGGCCCTAGCAATTATGAAATGTCATTCTATCATCCTAACTACTCTCTGTTCTATTCCAGATTCTCCAGTTAAATAACCATCATCAGCCATCAGCAAGCAGCACTACTATCCACAAGATAGTCTTCTGACACTAAGCTGGCTAACCACAGACCGAACATTCTCAGTGTCCAGCGAGAAGCAATAGCACACTTTGCATCAGTATGAGCTCTTTCAGCCATATACAGAGGCAAGGGCATGGGACAATGACCTACTTCAAAGAAGTCACCTTCCTTATCAAGAAATTCTGAAGTCCATGCTGGTCAACCTATCAGAAGCCACCCTGTCACAATCATCACAGCTAGCTGTTCACGCCAGAAAGAAGAAGCCACCCTGTCACAATCATCACAGCTAGCTGTTCACGCCAGAAATTCTGGTGTGTGTACAGAAGTACAGCTTCAGTTGCAGGATTCACTCTGTCTTCCAAATCACTCCTGTATGGTTTTCTTCATATCTCCTGTGCTCAACATGATGATACGTTTTGGTAATTCCTGAGTTTCCCTGCACCCATTTCTGAGATGCAGCAGCTACACAGTCAGAAGAGAGTTCTCCAAAGGGACACAAAAATGACTGTAAACATTCAAAACTGGGATATATTTTGAGCTACCAAAGCTGCAGGAGATGGCAAACCAAAACAGTGCCTTGAGGGTTGCTAATTAGAAACAAACTGTCCTACAGAGATTAATTACTGGCAGGAGACTATTTCTTATGGTGTATGGAGCTCATGTCAGCATTCACAAATCCTGGCACCACACACAAACACCACTGGGCACTGTGTGGGTGTAGATAGCATGGATTTAGTACCATGTTACAAATGTTGGACAAAAAGGCATAGTGACATAGGCCAAGTGACAAAATTGTGTAGAAATATAATAAATAGAAACTTACTGTATTGTTTTACAGCTAGAAAGATTCGTGGTAGTAGATAACCTCACTGCTGTTTTGGAACTTACTGAATTCTCAGCTGAGGAGTAAGAGCTGTCTTCAGGTGGCTATGAATAATAAAACCAGATTACTTAATTAGAGCAAGCTTATTTTCTGCTATAAACAGGTCTGCTACAAGTCCAGAGTCACTGTGGTGTTTGTAGGTATAGCTATATGTGGTAGTTGGCAGGACTTCCTCTGGCTGTGTACTAAGCTGGTGCCCTTAATAAAAATGTTAAAATGTTACTTTCTAAATAAACAAAATCTAGAAGACCCCATAAAGCTGATTTTCCCAAAGAACCTTCATATCTTTAAGTAGAGACAGCCTGCAATTATGAGATGTTTTTTCAAACACAGTCAGCACAAGTTTAACCGTTCACACCATGTCAGTGATGTATCGATTCCACTGCAACTGATATAGGAACTTTCTTGAAAATGATGCAGTGGAACAATTAAGTGCTTTCAAACAGCACTGTTTGTTGTTGTTTTTTTTAAGCTGAGCTCCAAACACATACTAGCCAGCAAAATTACTTTTCTTTTTACCTGAACACATGCTTCTTTCTTAGTCACAAGAGATAGTACAGGATTTTCAGGACAGGTCAGGGCTTGTGGGGGTTGTAAAATGGCAGGTCTAAGGACATTCCGCAACTGACTTTGTGACAAAGATCCTTGGAAAACACAAATACAAAATATTTAAAGAGATTTTTCCTTCACATCATTAATAGTTGTCTTAATGTCAGTTAGCAGCGTGTCCAGATTGCAAACAAGACCAACAGCATCCTGGCTTGTATCAGCAATGGTGTGGTCAGCAGGACCAGGCAAGTGATTGACCCCCAGTACCCGGCACCAGCGAGGCCACACCTCAAATCCTGCGTTCAGTTTTGGGCCTCTCACTACAACAAAGACATTGAGGGGCTGGAGGGTGTCCAGGCAAGGGCAACGACACTGGTGAAGGGGCTGGAGAACAAGTTTTACAAGGAGCGGCTGAGGGAACTGAGGCTGTACAGTCTGGAGGAAAGGATAACGAGGGGAGACCTTATCACTCTCTGCAACTCCCTGAAAGGAGGTTGTAGCAAGTCTGTGTTGGTCTCTCCTCTCAAGTAGTAAGTGACAGGATGGGATGAAATGGCCTCAAGCTGTGCCAGGAGAGGTTTAGAGTAGATATTAGGAAAAATTTCTTCACTGAAAGAGCTGTCAAGCACTAGACAGGCTGCCCAGGGAAGTAGTAGAAGTTGCCATCCCTGGAGGTATTTAGCAGACATGTAGATGTGGTGTTTAGGGACATGGTTTGGTGGTGGAGTTGGCAGTGTTAGGTTTATGGTTGGTCCTGATGATCTTAAACGTTTTTTCCAACCTAAACAATTCTGTGATTCTGTGATGTAATTCATACCTATATGTCTCGCTGCTTTAACTGAAAGTGTGAAAGCATATTTAAATTACTACTATGACTAGCTACATTTTCTGATAAATTGTAATTCCTTCTAAATTACAGAACCCTATAATGACACCAACCCATTATCCTAGCAGAATAAGAAGGTAATGAGTTACATAAATAAATATACATATTTATATTTATAAAATGCATCTGCATTTCTATATTTAAATATATCTCTGTATTTATACTCATATTTAAAGCTTTATGTTAAATCTATCTTCTGATATTTCAAAGTTAATGCTGCTCCTGCAGACACCAAGAAGGTTCCTCATTGCCTTCTCCAGGATCAGCGTTATTCAGTTAGAAATGTGAAGTGTCACTATTCAAAGTTATATTCAATCCACTCAGGAATGTAGTCAAGGCAGAGGCTCAGAACAGAGTTTACACCATATTTGCACTGTCAAACAAATAACTTATGAACCTCATAAAAATACTTAGCGCATCATTCAGCATAGAAAGGAGTTGTCATGTTTTTGCCTTATGTATCTGTTAAGAACGTCCTTGTGGAATAAATAATGCAATGACAGTTACCTTCTTTTGTACTTTTGATCAAGTCAATGTTTCTCTGAAGAAGTGCTGAGGTCATGAATATGTTATTCTTCGCTACTACAGAACAAGGAATTTAAAACTTAATAATGAGTAATGCAAACTTCAATTATTAATTCATGTCTCTCTAAACTCTTCCTATTCTGGTAGTACCTGAGCAATATTCCAACCTATCCATCTAAATAAGATCTATGAGATAACCGTTACTATCTCCATTTTTGGAGATGGGGTTGACGTAGACACAGAAAACACCATGGGTGTTCTGCTATGTCAGAGACAGATGTCTTTTCAATATTAACAGACGTTTTAAGCTCAAAAAATTCTTCTTTGGCTTTTAAAATCAGGTGCTGCTGATTTGCAAAAGCCATTGAAATGGCAATGCTGGTCCAATTTTAGGCATTTTTAAGATGGGTAAACAAAGCCCAAGAACATGGGAATAAATAAATGTGCCCTGCCCTGTTCTGGTAAAAAGACTTTCATAACTTACAAGAGTGATGGCAGCGCACTACCGATGCTTTCTCTGTTTTAAAAAAAGATACCAAACAGGAGCCAGAAAGTGACGGCAACCATGTACCACATCCTGTAAAACGAGATGACTGATGCTCTACACACAATCACAGTTTCTCACTGCAGAAAGAGTGTGTTTTGTTCCTATAACAATGTTGTGTCTTCTTAAGATTGTTTAGAGATCCTTCAAGCCAAAGTCTGTCAAGGATCTGTCTCTGGTAGGAGATACACACTAGGCTTCACTACAGACTCCATCATTCCCAATAGCTCTAAGTGGGAGAATATTTCCAGCCTTAATAGCTAGGTGGAAGACAGGCTCCCAGAACAGAAAATTAGGTTCCTGTAGGACCTATCACCATTAAATTGCAAGCAAACTGATTAACGTAAATACTTTAACTCCATTCTGTTTTTTTCAAGTATAATTTATGTCACACTCTGTAAATGCCTGTTTGCAAATTATTCAAAGATTGCAGGATTCCCTAACAACAAACGTTTCTTGTATTCAACTGCCAATTCTAAAACATCCCCTTCTTCTGTCCAAATACCAGGCTAGTACAATGCGCTGCAGCACTGGCCTGTAGAAAAAGTATTGACGTACACCTCTCTATTTTAGATAACATCTGCTTTCCTACATAAATATTTATTGGTTTTGTTGTTTTCTTTTTTTTTTTTTTTTTAATTACCTGAGTGGGAAGGAGGGAAGGTAGGGAGGACGGTAAAGGAAGATGATCTCCCTCTTTTCTGAACAAGAGTTGTATCTGAAAAGATAAAAGGCTGAAATTATCATTTGTTTGGGAAAAAAAAAAAAAAAGATTAATTTTCAGGTTAGCCAATTTGATGTCATGCCTTCATTGGCAGTAGAATGAATTATTATCTGCTAACTACCAGCTTTATGAAGTAGCCTGTTAGGTTATGCCTGTACTGCTGAATCGGAGGCATCTTTGAGACCAGATGGCACAGAAATGCTTATTGCTAGCCCACTCTGTAACAGTTCTGCCCCGGAGACCACCAGTCGGAAAGGTTCACAACATAGCCAGGGAGTGAGCCATTTGTTAATTAGCACCGACAATCAAGAGACCAAACAATCAAGCTTCCTCCTGCATCCTGCTTTATTCTTTGGCATAGTCATCCCCTAAAGTTTCTTCTACACCTGTGATTCTTCTGCGTATGATCTCAGCATAATTTTCAGAGTAAACTCAACTTAGCTTATCTTAAATCCTCTTAGCTACATTCAGATGTGTCACAGGACTATATAAAACAAAATATAATGTACACATATTAATGCCTAAATTCAGAAGTAACTTTCTGGTCTCATCTGCATGTTAAATAAACATTGTAAAAGCCAGTCATCCATCCTTCTACACAGCAGCCTCAGTGTCTTACGCGCATTTCCCATGGAATCAACACAAGGTCCTTAATAGGCCTTCCAGGTCAGCTGTTGGCTGGATGGAAGGAGGGGCCCTTCTAGAAACTGCTCAGCATTTTCAGGGATTGCTCAGGGAACACTGATCTCTTACACAAACCAGGGAGTCTCATTCCTTTCCAGCCCTCCTCCTCCCTTGACTGTGTGAGCAATTCAAAGAAGCAATATGTTATACACAGATTTTTCGGGGCTTTATATAATATTATGTAAGTATTGAAAAAAATACATTTTTTCTAAAGAAGGGATTTGTTGGAACATACCAGCAAGTTTCTATGAATGTTTAAATTCTCATGATTTGCAGCATTTCTACAGTGCAGAAATGTTTCTTAGACTGGAAAATTCGCTCTCTTCTTTACCAGATGAGAATACAGAACTATAATAATCAAAACATGACTGGAGCTAAACACCATACCTGTGTTAGACCCAGAGTCAGACTTCTGGAAAGTAAAAGATGATGATCTTGCACACTTCCCGGAACAACTAATGAAATCTAGAGAAAAGTAAATCTAATGTTCTGTAGGGACAGACTGCAAGGAGATTTCAGCACAATATCATGATACAGAATTAAAACCTCAACATGACACATTCTAGGAATGACTTACAGGAACAGTTTTAAAGCAGTACCTAAGAACACAAGGGCTTTGGAATCTCAGTCAACACCTGGTACAAAGGCCTAGGGAGTCTTCTTTATTTCTACTAAGTTCAGGGGACTTAAATGAAGCACTTGCGATCCATTCAGAGCCCACAGGCTCAGAAGACATTAAGACTGAGAAGTTACATTATAATACAGCTAAAAGAAACAGGAAAGGGCAGCTAGGAGCTCATACAGGTGTTGAATGTACTTGGCAACTTTTCAGGGCTTCTGGAGTTTGGTGTTCAGGTAATATAAGAAGTAAGATTGAAGGGACATATGTATTGGGACACAATAGGTGGCTCTACACCCACATAGTCTTAAGACTACTAACAGCAAATTGTCCCCGCTCATACTATTTTGAGAGGCAACAGACCAATAAATAACCCAATGTATTATTATACTCTTTCAAATGAAGTGGTTATTACCATTTTCAGCTTTGCAAATTGGGTCTTCTGCAGGCCGCTGGAAAAAAAATATGTGTGGAAAAGTCAAGGAGAATAGAATAGTCATTTTCTAGACCAAGACACAAAGTATTTAAATCCAGCACTTACGCATTAAAAGCAGTCTTGTTTCTACTTTCTACTTTTCCTCGCACTATTTCAAGATCATTTATTACAAGCTTAACCCTAGGCTAAAATTCTTTACTACTGCTAGGATTATGGTCTACAGATTCCTCATTTCTCAGCATTCTCCATCAAATATGTAAAAATAACAGGCTTTTTACCGTCAAAGGACGCTCTTTCTTTCCAAAAACAACTGTTGGCTGGGCAAGCACTGATCTCTCTGGAAAAAAAGACGTGATCATTTTTAATAGTAATTCTGCAATAGCAATTCTCAAGTACAGTTCTTGAAGTAACGTGCAATAGCAGACAGGACTTTATTGTTCTGTTACAAAGGACAAAAATATAGAGCTGCAATGATGTACAGCACAATTCATAAATGAAAAAAAACCAAACCAAACCGCTAGACTTCACAAATCCCACTGTGAATTTTGCCTAACTGGATGCCAAAGGATTTGGCCTTACACTTTTTTTACACTTCTAGTTAAAAAGAACAAAAAAAATGCTTTTATCCCTAACAAATAACATCTGCTATCCTTTAGGAACAGCAGTGAACTACAGTTTTGGTTCTCAAACAAGTGCAAGGATGCGAACTGCAAAATGATCCCAAAAGAAAAGCAAGGAAATATGTTACACTTGGCTTCTCAGCTACATTCACATTGCTCATTCTTTAGGCTTCAGGTAAGTGAACATCTAGCGTCAGTTTTATTGAGTGAGTATGATTTATAAAAAAATGAAGTTCTATAAAGCAAATTCCATTCTCAGGTATACCTCTGCATTTCTTACGTATAACTGAAAAAAACTTCGCATCCATGTTTGGGTTTTGTTTCTTTGTTGTTTTTGTTTAACGAAACATATTTCAGCATACATTTGTCTCACATCAAATTTTATGTCAATTTTGATTTCATACTTCTATATATTGCATTAATTCTTCAGACTTTGCTAAGAATGAGCCACTCTGCAGCTCTAATGGACTAATTTTGGTTGTCAGTGTGAAAGCAGAAGTTTTCAGCAGTTCCACTGATTAATGATACATTTATTATGCCAAAAAATGGCACAATTAAATAGCAAAGAAGCAGAGACAAACAGATTATGTTACACCACCACATACAGAAACCACCTTATGCTTCCTTGAGATGTCTGTAACACGCAGTTAATAGAAACAGTCAGCACCTGAGCACGAGCATCTTTTAGTTGTGGGAGATTAAAACAGAGACCTGAATCATAGAATCACAGAATGGTTTGGCTTGGAAGGGACCTTAAAGAACATCTAGTTTCAACTGCCATGCCATGGGCAGGGAGACTTCCCACTAGATCAGATTGCTCACAGTTATCTTATCTAGCCTGGCTTTAAACACTTCCAGGACGAGGCATCCACAACTTCTCCGGGCAGCCTGCTCAAGTGTCTCACTACCCTCACAGTGTAGAATTTCTTCCTAATACCTATTCTAAATCTACCTCTTCCAGTTTAAAGCCATTATCCCTTGTCCTGTCACTACATAGCCCTGTAAAACGTCCCTCCCCTGCCTTCTTGTAGCTCCCTTCAGGTACGAGAAGGCCACAATAACATCTTCCTAGAGCCTTCTCTCCTCCAGGCTGAACAACCCCAACTCCCTCAGTCTGTCTTCATAGGAGAGATGCTCCTTCCCTCTGATCATTTTTGCAGCTCTCCTCTGGACTTGCTCCAGGAGGTCTATGTCCTTCCTGTAACGAGGACTCTGCACGCAGTATCCCAGGGAGGGTCTCACAAAAGTGGAAAGAGGGAGAATCACCTCCCTTGAGCTGCTGGTCATGCTTCTTTGGAAGCAGCCCAGGATACTGTTCCCATTCTGGGCTGGATCGCACATTGCTGGGTCACCTTGAGCTTCTCATCCACCAACACTACCAAGTCCTCGTCAGGGCTACTCTCAATCCATTCTCTACCCAGCCTGTATTTGTGCTTGAGATTGTCCCAACCCAGGTGCAAGACCTTGCACTTGACCTTGTTGAACCTCGTGAAGTTTGCACAGCACACCCTCTCAAGCCTGTGGTGGTCCCTCTGGATGGCATTCCATCCCTCCAGCGTGTTGATCACTGGAGGTTTGGTGTCATCGGCAAGCTTGCTGAGGGTACACTCAATCCCACTGTCCATGTCAATGAAAGATGCTAAACAACACCAGTCCTGATACCAACCTCTGATGAACACCACTTGTGAGTCATTGCCAACTGGACATTGAGCTGTTGACCACTATTCTTTGAGTGCAACCACCCAGCCAATTCTTTATCCAATGAGTGGTCCAGCTGTCAAACCCATGTTTCCCCAGTGCAGAGAAAAAGATGTCATGTGGGACAGTGTTGATTGCCTTGCACAATGCAGGTAGATGACATCAGCTCCTCTTCCCATATGCACCAACCCTGTAGCCCTGCTGCAGAAGGCAACAGAATTTTTCAGGCACGATTTGCCCTTAGTGAAGCTCTGCTGACTGTCACCAATCACCTCCTTATTTTGCACGTGCCTTAGCAGAGTTTCCAGGATGATCTGCTCCATGATCTTGCCAGGCACAGAGGTGGGACAGGCTGCCCTGTAGCATCCCAGGTCTTGCTTTTTTTTTTTTTTTCTAAAAACAGGGGTTATGTTTCCCCTTTTCCGGTCAGTAGGAACTTCATCAGACTGCCACTGCATGTATTTTTCTCCATGGGTGACAAGGACAGACTAAGGTAACTACTAAGACATATGTCTGCCCTTTGGCCAGAGAAATCCCACACTTGATTTCTTGTTAATTGGCACTTGTCAGTGTATGTTTCATGTGCACACTATCTTTATAACATTGCTTTCCTCCGTTACCTGCTCAAACTAAAAGTCCATGTGAAAATATACAGACCATTATTTTTATCTTGGCTTGAACATTTATCTGTGACCAAACCACTCTAGCACTGTTGTCGATTACTCAAAGGTTTAATAAAGCAAACATAAACCTATCATGGATAAGTCAAAATTACTAAATAAATACATGTTCAGCAATCAAGAAAAATTTAAACATTGTTTAAATAAATGCTGCACATATCCAAGCAGTGACAAGAATCACAAAATTATTACTCAAACCCAGTGATAAAGAGTCACAGCAGTAATAACTAATACAGTTCTGCTGTTGTTGAATTTAATTTCATATTTCCTCAGGCATTGTGTGTGCAAAGTACTGAATCTAGCAAATTGGGCAAGCTTTGCAATGAAGGTTTGGTTTGTCCTTAACAGAAAAAGCAGAAAAAAGTCACATTGTTCAACTTCAAAAAAGAAAGCTCTCTGTCACTGAAAACTGAAGAAAATTTCCGTAGTCCGGTTATAACTGGGGGGCCATGACATGGCATGAGGTGTAGCAATTCCACTTCCATTCACCGGAGGGGAGTGACACACATTTAAAGGATAGTAATTCACTGAAATACAAGGTCTCGCAAAAAAACCCTGAGACTAACTGTACAACTCAGAACCCAGAATGCGAGAGGAGAGACAAAGAGATGGTTATACGGCATGTTCTAAGCTGTCACAGTGAGACAAGGCTCATCTCAATCTCTTCACTCAGTGCGAGTGCATGCATGTTGAAAGAGAGACATCTTCCTACCCTCCGTTGGCAAATGTTGGTGTGCAAGGGTGAACTGAGTTGACATCAAGACAACATGCCAACTCACAATGCTTTGTCTGTGAAGTAGTATTTAGCAGATAACAACATCACTGTACTTGAGCACCCTCTCAGGTGTGATGCTCTAAGGAACCTTTTTTGACGTTTTAATGATGTGAATGCAAAACTGATGGAGATCATCAACAGCCTTTCAGAAAACGATGTCCAGAATCGCACTGAACATTAGCAGCATTGTATGCAGCCATTTGTCAACTCAGAATGGAAATATTTTGATGGCAATCGTAATTGATTTTCTTAATTTGTTAAATAAAAAGACTTACAAGCACAGCCTCAGGGACCTTGTACGTTTTAGTAGTAGCAGGGTTTTATCCTGTCGTCTTTTTTTTTTTTTCCAAAAAGGGGACTTTTATTCTTATTGAATGAAGGTAAAATACAAAAATTAAAACATGACTACAGAAACCTTTATATTCTCCACAGTCCCTCTCAAAGCTCAGAAGCTAGGAATATTTTTTAAAGGTACATTTACGACTCTAAAGCATGGAATTAATAAAGCATAAATTGCAGTGAAAAAGGAACTGATTTTCTATCAGACAATTTTTGCTGGAGCTAAAGGGCTGTAGGGAGTTTTAAGGAATTAGGAAAGTTCACTACAATATAAACACCAAGAAAATTCCAGTAACAGCTTCAAATATAGAAGTTTCTGAAGAAAAATTCATAACTGGTCGATTACCAACAGAAATATGTTAAGCTAGGGTATAATCATACCTCTTAAAGACAAATGTGCATATCTTGATGCTGCAGTAAATATAAAAGACATATCCCATCAACTGCTTTTCAGCCAAAGGGGAAAAATTCCTTGATGTTGGTAGATTTAGTCAGAGGTTGCTGATGCTGCCCTGGTTATTTATTATTTTTACAGTTCTGTGCCGCCTGTAGCCAAATCAAGAAAGTTTTTTGTAATTCCTCAAAAGTGTTCACGTTGCTTATCAGTAAGATCTTCATTCATCAATCAGGCCATTCATAGCAGAGTTTTAAATATATATTTGTGTTACCTAGACAAGCATCCTATGCATCGCCTTCCAATTTTAAGTTGATATTTAAGCACAAAATATCTGCAGCTGATCTCCACAGAAAAAAGCAAGGCAGAATTACTTTTGTATGTAACACAAGGCCATGAAGGAGTTACCAAAATCATGTCAACATGTGAATTTTAATGCTGGGAAGCAACTTTGCATCTCTCCCCTTCATTTTCTGCAATAAAATGTGCTTCCCTGTCCCAGGGAAGCAGCAGCAGCCGCTGAGGAACTGGACTAGGGTGGGCT
The DNA here is from genome assembly GCF_017976375.1 of Cuculus canorus. Lineage (NCBI taxonomy): Eukaryota > Metazoa > Chordata > Aves > Cuculiformes > Cuculidae > Cuculus > Cuculus canorus. Next base: position 65,363,953 of record NC_071441.1, on the reverse strand, counting down.
GGGGCCACCAATGGGACAGTCATACAAAGCCTGGCTACTGTCTAGTTAAGAGTGGGATGCTCCAGCCTTCATCAGCTTGGTACTTGTGGGTAAAAGAGGCTGTTGGAAAAGATACCAAAAGAACCTGCCAAATGGACTGCTCTGGCTCCAGAGACTTGAATAATCCACCAGCCTCAGTCAAGAGTCCAGACACAGAACCTGTCTGTCTGCCCATGAATAATCATCACAGATCAGCCTCTCTTCCTTGCTACGGTTCCTCTTGAAGCTGCTGAATTAGAGAGGTCTTAGCCTAATGTTTGCTTCATTCAGAGTTCAAAACAGGCCTGGAAGAGACACTGGAAATCTGCCATTCCCTAGCCTGAGATCTGCATGGTCCCTCGGCTCCAGCTTTCTGTTCTTCACAGAAGCACCATCAAACTCTGATGCTCTGATCATGCTCTGATCATGCTCTGAGCAGAGCTCCCCGACATGGAAGGCAACCAGATCTCAGACCCGGTGCTCTGCTTCGCTCACCCAGTGTGGGCATCCCCACCGCATCACTCTGCTTGGCACTCTGCCTAGAGCTATATGTGCAGGCTATTGTGCAAATTACAGTTATTCATATGCCCAAATGGAAACTGCATTTATAAGAGTTCCATTTGGAAGAAAATACAGATGCAGTTTGGGAAAAATAATTGCTGGCTGCTGCCTAAGCCTAGAAAGCATTATTCAGAATGACGCACAAGAAATAACGTAAAATAGCTCTCACTAGCTTTGCTGGTATCCCAAAAGCCATCATTGTCCTCGAGATGTATGGGTCCTTCAGCCCTTCCTGTGACATTCCACTCCACTTCGATTGCTATTGCTTTTCCTAAACCTGCAGAAACTTAACAAAAATAGATACATTAAAAAATAAGCCAGACACCGATGGATTTCAAAATTGTAGTTATTATTATTGCTCCATCTTGTCCAGATAACAGATAAATGATCCTTAACCTTTGAGGGCTAAGGACAGAGTGGAGAGGATGTAAGACCAAAATTCTCTCCCATTTTCAGTTATATACCTGACATCATAAGTGACTGGATCCTCCCAAGCAAAACAAAAACCCTCAGATCTGTAAGAGGCTAAGATAGGAATTCGTGTTCTCACTAAAAGCTTTTTATTTCTGACCTTTGAACAGTTAATTTTTACATTTTCAGATTTCAAATGAAAATAAATTCTGTTGCATCTTCACTTGCCAGAAGTCTGAAAACATTTTACTTCATAGTTACGCCAATACTTTCAAATTTTTGTGTGTGAAATTAGGAACATCTATCTATAAAAAAAAGCCAGCAGGAGGTTTTATATAACTTAGGATGTCTGACTCTACGGAAAGCCGTGAAGTACCCATCGAATCTAAAAATCAAACTTATTTTACATATATATTACAGAGCTAAAATGCAGGCACCAGTTTGACTGCAATTACAGTTCTTAACACACGAATCACGATTTTCTCCTCCAGTCTTAGCAATATATACTGTTTCAGATAATAAGTTAAAAAACTGATTTTATCATTCAAATTTGTGTTCTGTTCAAATCTATTTCATTGGCTAGTGATCACCTTTAGCTAATTACAACACTGAGCAACTATTTAAGTCAGTGTTGAAGAAAGCCACAACTACTTTTCCAGTAAATTAACATATCTTATAAAACGTAAGGTTAGACACTTACATGCTGTTCTGCTTTTCCGCTTTGTATCAGATTTTAAAATTATGCCTAACTGAAAGCAATATGAAAAATTGTCCTTTAAACATTTCACCCCAGAGCTGGCAACAGGTGGGTTTTATTCTATCTGTCATTTGAGTGCTATTAACCACTTAGGTGGCAGGATTCTGGTCTCTCTGTTGTTTCTTTCAACAGTTAAACACAGATAATTTCTTTGAAGGCCTAAGGCCAACCCACTGGATTTTGCTTGAGCTTCTACAGCTCCCACAACTTTATATGTTATTTGTATCACTCTTTACAAATAACTACCAGTCCTGCAATCAGATATTTCAGACTGTCTGAGTTATAAACCTGAATCCTTCATGCAAAACCTGAAAAAAAAATCTAGTATTTCATAACAGCCAACAAAGATGTAATATTGAAACAAAAGTTGACTAGTAAAAGTATAACATTTTTCTCATAATTCCTTAAATTAAAATAACAACTTATACTTCCTTGGTTGTTTTAGCAATGCCACTTGTACCTCATAGGAAAACTTTTAATTCGAAAACAGAAACTACAATTTTTACTTTACATAGTAGGAAAAAAAAAAGTCTTCTTAATCATAATTTCCAAATAATGTCACTGATTTACAAAGTTTTTAAGTGCATCCAGCTTTCCTGCACAACATCCAAGTAACCACTACACAATGCACAAAAACTACTACCTGAAAATTTATAAGTAGATAATAATTTTATCCTATGTCATGGTTTAACCTCAGCCAGCAACAAAGCACCAGACAGCTGCTGGCTCATTCTACATCCCCCGCAGGATACCAGGAGGAAATCAGACAGGCAATAGAATACTCCTGGGTTGAGATAATAACAGTTAACAATAACAACAGTAATTAAGAAATTAGCAAAGAGGGAAAATAAACCCCAAGAAAGACAAGTGATGTAAATGAAAACAATTGCTCACCACCAGCCAACTGATGCCCAGCCAGAGCCCAAGCAGTGCCCCCAGGTGCCAACATTCCCTCCACCTTTATAGGCTGAACATAGTGTCTATGGCTTGGAATATCCCTTTAGTCAGTTGGGGTCAGTTTTCCAGGCTGTATCTCCTAAAAACTTTTTGTGCAGCCCTAGCTTACTCGCTGGCAGGGCAGCCCAAGGAGCAGAGAAGGCCTTGACTCTGTGTAAGCACTGATCAGCAGTAACTAAGATATCCTGTGTTATCAACAGTGTTTTCAACACAAATCCAAAACACAGCCCAACAACAGCTACTTTGAGGAAAATTAAGGCTATCTCAGCCAAACCCAGCACATTCTATCACGAGATATAGGTATAGAATCCTGGAATCACTCAGTTGGAAACAACTCACTGGATCATCGAGTCCAACCATTCCTAACACTCACTAAACCATGCCTCTCAGCACCGCATCCACCTGTCCCTTAAACACCTCCAGGGAAGGTGACTCAACCACCTCCCTGGGCAGCCTCTGCCAGCGCCCAATGACCCTTTCTGTGAAAAATTTTTTCCCGATGTCCAGCCTCAACCTCCCCTGGCAGAGCATGAGGCCATTCCATCTTGTCCTGTCCTATGTCACTTGGGAGAGGAGGCCAGCTCCCTCCTCTCCACAACCTCCTTTCAGGTAGTTGTAGAGACCAATAAGGTCTCCCCTCAGCCTCCTCTTCTCCAGGCTAAACAAGCCCAGTTCCCTCAGCTGCCCCTCGTAAGACTCATTCTCCAGACCCCCTCATCAGTCTTGTTGCTCTTCTCTGGACACGCTCCAGAGCCTCAACATCCTTCTTGTGGTGAGGGGACCACAACTGAACACAGTATTCAAGGTGCGGTCTCACCAGTGCCAAGTACAGAGGGAGAATAACCTCCCTGGAACTGCTGGTCACGCCGTTTCTGACACAAGCTAAGATGCCATTGGCCTTCTTGGCCACCTGGGCACACTGCTGGCTTCTATTCAGTTGGCTGTCAACCAACACCCTCACGTCCTTCTCCTCTAGGCAGCTTTCTAGCCAGACCTCTCCTAGTCTTTATGACACAGCTCCAGTACATTTTTGTGCTCCGATACACAATAGCATGAATTTCACTAGCATATTAAAGCAGAAACACTTCTGCATTTTGATGTTACAGCTTAGTTTGCCGGTTCCCAAATTATAGAACTCAAATTGAATAAAGTTAAGCAGCAACAACACAAATTCTTGCACATAACATTGCTGTTTTGTTTGTTTCACATACAAATCAGCTCAACAGGAACATGTAATAGGGGAAGACATAGAGAAGAAAAGTAGACTTACCATGACTTTAATTGTTACACCTCCAGAAGCAGATTTTACATTACTAAAACACTAAGTAAAGAAAAAAAAAAAAAAAAAGCGTTGCCTCCGTCATTTATGAATATATGTTGTTTACATCTATTACGTGAGAAAAACTCTAAAACAAAATATTATGGCTAGAAACATGAAAAACAAAGAAGCTAACAATAGACTACCCTGTAAGTGGAAGTCATGGATCCAGAAATTAGTGTAATTCCATTCAAAAAAAACGGAATTATTTTGACTCTGTCAGCTGAAGATCTGTCAATTAACATGCTGCCTCAAGGAGCATCAGAGTTAAACTATCTACTAATATAACCATTTTTTGTTCAATATGCTGTAAAAAAACAGAGAAAACTGCCTGTACTTAGATAAAAAAAATGCAATAAGGCATAAGAGAAATGTATATAGTGAACATTGTTGGGGAGGGGAGCCCCGGAGTCAATGAATGAGTCCTCATAGAGGTATGATCATTGCTCGTTTATTGTAACATCTGAGGGTCTATTTATACAGATAATCAGAGTGCACGTGCCAGAAGCAAGTCTACAACAGGTTACAAGACCTTGTCCATGCGGCCTAAAAGTTATTCTAATTGGTCAATAAGTTAAAATCACGCAGCACAGTTTGGCACATATTCCGTTTTACATCCTAACAACAGACAGTAATTGGTTACATCTTTCAAGATACATGTTTCCATGGAATCAGAACACTTACAACATATTCTAATCGTAAAGTTACCTTGGTAAACTACGCACCTGGTTCCCATGCCTCGTTCTGACTTTATCAAGCCAGACTCCTCATTCTCATGAGATAGCAAAGCTCTCAAAAACATCACAACCTTGAAGCTTTATACTAAGGCTTTGTATCTAAGAACTGACTATAGGCCTTTGTGTCTAAACATTGATACTTTAGCACATTCCTTTCTACTGATCATCGTAGGCAGGGTTGTGCAAGCAGGCTTCTAGGATTACAGCATGTCCAGTTGGTTCCAATATATTTTCTACAGAAAATATACAGTATGATAAATTAATAAAATACTTATCCAATCTCAGACTCATGTTTCAGTATTGTTTCTGGGTTTTGATACAAAAAGTCACCTGTCAGTATTTCCAGAGATGGATCATTTTAATCTAAAAATAGGAGAAAAAATAATAAAAACCTTCTGGCTAAGAACAGGGTATGCCAAACCTGAAGTGGATCCTCACTTTCTGTTTTATAAAAACTCAACAAACTTTGCAACACAGAGTCCTTCAAAGCCAATCAAGAGTGCAAAAAGGCTGCCAGCCAGCATCCCAGGTCCCTCAGTGACCTCACTCCTTAGCCAGGCTTTCCTCTGCCAAAACTCATCTGAGGAAGGGGGCACAAGGCAAAACAGGGATGCCATAGCACAGTACATTAGGCACCTAACATAATGAAACTGATCAACACTCAGACGTATAGAAAAAGCTTTTAAGAATTTCACATTGCAGAGTAACAGTTCTGCTTCTGGAAGCACTAAGCAGACGTGAATTCCATTGGAATTCAAAAGCATGGTTGGCTGCTCAGTACCTTTGAAAAATCAGGTCACTTATTTAAGACTCTAAATATGGACATGGAAACCTACTTTCACATTTCCATTTATTATCCTTCACACTTCTGACTTCTGCTTATGAAGCATATTCAGCACTTCCTAGGACCCTTAAAAATTAAGATCAGTATTAAAGCGAAGACGGCACGACTTTCCAAGCAGACTTCCCGTTTTTTTTTTTTTGTTTTGCTCTGGTTTTCATGGTAAGACATTGTGAGACAATGTTGGTTAATTCAGGCTGAGAGAGTTGGGCTTGTTCAGCCTGGAGAAGAGAAGGCTCAGAGGAGCTCTTATAGCGACCTCCCAATACCTGAAGGGTACTCCAAGAAAGCTCCATAAAGACTTGTAGTGATAGGACGAGGTGCAATAGCTATATTCTGGAGAGGGGCAGATTTAGGCTTCCTATAAGGAAGAATTTCTTCACCATGAGAGTGGTGAGACACTGGAACAGGTTGCCCAGGGAAGTTGTGGATGCCCCATCCCTGGAGGTATTCAAGGCCAGGTTGGATGGGGCCGTAAGCAGCCTGATCTAGTGGGAACTAGAGGATCTTTAAGGTCCCTTCCAACTCAAACTATTCTGTGACTCTATTATTCTATGATTTCATTTGCATCTAAATCCATTGTATGTACACAGTGGTGTTTTTAATCAGTCAAAACTAAAAAAAAAAAAAAAAAAAAAGGGAAAATAAAACAGGGTTATAAATAAAATTAAATTCTAATCTGGTCAAATCTCCAATGCTAATTAGAAGAGCTTTCTGTACACGGAGGTACTAGAGATGCACGTTGCTGTACAGACAACAAATTTTGTACTTCAGTGGCCCATGAAGAGATTTCTAAATACAGCACAGCACACTGTTCAAACACTCCATATTAAATGTTCCTTATCATGAGTTCAGGTAGCATCCTATTAAATACAGTTTGGGGAACTGATCAATGATTTCCCACCCCGACATCTCTGTTTGGATCAACAGAGAGTGAATCCTCAAAGCAGTGAGCTTCCTTTTTTTTGTACTCAGAAAGAGGAAAAGTTCATCCAACTGACTATTGTGAAATAAAATTTCTGGAAGAATTTGTCCTAGGACAGCTCTACTGTACTGTTTTTCAATCTTGCACATTCTTTGATATACAAATAGTTAATAAGTCCCATAAATCATTTCTCTGTCATCACTAAGGCCAGCGATGAGAGCAAGGATTCTTCATATGGGCACAGTTGTGCGGAATCAGGCTCTGCCTTTTTAAGTCATGTTCACCCTCTCTTCAACCACTCTCCTCAATGCAACGGATTCTAAACAGTGTGGAAAAGGTTCTTGTACCCAATGATTCCATCTACTAGTCCTAGCTTCCACTGTGGGTTTATAGCATGCCACATGAGATCTAAAAAATTAACATACTTCTTTTCAACCATGGAAACTCAGCCTGCAAAAATGTTTATAAATACAGCATATGTCACGCCCATTCAACTTGGTACAGCACAGTCCTCTACTTTATGGGAGCAAGACATAGATAGGCATTAAAACCACACCCTCATGCCAGCAATACTTTAACATTTCTGTGAGTTGGCTTTATTTCAAACATTAGAGTGAAGAAAATAATTTTGGGAGCCTTATGACTACAATGTAATTCTACCAGTGATGCAATGCCAGAAGTAACAGTGTCACTAGATTAGTAGGACTGTGCCAAAGTACACAACCAAAAATTGTTTTATAAACATGGAAACTTCCAACATCCCATCATTTTAAATCTGTCATAGAAGCCTGTAAAATACTGACTGTAAGTCCAATTAAATTCTTAGGCATATAAAACATTACCAATTTCAAGCTATTGTACCAATATTAAATTTAATAAATTGCTGCAAAGTAGGCGAGAAGTAAAACTCGGGGTTTTTTTGTGCAGAAACCAAACTGTAAAGGTAACAAGAGTGTGATGCAGAAAAACACATCCTTAAATTTTAGGCATGCAAGTAACTGGACTCTTTGTGCTCAACACTAAGCACAAACTGAAAGGCTGGTTGACTGATATATTAGTCCAAGCATGCTAAACTGTATCAGTCACAGCATCAGATTTAGACCTTGAAAGCAAATGCTTGCTCTTGCTGTTTTGCGTTCGTTCACCAACCTGAACTGTAGAAGATGTTTGGTGGTATTACCAACAAAATGTCCTTAATATTAGCACTGTTCCTTTATGCATCCTCTTAAAACAACGCTACTACTACTATTCTGTGTAAGCCATTCTCGGTTCTTGGCCCTCCTTGGTACCCAGGCGATGAAGGCTTTGGCTGCCCGTGCCTGCAGCGAGGCATCTCTCTGAAGAGACAGACTGAGCCTGCTTTTCTCTCAGCGCCCAAACGCACAGGGAAAGGCAGGAATGGCCAGGGAAGCACGAGCTGTGCCCACCCGCTGTCAGGACTGGCGTTTTGTAAAGCTGCAGAAAGTTTAGCCGATTCCGCGCTCCTAGAAGCACACACAGACTGCTTTGAGGTGCCCTACAAGTAAACCCCCCAGGCATACACTACCTGGTAACATCTTTTCCCCACCTAAAACACAAACCAGAGCTCCCTGACTGATTATCACTGACAACTTGTGTTGAAGATACTAAAATCAGCCAAGCTCTTGCTTTGTATCACCCACAACCAGGCACATCGGGGTTTTTATCCCACTCCCCAGCAACCCCCTCGCAGGGGCAACACAGGAGCCACGCAGAAGCTATTATCCAACAAAACCCACCTGGGCAGCACTCCTCTTTGGGGTCCAGTGCACTGGGGCAGGGCCAGCAGGTGCTCTGCTCTTGGAGCACAACCCTGGGGACAGCGGGGCAGCCTCTTCTTTCAGTCTCAGTCTTTGCACTGTGCGCGGATCTGACCGAAGCCTCGCTGCGGGCACAGCAGCGCCGCACACCTGCACGTAGAACATTCCCTTTGCACGCAGGAATTGGCCGGTGTCTCATCGTGAGGTCCGCAGAACTACCTTTATATATATATATATTTATATATATGCAATCATAGATAGGTTATATATGATAGAAAAGCCGCTTATATCATATATAAAAGCCGCGCAGAGGTTTGCCTTCAGCCGCACCCGGTGCTCCCACGGCCCTCGCACAGCCCGGGAAGCGCCCGAGGGGCTCTCGGGGTGCAGCGGGGAGAAGGGCGGGGACGGGGGGGAGGAGGCACGGACAGACACCGCCTCCGCCGCGCACAGTTCCTGTGTCTTTGCTCACAGCTCGGTCTACGAAGATGTCTCCTTGTCCGCGCACGCCTCCCACCCCCCCCATCTCCCTCTCCGCTCACACCTCCCTCTCCGCGCCTTCTCCCTCCCTCCCTGTCCATCTCCATCTGCGTGCACACATCTCTCCGTCTCCATGCACACCTCCCTCTCCATGCACACCTTTCTCTCCGCACACACCTCCCTCCCTTCCTGTCCATCTCCACGCACACCTCCCTCTCCTCGGCCGAGCCCTTGTCCTGCAGTAAAGGCACACCCAGTAAAGCCCAGCCCCATGGAAACAGCACTGCCATAAATGATGGCGTCATCCTGAGGGACCTATATTTCCTCCTCTAACGGAATAGTAGATTTTGATTAACCTCGGTCTCCTTTCATACTGCTCTTGGTATTGATTTTGGGGGCTTTTTAGTTTCAAGAATAAGATAAAACATTAAGCCAAACAGCCAAGCACTATGATTATTTCCACTCTGACACAATCTGAATGCAGTGTCCCCAAAAAGGCTGTTGCAGCTGCCTCCTAGATGCACCGTGCAGCGAGTTTGTGCGGCCTTGCCAGCATCTTCTGCAGTTCACCAAAGTTATAACAGTCCCGGGTTACTCAGGTCAAGTAGGAGCAAGCGTAGGCAGTTATATTGCAAGCTTGGTGTTAAACTGCCTCTAATAGTTTAAAACAAGAAGGCAGGCATTTTCTAAAAGTTCATCAGAACCATAGGTCCAGCTTAATCCAGTTTCTCCAAACCACAAGCATCAGGTGTTTCACAGGAAAAGATGCAAGAAGACCAAGATCAGGCAGATGCCGAGTAATTTTGTCTCATTAGAACACCAATGTGTGTTGGCACAAATCCTGAAGTGTGCCATTTGCCATTTCACTCCTACTGCAGTAGAATCACAGAATCATTTAGGTTGGAAAGGACATTAAAGATCATCAAGTCCAATGGTTAACCTAGCCCTACCGAGCCTATCACTAAGCTGTGTCCCTAAACACCACATCTACAAGTCTGGTGCAACTTGAGGCCCTGTCCTCTTGTCCTATTGCTGCTTACTTGGGAGAAGATACCAACACCCATGTCACTACAACCTCGAGGGCAATAAGGTCTCCCCTGAGCCTCATTTTCTCTAGAACAGCCCTTGTTTCCACAGCAACTCCTCATAAGTCCTTTTCTCTAGTCCTTTCACCAGCTTCGTTGCCCTTCTCTGCAGCACATCAATGTCCATCTTGTAGTGAGGGGCCCAAAACTAAACACAGTATTTGAGATGCAGTACTCTACTTTCACTGTTAGTAACAGGTATTTTTGTGGACTCTTAACTAAATGCGCAGACACTCTTGAAGCCTTACTTACCCCTTATTTCATGGGTGCATTATGTAAGCAAGTTCCACAGACACCATATTGTGTGAAGAACTCTTTGCCATTTGTGATTTTGCTCATTTTCAGTTTAAGGTGAATACTGCCTTGTTACTGGCACGTGCAACAGTCCTGTTCTAGCTTCTGAAAGTTTCATTACTTCATACTTTCATCACATGTTTTATTTATCTCCAGAGACAAATTGTTTAAAGATTTTCAATTTAAGAACTGCTTTTTAATCTAAGAACCGCTCCTGCTTCCATTGCAGCTCTGGAGTCTAGAATTCCAGAACGCCTTTCTTGAGACTGAGGTGGCCTGTGGTCAACATTGTGGAAGTCAGTGGCACAGAGCTATGCTTGATTTCTCCAGAATTATTTTTCATGTCTTCCAGATGTTTACTAACGTATCAGTCATTTTTCCGTCATACTGCAGATCGAAGTGAGCTATGATCACAGTTTAGGGTAATGCCAAATTTAGAATACCCTAATATGTATTTATAAAGGATTTTTTTCTTCAGGATAGTAGTTTATCATTAGTATTATGTCATTAGTCATTGTACTTGCCATTTTAGTGGCTATTCACTTTGTAGGGTGGAAGACTTCTCAGCTTCTTCAACATCTCTCAGCTGACTGACTTAAGTATTTGCAAATGCTGCTGCTGGATGGCACCTTTCCAATTCACCTGCACTAGAGGCCTTAATAGGAATGAAATCTGGGTTTCATCTATGCAAAATTCCTTTCTACTTTCACTCTTTCTCTCATCTCTTAGGTAGCTGATTTTCAGTCATGTTAATACTTAGTCTGATCCCAAGAACATTTAGTTGTGGGCTAACTTTAGACTTACAAATGCTGATGACAGGATGCTTTGGTCCAAACCAGCATCGCCATTCTCATATCTTTGTGTTAATACCATATTAATTTTCCTTGCAAAATTCCTTCAAATAATAAAATCTTTAATGTACTGTAACAGCCAAGTGAGTACTGAACATCAGCTGAAACTGTAAATTAAAAGGAAAGAAAAAGGAAAAATAACGTGTTTGGAAATGATAAAGCATGCGTATACTATGTTTTTCATGTTTCATCTGTGAAAATATAAATTAACCAACAGATAGCTTCTCCATAAGAAGTTTTTCATCACATCATGATAAAATTAATTTTGATTTAGGAGAGATAAAAATAAAATACAGAGAAGTTAACTTTCCTGTAGTCTTAGCTAGGTTACAGGGTAGATTCCTTATTTCTTCAAGACTCCAAATGGTGTAAGGTTCTTTTACAGACAAGTAAATATGATTTCTAGACCAAAGACATAATAATCTAATGATGAATCTAACAGTTTTATGAAAACTCAGTTATAACAAACAAACCCAAGTGTTTGCAATTGGTATTCATTCAAAGTCCTGAAAATGCCTGCATGTGTACCGCTGTCATTGGCAGGGCTGGCTCTCCCCTGCAGATCCCTTCCTCTCAGTAGCCAGAACCTCCAAGGATAGGACAGATTTTGTGAATGTCAGCATGATGCACTCGCATGACTCTTACTTACCCAAAGATAACCTCTGAGAACTCCTTATATAACATGAATAAAGTAAGTCCAACAAATTAATTTTAACTTTCAGATACATTAATCATTCAACCAAAAAGGTACCTATCCCGTACTCTGAGCACTCTCCACTTACCAAAATTTTAGGAGGGACTATCATTCAGATCACAGTATCTGTCACCTCACCCGCCACCCTCAGGAACAAACACTGTCTGCAGTGGCACCCTGCGGCTGCGACATTTCTGTTCTCCACTGTTCTCCACATCTGAACAACAAAAGAATGGACATGAGATTTTGATAACAGCTGACACCTAGTTTCAAGGAATAAACAGTTAAGAAGGACTTTTCTTAGTACTTTATTTGTCCTTTACTGATTTCCCATAACACACTTAGATAGTTTGGCCAAGTGCAGCAACACATTTTATCAATTTTTATCCCCTTTACACATTTCTTTTCTCAGACCAATTTCAATGCTGTATTTGAGAGAGGTCTGTGTGCTAGAATTTCTGGCCTGCCTGTCTGTTCAGTTGTGATCAGCTGAACACAGGGGATCTCAGTGAGGAACTGAACAAGTGCCTGTTACACTTGCGAGTACACTCAGCACATTCTCCTTTCACCTGCCTCGAAGGCAAGGGCAGCTAGGGCTAGGGTGGAAACCCTTGAATGGGAAGACAGCATGAAGGTAGTGAGAAAGCACATGTCACTGCCAGCTCTAGTTACTGCTTACGCAAATGGGGAGAGCTACTAAATGGATGTTCATGCCATCCTTGGGGCTGGTGAGATCCAGCTCCTAACTTGGGCAGGGTGACACAAAATGAACAGGAAAAGGCTCTGAGCCCTGCTGGTTGGTGTTTGGCAGTAAGTCGCTGCTTAAATTTCCACTATAGTATTCCAGAACAAACAGGCAGTGCAAAACAAGAGTATTTTTAACAGCCTGAGGCCATATGGTGTTCTTCTAACCAACAGCTTGGTAAAATGAACTGATTTCACAGGCATGGTGCTCATTCAGAACATACACATTAGTTTTTTTCTCCCCAGAGCTACCAAATTAAACTTATTAAAGACTAAGAGACAGCAGCCAGTTCAGAATTAACTCTATGTTTGTTACATCATCCTCCAAGTACTTTGAAGTCCTGACATGAAAGACATTATAAAACCAAAATGTATTGTTACTAGTACTATGCAAGATTTGGGGGAATATGCTTAATTAGAAGGGCACATTTTGCACAGATATGTGTCTGTGTAAATGTGCATGTGCAGTGCTTCCCATGTGCTTATTTGTGAAAACAATATATGCACTACTGAACCTATTTATAGTACATATTTTGCAATAAGGAATTGGAACTATATATATGATGATACAAGTAATTTTTTTCAGTTTTTAAATCATAGGCTTGGATTTTTAAATTTCTTTTGGTTTCCACATCAAAACTTATGTGTCAAAATCATGAAATTAACAGAATAATTCAGCTTAGAAAGGATATCAGGGAATCATCAAGTCCAATCTCCTGCTCAAAGTCAGGTGGACACTGAGATCAGACCGGGTTGCTTAGGGCTTTATTCAGTTGAGTTTTGAAAACCACCGTGAACAGAGGTTCGAACTTCCCTGGACAACCTGTTCTTTTTTCTTTATATTCAGTAAGATGCTCTCCAATTTCAATTCATGACCACTCTGTCTTGTTCTCTTGCTGTACAGCTCAGTAAATAGTCTGGTTCCACCTTCTTAATAAGCTTCTCTAAGGTTTTGGATGGCTGCTACAAGATCCCCTTGAAGCTCTTTCTTTAGATTGAACAAGACCAGCTCTCTGAGCACTTCATTAGGGGGCAAGTGTGCCAGGACCCTGATCAGCTTCATGGCCCTGTGCTGAATTTGCTCCTGTTTATCAATGTGTTTCTTGTACCATGGGCCCTAATCACCTTCTTCACCATATGCTGTGAATACATAAAATAATATAGTATGAGATAATATGTAAATAATATACTATCCAGTATCTGATCATCTATATTTTATACAGAAATAAAGATACCTCTTTAGCCTGCAATATCTACTAGCTGTTTGTGGACCTGCAAGTTTACAAACTGTTTCCTGAGCAGTTCTGTTGCATTTGTGTTGTGGTACTAAGAATGTTTCCCAGCTGCTGAGTTGCCATTTGAGTGTTCTGGCTGCATGCTGACTTCCTGTTTTGATAAAACCGGGAAAATACCCCTGTTCTTTTTTTCCCTTATAAATAGAACAGAACAGACTGTTTCATTTGGAAGGGACGTATAATGATCACCTAGTCTAACTGCTTGACCAGGCAGGGGCTGATCAAAAATGAAAGGCAGTCTAAATGCCTCTTGAACACTGAGAGGCTTGGGGAATCGACCACCCCTCCAGAAACCTGTGCCTTTACCACCCCTTTGGTAAAGAAGTACCTCCTAATGTCCGGTCTGAACCTACTCTGATGCAGGTTTGAGTGAACCATTCCCATGTGTCCCATCACTGGATACCAAGGAGAAGAGCTCAGCACCTCCTCCTCCACTTGCCATCCTCAGGAAGCTGTAGAGAGCCATGAGGCAGACCCTCAGCCTCCATTTCTCCAAACTAGACAAGCCCAAAGACCTTGGCTGCTCCTCACAGGACATTCTTTCCATCCCTTCCACCAGCTTTGTTGCCCTCCTCTAGATGCATTTGAGAACCTTCACATCCTTCTTAAATTGTGGGGCCCAGAACTGCACACACCATGCAAGGCGAGGCTGCACAAATGCTGAATACAGTTGGATAATCACATCTTTTGATCAGCTGGGGTTTTTTTGATCAGTTTGATCAGCCTCAGGATGGGGTTTGCTGTTTTGGCTGCCAGGGCACTGCTGAGTCTGGCTGACCCAGCTACTGACCAGCACTCCAGCTCCCCTTCTGCAGGACTGGTGCCCAGCCCCTTCTCTCCCCATCTGTTCTTGTGCCGGGTGTTACTCCATCCCAGATGGGGAATCTAGCATTTGTTCTTGTTAAATTTCATAATGATGATGATTGCCCAGTGGCCCAATCTGCCTAGAGCTGTCTGCAAGACATCTTTTCCATCACCAGGACTTCCCATTTTGGATCACTGACAAACTTACTAATGGTGCATTCAACTACTGCATTCAGGTCATTGATTAATACATTGAACAGAACCGGCCCTAGAATTGAGTCCTGAGGAACACCTCTGGTGACTGTTCACCAACCAGATGTAGCCCCATCCACTACAATCCTTTGAGCCCTACCCTTCAGCCAGAAGGATGCTGTGAGAGACAGTATCAAAATCTTTACTAAAATCCTGAAAAACTATATCCACCTCCTTCCCTTCATCCACTAGGCAGGTGACCTTTTCAGAGAACGATATCACATAAACTGAAGAGGATTTTCATGCGAACATGGGTTCGCAGAAGGTAATCAATTGTGCCTGATTACCTCTGCAAGAAAGCTGTAGAGGGACTATTCATAAAGGCTTGTGGCGATAGGATGAGGGGAATCGGTTATAAAATGGAGAGGGGCAGATTTAGACTGGACATTAGGAAGAATTTCTTCACCGTGAGAGTGGTAAGACACTGGAACTAGTTGCCCAGGGAAGTTGTGGCTGCCACATCCCCGGGGGTGTTCAAGGTCAGGTTGGATGGGGCCTTGAGCAGCCTGATCTAGTGGGATGTCCCTGCCCATGGCAGGGTTGTTGGAACTAGATGATCTTTAAGGTCCCTTCCAACCCTGACTATTCTATGATTCTATGATTCTATGACTCTATGATGATTATATCGTTCTTTAAATGTCTTTCTTCCCTCTCTCTACTCGCACTACGCTCTGTTTTCATACCGAGAATATCTAAGACACAGATCTGTAGCTCCCTCCTGCACATCCTCTGAACCTGCAGAGCAAAGGAACGGGACTGCTTTAACACTACACTACATGTGCACCCTGCATGCCCTTACAGAGTTAGGGGGTTCAGAATACATTTCCCCACTCTGTGCAAATGCATACATTCCTACTGCTAGATGTCTAGCTTCATATTTTGCCATATTAGAGCATTCTTTCTTTAAATAGGCCTGAGTTAGTAGGCCACCTAGAGAGCCCCTTCCAAAATCATTATGCCATCTATACACCATTCATGTAAATCTACAACAGCTTCAGGCTCCCAATCTCTAGAAAAAAATACCTGTGTTCACCTGTCATTACCCAAAGACAACTACTTTATGAGCAACACCATCCAACTTTTAAAACATTTTACGTGTACAAATTTTTAATCAAGACATGATGCTGTACTAAATCAAAAGTCTTGCAAAACTTTATTTGAAAATATGTAAGGGCCATATCATTAACTAAACATTGATATACCAGGGCACTTTTATTCCAGAGCTACTACAGTTTATGATTAATGGCTACATATTTGTATCTTTAATTTAAATCACACATGATGATTTTCAGGACAACAATACTTAATTTGATCAAACAATTTAGAGTACATCACAAGTAAGTATCCCTGGGGGTGTTCAAGGTCAGGTTGGATAGAGCCTTGGGCAGCCTGATCTAGTGGGATGTCCCTGCCCATGGCAGGGGGTTGGAACTAGATGATCTTTAAGGTCCCTTCCAACTCAAACTATTCTATGATTCTATGATTCTATGATTCTATGAACAAAATGTTCAATACAGTTGAAAACTCCTCACATTTCTGGGTTTCAAACAGTAATAAAGAGAGAAATTAACAAATACTGTGAAAGCCGTTAAAGACTTGTAGCTACTGAAGGAAAAGGAATTCTATTTCTCTCTATCCAAAACACTATTGCCTGAATTTACATCTGTCTGATTTTAGGCACTTAAGTAAGGAATCTAAATTAAGAGCCGTATTGCTCTACTTCTACATTGTACCTCAGAGAGGGTGATTTATTCCTCTGATCTGAACTATCTCTGGACAGACCTTCTGCCACTATTGATTGTGGAAGAAGCCTCAGCTATCAAAGTTTTCTTTCAGACACCGCCGAAGTGAGATAGATGAAATCACATGTATGAAAAAACATAAATAAGATGAAGCTTAGTTAAAAGCAATTCAGTAGATATACCCTGCAAACGTGAGAAAGGGAAGCTTTGTTATCTTTCTATCTCATTTCTTCCCTCCTCTGCAGCAAACCATCCGTGAAGATTTCTCCTGTGAGCCAAATGTCAGGTGTTGAATGCAGAGCATGTGCAGGGCTTTATTCTTGTGCAGAACAATAATAGAGATAAGCAAAATTCCAAGGCTTCTAAGAGCAGATGTTACTATGCTGCTAACTGCATTGCTGGCTAGGATTTTGACTCCCTGATTTTGAGATGAGTTCACGTGGCAATTTCCTGTTTTACTGCCTCCCAGCTGTTCACCCATCAGAGTTTACTGTCCTGCAATAGAAGGAGATAAGTACTTGCATGGCAATCAATAAGTGAGTAAATTGCCAGGCTCTAAATCCTGATAAATGAAAAGATAAAAGCGTGCCTGTGCAGTTAGTAACCCTACTGGGAGCAGTGCATCCTTAAGACATAATAGGAAGACTCACCAAAGCCCTTCTGTGCTAGCTCTCACTCCAAAACTAAGGAAAGGTGCCACTAAATGTATAGTCATTTAAAAGGAGAGGTTTGGAAAAGGTCACATAAATCACTCCCTATTGATGTAAATTTGCATGCACTGATTATAAAGGAAACCAAGGGCCATTGCCTCAGATGTAGATCCCCTCCAACTGCAGTTAGGTTGAACGGATCCCGTCCCCAACATGAAAATTTTACTTGTGAAGAACACATTGCAAAATCAGTTTAGGAATGCAACGGGCTTGGAGAAGAGTGGCTGGAAAGCTGCCTGGCAGAGGAGGACCTTGGTGGGTTGGTTGACAGCTGACTGAACATCAGCCAGCAGTGGCCCAGGTGGCCAAGAAGGCCAACGGCATCTCAGCCTGTCTCAGAAACAGTGTGGTCAGCAGGACCAGGGAGGTTATTCTGCCCCTGTACTCAGCACTGGTGAGGCCACACCTCAAATCCTGTGTTCAGTTTTGGGCCTCTTGCTACAAGACATTGAGGTCCTGGAGTGTGTCCAGAGAACAGCAACAAAGTTGGTGAAGGGGCTGGAGAAAAAATCTTCTGGGGAGAGGCTGGGGGAACTGGGGTTGTTTAGCCTGGAGAAAAGAGGGGAGACCTCATCACTGTCTACTGAAAGGAGGTTGTAGTGAGGTGGGTGTTTGTCTCTTCTCCCAAGTGACAGGTGATAGGGTGAGAGGGAATGGCCTCATGTTGTGCCAGTGGACGTTTCAGATTAGACATCCTGAAAAATTTCTTCACTAAAACAGTCATCAGACACTGGCAGAGGCTGCCCAGGAAGGTGGTTGAGTCACCATTTCTGGAGGTATGTCAAAGATGGGTAGACAAGGTGCTCAGTGATACGGCTTAGTAATAGGCAGGTAGAGTTGGACTCAATGATCTCCAAGGTCTTTTCCAACCAAATGATTCTGGGATACCAAGCGATATCACGAGGGCTTGTTAATGAAAACCCATTTGCCTCTGGAATATCTATGTGTGTGGAGATAACATATAAAGATTCATTTCTTGTTATTTTTCATCTGCGTACCGCATCCAACGGATATATATTACACTATGTTAACAGCATCATGGCATCAACAAAGCATAAAATCAGACTGCCTGATACTGTGCTGAATTGCCTCTGTTTCAATACTGTGTGTTCTGGTGTAGGACCAGTGACAAAATAAGCCTAAATCAATGCCCTGGAAACTTTCCAGTGCTTCTGTAATAGATATTCTAGGACATTGTTAACATTACTTTATTACTTAATGCTGTGTACAACAGGCTTGGTTTTAATTAACCTGCCTCTGGTAATTATTGAAAGAAAATTAAGGAGGAAAGAGAGAAAAAAAGTCCTTCTGAGCTCTGTGATGATCTCGATGATCCAGGAGGTCTTTTCCAACCTGGTGATTCTGTGATTCTGTGGGACAAGATCAGCACGGACTGTCTTGTTTGCTCTTCCAGGGAAGAAGCAAACTTGTAAAGGTCCTCTGTCTGCTCTGTCAGCTGACATCAAGCCATGTTATCAGTCATCTCAAGGATTTCTGTAGGAGTTAGTCCAGAGATAGAACTAAAAGAGTGAAAAACAATGAAGAACTATTTAGGAAACCAAGAGAAAACTGATTAAAAAAGAAGTTAAATGAGTACGTCATAAGTCTAGTAGTAAACAGAAGTCTTAGAAATTTATTATAAAGTGCTTTTAATTAGTAGTAGCCAGTATTTGCCTTGTTGTTAACAAGTCCTGTGTTCTCTGTTGGTATCTGGGTCTGCTTAATACACCGCTCTTTCTCTGAGTTTTCATTCTCTTCTCTGTTCATGCTGTACTCTCTTCCCTCCTGAAACAGGAAATAGGCTCATTACCATCACACTTCTAATCAAATACAGATGCACAATGACCTGAAAGACCCACATGTACGCCTATTATGATGTAATTTATATAATAAATGTAAGTTAATGCTGTAATTTATGTAATAGTTGAGATCTCTGTAAAATTTTAAATTCTATGTAAAGTTTCTTTTTAGTAGCAGATTTACTAATTTAACAGGACACTTACGTTCACTAATGACTATTATGTAGAACATGTCTTAAAGTGAAACAATGTTATTGCAGGTTTGTGCCTTTTCTTCCTGTCTAGAAAAGAATTTTGGAGGCTTTTGCAGATCATTTGCAAATGAAACAATATTAAAGGCCAGGGTTGAAACCCTTAAGTCTTTGGACAAGCCATGCTATTATTTAAAAGATTTTGAATTAAAATATAATTTTCTCTATAATTTATGTCCTCTTACTACAACCCAGAAATCAAAACTGCTTCAGAGTGAAAATTTCTATAGCTCCTCCCTCAATTCTCTTAGTACACTACAGGTACTTTAAAGTCTGATTTGAACTGTTTAAATACTATCATTGTCAATCATATGATTTCAATATCTTTTACCTAACCAGCCTTTGCTTTCAAAATGGTGTTGATTAAATGCAGAAGCTATTTTACCGTAGCCTTAATGTTATAGAGTTTATCTAAGAAACACAGCATCATCTATGCTTGATCAGTAAGTAAAAGTTGCTATGTTAAGTGTTTTGTGGCTTTTATTAAACACAGTATACCAAGATATTAATCTATGTATTTAGCCAGTGAAGCAGGAGCAGAAAGTACAGACCGGTTGTAGTAGCGGTGGTGTTAGAAACTTGTTTTCCTTTACTGGATGCAACTGCCTAGTCAATTCCTTATTCAACAAATGGTCCATCCACCACATCACCTCTCTCCAGTTTAGAAGAAGGATGTCGTGTAGGACTGTGTAAGATGTGTATGTCACATATTTCACTGCCAAAGGAAAGTTTCACAGATAATCCATATCTAACAGTTACTGCCTTTGAAATTCAATTACAAATACACTATTTCATTTTTAATAAAATGCAATGCCTGCCCTAAGTTTTACTGATCTAAAGAACACAGTCAGATCGCATGTACTGCAGAGGTTTCAATACTGATGATGAGTATTGCATGCGTTATACTCAGTAGCATAGTGCAAAGCAAAAGAACTATGTCTTAATAACTTAGATGTATTACAGCTGCAGGAATATGCATAAGCAGATATATTCCACTTCTCTAAAGGTTAAAGCTTCCTTGGGTATATTTGTACACTTAACACAACTGGCAGATGGTTCCTTAGTACTTCAGTGAGTGCTTGTATTGCTACTTACACCGCCTAATGCTAGAAAAAATTTGTTTCCACAGCTGATTGAGAGAATTCAGGAGAAAAATTCCATGGGTGTCTCAGAGTTATATATGCTGGTTTGAGGAAATGCTAAGGGCCAACAAGGTTTAGTTTAGTTTCAAATAAAATAATGCTGATAAATAATGGATGTGGTTATGCTACTAATATAATTATGCCTTGAAAATGAAGACATTTAGGGACAAGAATATGCAGAGTAGACACCCTATTATCTCAGTTACCTGTCAGGACAAAAGCAAATAGATGAATTTCATAGAAAAAGATATTTTCTATTTCACCATTTTATTATGTCAGAGGAGTAATTTCTCCAGAGAAACAGAGACAGAGAGAACCACACCCATCACTGAAAGACAATTACACCCTTCCTGTTTTCTGAAAGGAAAAAAAAAAAGAAAGGCTAGAGCCCTCTGTGGTCCTGGAAGGATTTCCATGTGGCAACTCAGCTACCAATCAGAAGATTATAACTCAGTAGAACAAAGAATTTTGATGATTGCTTCAGACTTCAGGCAAAACTAGGTTTTGTTATCAGTCGTTTTCTCTTTCAAACATTTGCAAATTAAATGATTGAATTGTAAGAATGTTTTAATTGTTTTCTGGTGCCATATTAATGCATTTTTATGTGATTTCTTTTGGTCCTTTGTAACTACAAAGTGACTTCCTGAATCACAGGGGAAGAATGAGTGAAATTCTTTGACCTCAGGAGGTCATGAAATGTTCAGAATGATCCCTTTTAGCAATATAACCTATTAATCTCTGAATCATTGAATAGCAAAATCTGCTCCAGCTGTCAAGGCTCATCTGCTTTTACTACATGCAGAACAAGCACATCTCACTTCTTTTGCTTCTGGAAACAGTTAGAGGAATTTCCTTAGTACTCTTCAGAGTTACAAAAGTTGTATTACTTCAATTATTCAAATATGCTAAACGTGGTACTGCTCTCCTGGTAGGAAGACAGATATATTCTTCCACTCAGTCCTCATTTACTCATTGATAGAATCACAGAATCACAGAGTGGTTTGGATTGGAAGGGCCCCTAAAGGTCATCTGTGTTGCAACCCCCATGCCGTGGGCAGGGACACCTCCCAGGTTGCTCAAAGCCTCATCCAGCCTGATCTTGAGCACCTCCACAAATGGGGCATCCACAACTTCTCTGAACAACATGTTCCATTGCCTTACTAACCTCACAGTAAAAAAATTCTTCCTACTATCTAATATAAATCTACCCTCTTTCAGCTTGAAACCATTCCCCCTCATCCTAGTACTGCACCCCGTGATAAGAGTCCCTCCCCAGCTTTCCTGGAAGAGGAATAAGCCATAAGGTCTTTTTCTACTAGTGCCATGAAGTCAAATCTAGATACGGTCAAACCAACAATAAATAGTGTCCTTCACTAACTCTGATGCTATGTTTCAAAATCTGGGTATGAAAAGAGTCTTAATTTGACAATACTACAGAATGGCCAATGTTTCTTTAAGGGTGTTGGCAAAGCACTTACCCACTTCAAAGGTGATTACTCAATAATATTTTATTAATCTTTTTTTTAATTACTTTTAAAAACACAGAAACACAGAAAGCAAAATCAGCCAGATAGCCATGGTCAACCGCTGATGCTTCACAGAAATTTAAACTTGGATCCAAGGGCATCTAAGAACCAGAACCATGCAAGTTCTTTTAAAGTCATGGAGATACTTTTCAACAAAAGCCAGTCTAAACCCATATTAAATTCTATTAAACTTATTAAACTGTACTTCATTGTAGCAGGCAACCAGCCTGTTTTGTGATGTGAAACATGAGGTTTTATTTATATCTCTTTTTAACCTTGCTTCAATAGAGTTTCATTACCCAGTACTTTAAAAATAAAACATATATACACTGTTTTTTGATGAATTCATGCATCACCGAGTTCACCAGGCCTATCTTGTGGACTTCATTTCCTTATACAGAATTCATATTTCTGTGTTCTTGGAGCCTATACCCTTTGGATTTCATTTGAAGCTGGTACTCAAAATTTGGGCTCTTTAAGCCTAAATCAAGAGACATTTGAAAAAGAGCCTGAACAAGCCATGTGGAATGCAAGTATTGTCTTACACACATCTCTAATAAATACTGATATTCACCCATTTGCTTCCTGTTTTGGGGTTATTTCAGGAGTGTGTCGTATGCTACAGTAGTGTGCACAGCAAGCAAATGGGCAGGTTCCAGAAAGAGCAAACAGAATTTCAGTCATTGCTGCACTACATTGATATGCACTAAACATGAGAAAGTTTCCTTTGCAGTCCCTGTCATAAAAACTTGGATTCTCTGATACTATGATTTTGTTACTATTTATTTCCTGATTTCATTTTCCAGTTGACTTTAACACTGTGACCTGAACACACTCTGATAATAATTAGGTAAGAGGATGAAATAACAGGGTGGGAAGGTTGGAAGAGGTGGGGGAAACAAAACAACTGATGAAACCATCTGCACAAACATACCTCCTCAAAAGCAATTCTCCCATAAGGGAAGGAGAAAGGCAAGAGGGTGCTGAAATAAAGGAAAGATTTGGAAAAAGGAAGAAAAAGAAGTCAAGATATGACAAGTGAATGAAAACTAGAGATTTATGTGCGAAGGACCCAGGTCAAGGGCACAGATGGAAATCCAAGCACTTGGGACCACTGCTCGAGTCTCCATTAGACTGGAGGCTGGCAGATGTTACACCCATTAACAAGAATGGGAGAGAGGATTCAGGAAGCTAAAGACCTGTCAGTCTAATTTCAGTGCCAGGGAAGGTCATCATAGGTTCCATCTCACAGCACACACAGGACAGGCCCAATTAGCATAGGTTTATGAAAGGCAGGTCCTGCCAAACTAACCTGAACACCTTCTCTGACAAGGTGACCCGCCTGATGGACGAGGGAAAGGCTGCGGATGTTGTGTACCTAGACTTTTGTAAAGCCTTTGACACAGAATCTCACAGTATCCTACTTGAGAAACTGGCTTCCTTTGGCCTGGACAGGCGCACCCTCTGCTGGGTAAAAACTGGTTGGATGGCCGGGCCCAAAGAGTGGTGGAAAATGGAGTTAACTCCAGCTGGAGGCTGGACACAATTGGTGGTTTAGCTTTATTCCTGCATTAAGCACAACAGCAAACCAGTGGTTTTGTGAACCTGTTTTGAGAGTTCCTACATGGAATGTTGCAGTGTGTTGCTGGTATATTCCAGCAACAACAGTGAAGATCTACTCTATGGCTAAACACCTTTCACTATACAATTGCGGTTATGTAGAATCTGCTTGGGCATCTCTACAGTCCGGTAGTTAATAGAGATAAAACCTATAGGTACATTTTCTTTCCTATCAATGTTAATGATCTGAAACATTTCTATAGCAAAAGAAGTATATCTTCTAACATGCATTCTCATTCAAAATTACTGCTCCAATCATGCTGTACTCTCGTCACTTGCTATCTTCTTTCCATTGAAAAGGAATTGCCTATGAATGCAGATGATACAGTTTCTGTCCTAACACAAATACCTGGAGAGTCAAGATCACAAGAAAAAATGAGAAGGATTGGTAGTTTCCTAGACAGGTAATAGATTAGCATAGCACATATATTTCTTGCAATTCATGTGAGCCAGGGAAATCCATCTAGTATTGTCAACTCCCACTGCCTAAAAAAAGTCAAATATTCTGAGATGTTAAAAAGTATATTTAGGATCCTTTCTCTTTAACATTTGACTTCTATCTTTAAAGACATTTGCATGACTTTGTAGGTCAAAAGAAGAAAGAGAAGAGTGAATCTGGAAAGCTGGTCTTGACTTGCGGAGCGATGGAAGTGTATTGCAGTCTCCCAGAAATGCATAGTGCCTTTTCAAGACAATATTCAGCACTACACAATAGCAGAGTGCTGTTCACTGGAGACCAGAGATGCTGTCTTACATCTCTGTAAGACAAAGCAGAATTTCAGTGGAAAACACAATAGGGCTAAAATCTGTTGAAGCTTTGGCTGAAATTTTTGTCTGATTTTGCTGTTTTCTGAATTAATTTATTTTAGTTCAAGTTAAGGAGCTTTGATAAGCAGAGGAAAAAATGTATTTAGTTTTGTTCTGTATTTTATAATCTCTATTGTCTGTTTTGCTGAAAGGTCAGGAAAGATTTATTTGAATTTTCTGCAGCGTCATGCATTTTGTTTTATTTATTTATTACGTTAAAAGATTTCAAACTGTTTTCATATGGATGTTTTTAAGGGTAGCTAGGAGAGCTCCTTGTCATCTTTGAGTAACTTCTTAGCTCCCCAATGAGATATTAAAAGCATCAGATTCATTAATCATTCAGTTTTATCAGAGAACTTACTCCTGGTGAACAATAAATATTTTTTCTAAATCTGCCTGGAAGAAGACCCTTCTTATTTCTACTGTAACAAAGAGGCCCGCTGTTTCTACTTTTCAAGATGTACTCATGTTCCCTTTAGGAACCTCTGAAATCCATTGGGTCATAAGTATTTAACCGGGTTAGGCTCCTTTGAAATCCAAGCCTTTGATTGTAATACAATGACTTGAACAACTCTTTGCAGAAATAACCACTATATCTACCACTCAGTCTTGCTGTTTACAGTGAGACTACAGGTAGTGTTAAGATGTAAAGGTATTTACTGGGAATTAAAACTCTGAGCTTTCTCAATTTTATTCATCTCAGGAGTTCCCCAATTTTGAATTCAGAAACACTTGATTTTTACAGTAATTGGTTTTCTATTTGGCTTGTGTTTCACTTGTAGGAATCAGAAATTAGACTGTGCTTATCCCAGTACATGTATGAGACATCCTTCTGCTAGAGTTTTTAAAGCAATAAATAGTCTGTAGTTCATAAATGCTATACAAAACTGTTCATTTTCATGTAAATTTCATAAAACCCACGTTTCTTGAAGTCTTCGTCCTAATTAAATTTCTATTACCTAATCAAATGACATAAAATTCTACTGAATGTCCAGCAAATTTGTATTGGGAGTTTACCTCAGAAAGACAAAAGATGAGTAAAAACTAATGGTTGAAAAACTAATGGATGAGTAAAATTAATTGTTGGACTCAATGATCCAAGAGTGGCTGACAGGTCAAGGGAGGTTCTCCTCCCTGTCTACTCTGCCCTAATTAGGCTCCATCTGGAGTCCTTTTTCCAGTTCTGGGCTCCCCATCTCAAGACAAGGAGCTACTGGAGAGAGACCAGCAGAGACCATGGAGAAGATTAGGGGACTGGAACACCTCTCTTATGAGGAAAGGCTGAGAGACCTGGGTCTGTTTAGCCTAGAGAAGGGGAGGCTGAGAGAGTATCTTATCAATGCTTATAAATATGTAAAGGGTGATTGTAGTTACTGAAGAGGCTTAGCTGAAAAGTCAGAGAATTGATTCTGCTTTAGCTCAAACCAGAATAATATGTTCTTGGCAGTTCTTTAGCTCTTACTGTCTTCAGGATAGCAATCGAGTCTCCAAATTCATGCTGCTAATATGTTTTGAAATGCTTTTTCTCTAGGTCTCAACTGTTTCAGACAGCCCAAGGACTATATCATAGAGAGGAATGAAAGATCAAGCCACAGCAACCTCAACATTCCCCTCCTTGTACAAAAATTAACAAAATTTGTTTGTCGAGGGCTACAATACTGTTGTGCCATAGGTATGAGCTTTTATGTAAAAAAGTCTCATTACTAACCTATTTAATATACTTCTGGTCCTTTTTCATGCTTGAGTTCCATAACAGGGGGCTGGAGTACCTGGAAAGCTGGTACTGGTTACAGGCATGCATGGTGACAGGTAAATGATTTCTTTATCTCCACCGCTGAGCTGGGGATTTTCCACTACGGTGTCTTTGCTTAGGGAATGTTTTAAAATGACAGCAGAGTCTCAAGCTGTCTGATTTTAGTGCTGATAGAATGGTACGTGATTTGTTTGACTAAGGAAGCTGCAGGCAAAAAATGTTACAATTGGCAATTTACTTGTCTCCATAAAATAATTTGATTCAGTTCATTTTTCCAGTACTATTTCATCACAAGGTAACGGAGTTAGTCGTTCTTCTAGGTAGGATGAGACAAAAGGGTAACTTCTCCTCCCAGTCCTGAGACTGTTTGAGAGATCTTTGGCTTGAAAGCCGCCTGGCAGAGAAGGGCCCGGGGGTGCTGGTTGGCAGCACGAACACGAGCCAGCAATGTGTCCAGGTGGCCAATAAGGCCAACAGCATCCTGGCTTGTATTAGAAAAGGTGTGGCCAGCAGGAGCAGGGGAGGTATCATCCCCCTGTGCTCAGCACCGGTGAGGCAGCACCTCGAATACTGTGTTCAGTTCTGGGCCCCTCAATACAAGAAGGATGTCCAGGTGCTGGAGTGTGTCCAGAGGAGGACCCTGAAGCTGGTGAAAGGTATGAGGATAGGCTGAGGGAACTGGAAGGACTTAGCCTGCAGAAGGGAAGGCTGAGGGGAGACCTTGTGGCTTTCTACAACTGCCTGAAAGGAGGTTGTAGCGGGGTGGGTGTTGGCCTCCTCTGCAAAGTACCACAGGATGGGAAGAGAGGGAATGGGCTCGAGTTGTGCCAGGAGAGGCTTAAAGTAGATGTTAGGAAAAACTTCCCTTCTGAAAGAGTTTTTCTATATAGACATATATTTGTCTCTACCTGTATAAACTATGACAAGATTAAATTGAATTGCAACTAGAGGGTTAAACAGCCTAGTCTTATTCGCTCTTGCACGGATTCCCCCAGCAAATGGGCAAGATGCAGCCATTCAGGTGCTCCCTACGGAGTGCCTTGTATACGATGAAATGATGAGAGCTCGTGGGATAACGAGTATCCGATGCTGTTCTGTGGTGACACCTATCACCGTGGCACTCATCTGCAGACCGGCGAGATTACTAAGTGATGCTTTGCAGGAGCCATCATTCGTTCGAGGTACAGAGGGGTTTGGATTTGGAAAGTTTCCATTGCAATATACATTTTTATATATGTATATAGAAATGCACATGTGGTTTTGCAAACAGCTTCAGGCACAAGTTTGGTAATGGCCTGTTGATATTGATAAAGGTACATGAGTGAGTCAGCTCACATCAATACAGGTGCTTATATAGCAAGGCCCTCAGCAGATTTGGGTACTGGAGTTCTGCTAACTGAAGCAGATACTTTGCACTGAGGTATGCTTGCAGAAAAAACCCAGTGGTTTTACAAGCATTTACCTTTTAAAACGAAATCTAGAAGGGAAATGGGCTTTATTGCTAGTTGTACAGTTGTGTTTGGGTTTTTGCCTGTAAGTGGAAATGATACAGAAATGTTAATGTACCTTTTCTATTTAATCTGGGGCGGTGTTCTGGAATGATAGCAGTGAGAGTGAGAGTGAGGACAAAACAGCTGGGCACACCGGGCTGGCATGAGGCACAGTGGCCTGACACAAGGGAGACGCTGCGCCTCACATTCCAGGGGCTGCAAAGGGTTGGATTTGAGGGAGAGCGGGGCTCTCTCTCTTCTCTCAGCTTCCTCACAGTCTTTGGAACTCCTAAAAACAAGGAAGTGACAACAGAGAATTGGATTTGAGCACAAGGGATGGGCATGTCACAGACCCTCCCCAGCTGGCTGCACCAGTCCCTCCTCCCAGGATGCCCCATTGCGGAGACCCTTCCCTCCCACAAAACGTGGAGAAGAGCCCCTGGGAGCTCTGTTCTTGAGGACAGGGAGCAAGGGTGCAGCTCTGGGCTGTGGGCTCAAGGCTGGAGCTGGACAGGGGAGACCTACAGCCCAGACATGTGGGGCAGGCCTTGTCCAGCCTGGGCACTGGGGTTTGGGGGTTCTTCTCACCAAGCACTCTGCTATTATCCACATCTGCTGAGACCGGATGGGCTCTTTGAGCTCCCTCCAGCCGAGGAACTTTGCTGCCACCAGGAGAGCTTCCTCAGATGCCTGTGGGGCAGCAGAAGGTGGGAGCTGACACAAGGGCCTGGGCAGGGAGACTGGGCATCCCTCTTCTCGTGGCTTTGCTTGTGGGATGGCGATGGCCTTAGGAAGCTGGGACGTGCCCTGGCCCAAGTGTCTGGGAGCCTCTTCCCTACATCACGGCTCAGCCTTGAAATTTATACCTTGGCCACACTTGGCGTTTCATCGCTCAAGTGCAAGAATAGAGGGAGCAGGGCCATTCTCACTTTGCTGTTCATCAGGCTCTTGTGCTTCCATGCCACGCTCTTCAGCTGCTCCTTGAAGCACCCGATGGCTTGTTGTCTCACCTGGCTGAGCTCCTGGTGGGAAGAAACAGAGCAGGACTCGAGAACCAATATCTCTCTGCCATGGTGAGCTGGAGTGTTACCATGGCTGATGGGAGGGGAGATGCTCTGTGGCTGGATTCGGGTACTGGAGGAGCGGGACAGCTCTGGAGCTGCAGCTGAATGGCCGTGGGCTTGTGCAAGGCCCCTCAAGGTGCTCTCCTGGCCACCCAGCGCTCCCCACCAGCTCAATCAGCCACGTCAGGGACGAGCTTCCCCGAAAGGGGCTGAGAAGGAGACCAGGCTGACCCTTGGCAACGCCTGTGGGCCACACAGCCCTGGCTCAGCCTTTGTCCCCGGCCATGCTGCCTGGAGAGAAGATGTGGTTGTGCTCCTGCAGGAGCCCTCGGGGTTCTGAGAGCAGCTCTTGGGGAGAAGCTGGGTTGCAGAACAAAGAAACCTGGGGGAGAACGGAGAGGAGAAGCCCCTGCTCCGAGTGCTGTGGGCAGGGCTGGGCAGCAGGGCAGTTATCCTGGTTCGCTACCTATCTGCAAGGCTCAGGTTCCCCATCAGCCTTACGTGATCAAAGAGGGGCAGCAGCTTTTCCACAAGCTGCAAGGCGCTGGAGCTGGCCTCCTCCTTCTTCAGATAACCTGTTATATTTCGAATGGTCCCCAGGGCCCTTATCACGATATCTTCACTGCTGGACTGCAGGTCCTCTGTTATGTCCGGCAGGAGGACCCGCATTCTTCTTGCCTGCGTGAAGACAATTTCCTTGTTGGGAAAAGCTCCGTGCCTGGAAAGCTCCCCAGGCAACCACCAGACCCTGCCATGGCAGGGAGAGCATTTGGAGCCATCACCCCACCAACTAACTCCAGCCGTGGCCAAGCCACCGCCTTGCCCACTGCCCCAGCTCCCGGCTGCCAGTGTGGCTCCCCCTGCCTGCGCCACACTCACCGTCTCGGCTCTCTGAGAGAGCACCATGAAGCCTTGGAGCACTAGTGGGCATATGGCTGGGTTTGGAGACCTCAGGAATCTCCAGAATTTACACAATGCCTCAAAACTGTCATTTTGGAAGTCCTTGCAGGCCAGGACCTGGAAGAAAGGCAGCAGTGAGCCAGCAGCAGTGCAAGTGGATCTCCTCACACTGTGCAGCTCCAGGTTCCACCAGCAGCTGAGGCTAAGGGCACTTGGGACTGTTGCTGGGAACTCACAAGCAACTGAAGGATGCCGATGTCCTCCGGTAAAGCGTAGAGGAGCTGCTCCCGTTCCCTCTGGTGCCACAAGAACAGCTCCATCAAGATGCTCTCCATGGTTTCTGGCATGGAGAACATGGCCTCCCACACAGGCAGGGCAGAGCTGCAAGGAAGAGGGCTCCGTCAGCAGGGTGTCCTCAGCCACCACAGCCTGGCCTGGGGCAGCCCTGCAGGATGGGGACCTTGGCCCTCGGCTGGAGTGGCCTGGACAGCAGCAGAGGAGCGAGGAGGAGTTCGCTGTGGAGCTGAGAGGAGCGTGCTGGTGGGGCTCTGGCCTGGCTTGGCCACCTTTGGCTGCTGCAGGGCTTTCCTGGGGCTGGAAAGCACGGTGGGAGGGGGGGCCCTTCTCCCCAGGGGTGTCCTGCACCATTCCTTGGCTCCGGCAGCCGGAGAATCTCTGTGTCCCTTTCCCCACAGGAACAACCCTCCTGGCTGTCAGGGCCAGAACCTGTCTCTTGGTGGTGCGATGGTCATTAGTGTCGCAAGCACTTTGGTCGGATGATGCTGGGTCAGGAGGAGCAGCAGTGACTCCACGCTGTGCCGCGCTGTCTCCATTTTGACGCCTGTGATGTTTTGGTGGATGGACTTGATGATGTTTGGGACCTGGAGGGGACACAGGTGAGGATGGAGCTGCCCCTGGAGTGCAGCCATTTCCTCAGCTGCCCTTCCCATCCCTCTCTGCTGACTTCAGGTGGTTGCAGGTGCCCAAGGCCCCTGCATTTGGAAGGGAGGGAGGAAGAAGGCCCAGCAGGGCTCAAGGGCAGGGCCGTCCAGCCCCAGGCCACTCACATCCAGCAGCCAGCACTCAGGGGCGCCCATGGCCACATCCACCACATTTCTTGCTGCATCCTTGTCAGAGACACTCCACCAGTTCATTGCCTCAATGGCCGCGACGACGATGTCCGTCTTCTCCTCGCTTCGGAGGTATCGTGCCAGCCTCTGGGGGACAAAGGGAAGGAATGAAGAGATGTCCAAGCAACAGCCCTGGTTGTGCTGCTGTGCTGGGCAGCCCTGGCGAGAGACGCCCGGCAGCGCTGGTAGCGGCGCCCACAGGAAAGCTGGCAGTGGGGGCTGCAGTGGCTGCCTGGGGGAGGCTGAGGAGAGGGGGCCCCCGGGGGGAGGGAGGAAGGTTGAGCTCAAGGGCACAGTGGGTGGCCCCCAAGCCAGACAGAGCTTGCTGGTGGCCAGGAGACTGGAGGTGCTGCTGGGAGCCTGGAGTGCAGCCCTCCCATCGTCCCTGCTCGGGGATAGCAGGAACCCTCTCAGCAGGGGCAGTGGGGCCACACCAGCCCCACTGAGTCTCCGTGCCTTTGCTCCTACAAGTTCCAGGCCTACGCCTGGCACGGGAGTCCCAGCAAGGGAGGAGCTCATTACCATGAGAATGCCCTTGGCGTCGAGAAAATCGGTCACAGAGGTATCCTCAGTGTCTTTCTGGAGGTGTCCTCCGTCCGTTGGCATTGACCTGCCTGGAGAGTGGGGAAGAGGCAGAAGGTCAATAGGACAAAGCAGCTTCCTTGGCCAGCAAGGTCAACCCTGTCATCACCATCCTTAAGATCTAATGATACTTAAGGAGAATCAGAGCTATCAGGAGACATCTGTGTAGAGTGGTGAACCCCAATGCAACTTCTCTTACTTTCTTGCTTGCGGATGAACTCATATAGAGAACACAGGGCATCCAAATCCGGAGTTCCGTTCTCTTCCACGGAATATGGGAAAATGAAGAGATGTCCTAGCAGTTGTCCCAGGTTAGAGACTGGCACGTCTCCAAAGAAGACAAGGCTTTTGGTGGGTCTTGTCCGTTTCTCCCAGACCTGGGTGTGGGAGGCAGAAGAGCAGAAAGGCTGAGGGCAGGCAGCTGGTGCTGAAGCCCTGGGGGCAAGAGGCTGCCCAGCGCTGGATCCCTGGCGGGTCAGGGCTTTGCAGGGCAATGCCGGCTCCGGCTCGCAGAGCAGCCAACTGGGCAGCAGCCCCGTGCGAGGGGAGCTGCGGCTGCTCTGCTGGGCAGGGAGGGGACATGGCCTGGCTGGAGGGGGCCTGGCTCCTGACCTGCAGGGTGGGGTTGTTGGCCAGCAGGCGACTGAGCTTCTTGATCCTGCCCAGGGCCCTCTGGCGCACAGCTGCTCTCCCTGAGCTGGTGAAGTCCAGAAGAGTCTGGGAAGAGAGAAGGTGCTGGTGAGCCCTGGGAGCAGAGTCCTGCTCCTGCAGAAGCAGCGCTGCTGAGCTCCTGGGCTGGACTCGCCCAGGCCACGAAGGCTTCCTCTGCTCTCCAGCACAGCCTGCAGTGGGGTCCCTGTCCTAGGAGAGCTCGTTGGCTTGGGGGTTCAAGACAGATCCCCTGGGCCAACCTCGTTGGCAGGCAGGAAGGCCGGTGCCACCCTCGGTGCTTGGAAAGAGCGTGGAGGGCAGACCCTGGTTCCCAGAGGAGCTGGGCACCCTTCCTGCAGCGCTGTCACTGCCTGGCACCGAGATGGAGACTGTTGACTCCACAGTGGACCCCTCTGGTCGCTTTGCCATTGTTTGAGAGGGTCATTGAGTGCCACTCCTGTCCCTGCATAGGACACCCCCAAAACTCATCAAAGCATGGAATGTCCTGAGTTGGAAGGGACCCACAAGGTTCATCGAGTCCAACCCCTGTCCCTGCACTGGAGAAACCTAACACACGCTCTGTGTGTCGGGGGACATTGGCCAAAGGCTTCTTGAACAGTGTCAGGCTTGGTGCCGTGACTGCTTCCTCGGGGAGCTGTTCCAGTGCTCCACCACCCTCTGGGTGAAGAACACTGTCCTCACGTCCAGCCCAACCCTCCCCTGGCGCATCTTCCTGCCATTCCCTTGGGTCAGAGAGAAGAGCTCCGTGCCTGCTTCTCCTCCTCCCCGTGTGAGTAAGGTATAAATACGAGCTGGCAACAATAGACTGGGTCTTAGCTGCAAACACAAGCGTGAGGACACCCCCTTCGGCCCCGAGGAGAGCCCGACCCATTTCCCCCCCCCCCCCCGGTGCCTCGGGCAGGAGGGAGGCTGAGGCGGGATCAGCCCCTCGCTCCCAGCCATGCCGAAGGCTCGAGAAGCTGCAGCAGAGCCGGCACCAGCAGCAGCGCGGTCCCTGGCTCCGCCCCGGAAGGGCCTTGGCGAGCAAAGGGCGCGGCTGCCTTTGCCGAGGAGGGAGCGGTCCCGCCGCGGCGCGGAGCGGCTCGGGGCGCTGCTGAGCGACTGTCACCGAGCGGGGGGGTCGGTGCGGCCGGGATGGAGCGGGGCCGCCCTTAGGGACCAGTGCGGACAGTGGCTCGGGCGCCTCTGGCTCTTTGTTCGGTCCCAGCGGGCGCTGACTCGCAGAGGAACGGCCCCAGACGCAGAGCTGGGTGCCGGTGTGCGGCTGTGCTGGCGGCGCAAGGGGGATCTTTCCTCCGAGCTTGCACACCATGTGTCAAAGCCGGGACAGCTCTCTTGTGCTATGTCACACACGTGCATGGTGCTAACGTACAGAGTCATGACTTTTGCAAGAAGTGGGTAGGGTTAGTAAGATTAGTCCCTGGAACTCATTACCATAGGTCTCCTCCTCTCAGCGCCTGCGCATTTTCCCGTGGTAATGGTCGATGGGGTCTTTGGGGCTGAAGGCAGGCAGTCCTCCTGGCGTTGAACGTTTCCCCTTTCCTCCTTGCGCATGCTCGTAGAGAGCCTGGGCTGCCTTCGGGCCTTCTCTGGCCCAGCTGGTGGGCCTTCCTACGACCATTGTACCAGTCCTTGTTATGTGCCTTCAACCAGATACAGTCACTGCACGCTGAAAACACTTGTGTGTCAGAATTCTATATTTTACTGCATTCAAAGTTATAACTTTAAGAAAGGATTTCTTCTTTCAGCAGCAGGCTCGCTCGGCTGGTTTGTTCTGCAGCAGCTGCAGCGAGTGGCATGCGGGGAGAAGGAGGCTCGGGCCCGGGGTTCTGTGGGCGCAGAGACTGCCACCGTCGCGTTAAGGAGCCCTGGGTGTGCATAGGCCACTGGGAGCACTGGGGAGGGACTGGGAGCACTGGGCTGGGACTGGGAGCAAGGGGAAGGGACTGGAGGCACAGGGCTGGGACTGGGAGCACTGGGCTGAGACTGGGCACACTGGGCTAAGATCAAGAACACTGGGCTGGGACTGGAAGCACAGGGCTGGGACTGGGAGCACTGGGCTGGCACTGGGAGTAGTGGGCTGGCGCTGGGCCCACTGGGAAGGGACTGGGAGCACTGGGCTGCAACTGGGAGCACTGGGCTAAGACCAAGAGCAATGGAAAGGGACTGGGAGCACTGGGCTGGCACTGGGCCCATACTGAGCAGGAATTGGGAACACGGGACTGGCACTGGGCACACCGGGCTGGAACTACGCACATTGGTCTGTCTTTCATTTCAAATGTCTTTCATTTCAAGACTTTTCATAAGCACAACAAAAATGTGTTTTGCACCCAGAGTCTTGTCACAAACACCCCCAAAAGGTAATTTTCACCCCAGATCTCACAACTCTCTCCAAACTCCCCAAAAGCTTGACTTTGCCCTCAAATCTTCCCAGATTTCATAGAAACACGGAATGTTATGGACTGGGAGGGGCCTCAAAGCCACCCCCTGTCATAGGTAGGGACACCTCCTGCTGGATCAGGGTGCTCTACGCCCCATCCAGCCTGGCCTGGAGCACCTACAGGGATGGGGCAGCCACCACTTCTCTGGGCAGTGGGCACAGTGGGCTGGAATTGGGAATACTGAGCTGGCACTGAGCACACCGGGCTGGCAATGGGAAGACTGCAGTCTGGGGGTGGGAGGGTCTGGTGGGATTTATATTCACCATGAAGCCTTGGAGCACTAGTGGGCTTATGGCTAGGTTTGGAGGCCTCAGGAATCTCCAGATTTTACACAATGCCTCAAAATTCTCGTTTTGGAAGTCCTTGGAGGCCAGGACCTGGAAGAAAGGCAGCAGTGAGCCAGAAGCAGAGCAGGTGGGATCCCCACACTGTGCAGCTCCAGGTTCCACCAGCAGCTGAGGCCAAGGGCAAAGGCAGAGGGCTCCGTCAGCAGGGTGTCCTCGGCCACCACAACCTGATCTGGGGTAGTCCTTCCCGTCCCTCTCAGCTGGCTTCAGGTGGCTTCAGGTGCCCGGGACCCCTGGGTTTGGGAGGGAGGGATGGAGGAAGAAGGCCTGACAGGGCTCAAGGAATGGAATAGGTTGGGTTGGGATGGGTTGGGTTGGGTTGAGTTGGGTTGGGTTGAGTTGGAAATCCATTCAGCTGGGACGTGCCCTGGCCCAAGTGTCTGGGAGCCTTTTCCCTGCATCACGGCTCTGCCTTGAAATCCATACCTTGGCCACGCTCGGCATTTCATCGCTCAAGTGTAGGAAGATCGGAAGCAGGGCCGTTCTCGCTTTGCTTTTCATCAGGCTCTTGTACTTCCATACCATGCTCTTCAGCTGCTCTCTGAAGCACCCGATGACTTGTTGTCTGACCTGGCTGAGCTCCTGTCTGGAAGAAGCAGAGCGAGACTTGAGAACCAATATCTCTCTGCCATTGTGAGCTGGAGCGTTACCACAGCTGATGGGAGGGAGGAAGGCTGAGCTCAAGGGCCCATTGGGTGGCCCTCAAGCCAGCCAGATCTGGCTCTGCTCTGACTGGGGTGAAAAGCGGAGAAACCCATCAATCACTGCCAAGAAACCCCAAATCCACAGAGAGTGGGAAGGCATGGGGGCCCCAGTCTGTACCCCACAAGTTGGGGCCGGGGAGGTGGGGGGAAGGGGGGCAATTCAGCCCCTCTGACTGCACCATGAGCAACTGAAGGATGTTGATGTCCTCGGGTTAAGCACAGAGGAGCAACTCCTTTTCTCTCTGGTGCCACAGGAACAGCTCCGTCCAGATGCTCTCCATGGTTGCTGGCATGGAGAACATATTCTCCCACACAGGCAGGGCAGAGCTGCAAGGCAGAGCACTCCGTCAGCAGGGTGCCCTTGGCCACCACAACCTGGTCTGGGGCAGTCCTTCCCGTCCCTCTCTGCTGGCTTCAGGTGGCTTCAGGTGCCCGAGACCCCTGGGTTTGGGAGGGAGGGATGGAGGAAGAAGGTCTGACAGGGCTCAAGGAATGGAATAGGTTGGGTTGGGATGGGTTGGGTTGGGTTGGGTTGAGTTGGGTTGAGTTGAGTTGGAAACCCATTCAGCTGGGACGTGCCCTGGCCCAAGTGTCTGGGAGCCTTTTCCCTGCATCACGGCTCTGCCTTGAAATCCGTACCTTGGCCACGCTCGGCATTTCATCGCTCAAGTGTAGGAAGATCAGAAGCAGGGCCGTTCTCACTTTGCTTTTCATCAGGCTCTTGTACTTCCATACCACGCTCTTCAGCTGCTCTCTGAAGCACCCGATGACTTGTTGTCTGACCTGGCTGAGCTCCTGTCTGGAAGAAGCAGAGCGGGACTTGAGAACCAATATCTCTCTGCCATTGTGAGCTGGAGCGTTACCACAGCTGATGGGAGGGAGGAAGGCTGAGCTCAAGGGCCCATTGGGTGGCCCTCAAGCCAGCCAGATCTGGCTCTGCTCTGACTGGGGTGAAAAGCGGAGAAACCTATCAATCGCTGCCAAGAAACCCCAAATCCACAGAGAGTGGGAAGGCATGGGGGCCCCAGTCTGTACCCCACAAGTTGGGGCCAGGGAGGTGGGGGGAAGGGGGGCAATCCAGCTCCTCTGACTGCACCAGACAAGCTGCTTTATGTAAAATATAACATTGAAAGTCAGGGGAGAGGTTTCAGCAGCAGACGGCACGAGGAGTTCACTGTAGAAATGTCTTCTTCCCAACACGACCAGGAGCGCCAGTTCAGACTGCATAAAAGAGATGCTCATGGAATCATGGAATTGGTTGGGTTGGGTTGGGTTGGGTTGGGTTGGGTTGGGTTTGGTTAGATTGAGTTGGGTTGGAAAGCTGTGCGCACTGTGCAGCTCTGGGTTCCAGCAGCAGCTGAGGCCAAGGGCACTTGGGGCTTTTGCTGGGAACTCATGAGCAACTGAAGGATGTTGATGTCCTCGGGTTAAGCACAGAGGAGCTGCTCCTGTTCTCTCTGGTGCCACAGGAACAGCTCCGTCCAGATGCTCTCCATGGTTGCTGGCATGGAGAACATATTCTCCCACACAGGCAGGGCAGAGCTGCATGGCAGAGGGCTCCGTCAGCAGGGTGCCCTTGGCCACCACAACCTGGTCTGGGGCAGTCCTTCCCGTCCCTCTCTGCTGGCTTCAGGTGGCTTCAGGTGCCCGAGACCCCTGGGTTTGGGAGGGAGGGATGGAGGAAGAAGGTCTGACAGGGCTCAAGGAATGGAATAGGTTGGGTTGGGATGGGTTGGGTTGAGTTGGGTTGAGTTGAGTTGGAAACCCATTCAGCTGGGACGTGCCCTGGCCCAAGTGTCTGGGAGCCTTTTCCCTGCATCACGGCTCTGCCTTGAAATCCGTACCTTGGCCACGCTCGGCATTTCATCGCTCAAGTGTAGGAAGATCAGAAGCAGGGCCGTTCTCGCTTTGCTTTTCATCAGGCTCTTGTACTTCCATACCACGCTCTTCAGCTGCTCTCTGAAGCACCCGATGACTTGTTGTCTGACCTGGCTGAGCTCCTGTCTGGAAGAAGCAGAGCGGGACTTGAGAACCAATATCTCTCTGCCATTGTGAGCTGGAGCGTTACCACAGCTGATGGGAGGGAGGAAGGCTGAGCTCAAGGGCCCATTGGGTGGCCCTCAAGCCAGTCAGATCTGGCTCTGCTCTGACTGGGGTGAAAAGCGGAGAAACCTATCAATCGCTGCCAAGAAACCCCAAATCCACAGAGAGTGGGAAGGCATGGGGGCCCCAGTCTGTACCCCACAAGTTGGGGCCGGGGAGGTGGGGGGAAGGGGGGCAATCCAGCTCCTCTGACTGCACCAGACAAGCTGCTTTATGTAAAATATAACATTAAAAGTCAGGGGAGAGGTTTCAGCAGCAGACGGCACGAGGAGTTCACTGTAGAAATGTCTTCTTCCCAACACGACCAGGAGCGCCAGTTCAGACTGCATAAAAGGGATGCTCATGGAATCATGGAATTGGTTGGGTTGGGTTGGGTTGGGTTGGGTTGGGTTTGGTTAGATTGAGTTGGGTTGGAAAGCTGTGCGCACTGTGCAGCTCTGGGTTCCAGCAGCAGCTGAGGCCAAGGGCACTTGGGGCTTTTGCTGGGAACTCATGAGCAACTGAAGGATGTTGATGTCCTCGGGTTAAGCGCAGAGGAGCTGCTCCTGTTCTCTCTGGTGCCACAGGAACAGCTCCGTCCAGATGCTCTCCATGGTTGCTGGGATGGAGAACGTGTTCTCGCACACAGGCAGGGCAGAGCTGCAAGGCAGAGGGCTCCGTCAGCAGGGTGCCCTCGGCCACCACAACCTGGTCTGGGGCAGTCCTTCCCGTCCCTCTCTGCTGGCTTCAGGTGCCCGAGACCCCCGGGTTTGGGAGGGAGGGATGGAGGAAGAAGGCCTGACAGGGCTGAAGGAATGGAATAGGTTGGGTTTTGATGGGTTGGGTTGAGTTGGGTTGAGTTGAGTTGGAAACCCATTCAGCTGGGACGTGCCCTGGCCCAAGTGTCTGGGAGCCTTTTCCCTGCATCACGGCTCTGCCTTGAAATCCGTACCTTGGCCACGCTTGGCATTTCATCGCTCAAGTGTAGGAAGATCGGAAGCAGGGCCATTCTCGCTTTGCTTTTAATCAGGCTCTTGTACTTCCATACCACGCTCTTCAGCTGCTCTCTGAAACACCCGATGACTTGTTGTCTGACCTGGCTGAGCTCCTGTCTGGAAGAAGCAGAGCGAGACTTGAGAACCAATATCTCTCTGCCATTGTGAGCTGGAGCGTTACCACAGCTGATGGGAGGGAGGAAGGCTGAGCTCAAGGGCCCATTGGGTGGCCCTCAAGCCAGCCAGATCTGGCTCTGCTCTGACTGGGGTGAAAAGCGAAGAAACCCATCAATCGCTGCCAAGAAACCCCAAATCCACAGAGAGTGGGAAGGCATGGGGGCCCCAGTCTGTACCCCACAAGTTGGGGCTGGGAGGTGGGGGGGGGCAGTCCAGCCCCTCTGACTGCACCAGACAAGCTGCTTTATGTAAAATACAACATTAAAAGACAGGGGAGAGGTTTCAGCAGCAGACGGCATGAGGCGTTCACTGTAGAAATGTCTTCTTCCCAACACGACCAGGAGCGCCAGTTCAGACTGCATAAAAGGGATGCTCATGGAATCATGGAATTGGTTGGGTTGGGTTGGGTTGGGTTGGGTTTGGTTAGATTGAGTTGGGTTGGAAAGCTCTGCGCACAGTGCAGCTCTGAGTTCCAGCAGCAGCTGAGGCCAAGGGCACTTGGGGCTTTTACTGGGAACTCATGAGCAACTGAAGGATGTTGATGTCCTCGGGTTAAGCGCAGAGGAGCTGCTCCTGTTCTCTCTGGTGCCACAGGAACAGCTCCGTCCAGATGCTCTCCATGGTTGCTGGCATGGAGAACATGTTCTCGCACACAGGCAGGGCAGAGCTGCATGGCAGAGGGCTCCGTCAGCAGGGTGCCCTTGGCCACCACAACCTGGTCTGGGGCAGTCCTTCCCGTCCCTCTCTGCTGGCTTCAGGTGGCTTCGGGTGCCCGAGACCCCTGGGTTTGGGAGGGAGGGATGGAGGAAGAAGGCCTGACAGGGCTGAAGGAATGGAATAGGTTGGGTTGGGTTGGAAAGCTCTGCGCACTGTGCAGCTCTGGGTTCCAGCAGCAGCTGAGGCCAAGGGCACTTGGGGCTTTTGCTGGGAACTCATGAGCAACTGAAGGATGTTGATGTCCTCGGGTTAAGCGCAGAGGAGCTGCTCCTGTTCTCTCTGGTGCCACAGGAACAGCTCCGTCCAGATGCTCTCCATGGTTGCTGGCATGGAGAACATATTCTCCCACACAGGCAGGGCAGAGCTGCATGGCAGAGGGCTCCGTCAGCAGGGTGCCCTTGGCCACCACAACCTGGTCTGGGGCAGTCCTTCCCGTCCCTCTCTGCTGGCTTCAGGTGGCTTCAGGTGCCCGAGACCCCCGGGTTTGGGAGGGAGGGATGGAGGAAGAAGGCCTGACAGGGCTCAAGGAATGGAATAGGTTGGGTTGGGATGGGTTGGGTTGGGTTCAGTTGGAAACCCATTCAGCTGGGACGTGCCCTGGCCCA
The DNA here is from genome assembly GCF_017976375.1 of Cuculus canorus. NCBI lineage: Eukaryota > Metazoa > Chordata > Aves > Cuculiformes > Cuculidae > Cuculus > Cuculus canorus. The sequence goes on along the minus strand of NC_071441.1, from coordinate 65,323,895 downwards.
AGTGTCTGGGAGCCTTTTCCCTGCATCACGGCTCTGCCTTGAAATCCGTACCTTGGCCACGCTCGGCATTTCATCGCTCAAGTGTAGGAAGATCAGAAGCAGGGCCGTTCTCACTTTGCTTTTCATCAGGCTCTTGTACTTCCATACCACGCTCTTCAGCTGCTCTCTGAAGCACCCGATGACTTGTTGTCTGACCTGGCTGAGCTCCTGTCTGGAAGAAGCAGAGCGGGACTTGAGAACCAATATCTCTCTGCCATTGTGAGCTGGAGCGTTACCACAGCTGATGGGAGGGAGGAAGGCTGAGCTCAAGGGCCCATTGGGTGGCCCTCAAGCCAGCCAGATCTGGCTCTGCTCTGACTGGGGTGAAAAGCGGAGAAACCCATCAATCGCTGCCAAGAAACCCCAAATCCACAGAGAGTGGGAAGGCACGGGGGCCCCAGTCTGTACCCAACAAGTTGGGGCCAGGGCTGGGAGGGTGGGGGGGGGGCAATCCAGCCCCTCTGATTGCACCAGACAAGCTGCTTTATATAAAATACAACATTAAAAGTCAGGGGAGAGGTTCCAGCAGCCAACGGCATGAGGAGTTCACTGTAGAAATGTCTTCTTCCCAACACGACCAGGCGCGCCAGGTCAGACTGCATAAAAGGGATGCTCATGGAATCATGAAATTGGTTGGGTTGGGTTGGGTTGGATTGAGTTGAGTTGGAAAGCTCTGCGCACTGTGCAGCTCTGGGTTCCAGCAGCAGCTGAGGCCAAGGGCACTTGGGGCTTTTGCTGGGAACTTAGGAGCAACTGAAGGATGTTGATGTCCTCGGGTTAAGCGCAGAGGAGCTGCTCCTGTTCTCTCTGGTGCCGCAGGAACAGCTCCGTCCAGATGCTCTCCATGGTTGCTGGCATGGAGAACATATTCTCCCACACAGGCAGGGCAGAGCTGCAAGGCAGAGCACTCCGTCAGCAGGTGCCCTTGGCCACCACAACCTGGTCTGGGGCAGTCCTTCCCGTCCCTCTCTGCTGGCTTCAGTAGGCTTTGGGTGCCCGAGACCCCCGGGTTTGGGAGGGAGGGATGGAGGAAGAAGGCCTGACAGGGCTGAAGGAATGGAATAGGTTGGGTTGGGTTGGGTTGGGTTGGGTTGGGTTGAGTTGAGTTGAGTTGGAAACCCATTCAGCTGGGACGTGCCCTGGCCCAAGTGTCTGGGAGCCTTTTCCCTGCATCACGGCTCTGCCTTGAAATCCGTACCTTGGCCACGCTCGGCATTTCATCGCTCAAGTGTAGGAAGACCAGAAGCAGGGCCGTTCTCGCTTTGCTTTTAATCAGGCTCTTGTACTTCCATACCACGCTCTTCAGCTGCTCTCTGAAGCACCCGATGACTTGTTGTCTGACCTGGCTGAGCTCCTGTCTGGAAGAAGCAGAGCGAGACTTGAGAACCAATATCTCTCTGCCATTGTGAGCTGGAGCGTTACCACAGCTGATGGGAGGGAGGAAGGCTGAGCTCAAGGGCCCATTGGGTGGCCCTCAAGCCAGCCAGATCTGGCTCTGCTCTGACTGGGGTGAAAAGCGGAGGAACCCATCAATTGCTGCCAAGAGACCCCAAATCCACAGAGAGTGGGAAGGCATGGGGGCCCCAGTCTGTACCCCACAACTTTGAAAATTCTTCTTCCCAACACGACCAGGATCGCCAGGTCAGACTGCGTAAAAGGGATGCTTATGGAATTATGGAATGGGTTGAGTTGAGTTGGGTTGGAAAACTGTGCACTGTGCAGCTCTGGGTTCCACCAGCAGCTGAAGCCAAGGGCTGGGACCTTGCAGTGCTCAGGGTCAGCAGGAGCCCTCTCAGCAGAGGCAGTGGGGCCATGCCAGCCTCACTGAGCCTCCGTGTCTTTTCTCTTACAAGTTCCCCGGCTATGCCTGACAAGGGAGTCCCTGCAAGGGAGGAGCTCATTACCACGAGAATGCCCTTGGCGTCGAGAAAATCGGTCCGATAGGTGTCCTCGGCGTCTTTCTGAAGGTGGCCTTCATCCCTAGGCATTAACCTGCCTGGAGAGTGGGGAAGAGGCAGAAGGGTCAATAGGATAAAGCAGCTTCCTTGGCCAGCAAGGTCAACCTTATCATCACCATCCTAAAGATCTAAGGATGCTTAAAGAGAAGCAGAGCTATCAGGAGACATCTGTGTAGAGTGGTGAAGCCCAATGCAACTTCTCTTAGTTTCTCGCTTGCAGGTGAAGTCATATGAAAACGCTGATGGCAAGAGGGTGCCCAGGGTTAGATCCCTGCTGAGTTGGGGCTTTGCAGGGCGACGCTGGCTCCAGCTCGCAGAGCAAACAACTGGGCAGCAGTCCCATGTTGGAAGAGCGTGGTGGGCAGCCCCTGGTTCCCAGAGGAGCTGGGCACCCTCCCTGCAGCACTGTCTTTGCCTGGCACTGAGGTGTGCACCATCAATTCCAGAGAGGACATCCCCTCCCCCTAGGGTGAGGAGCAGCCCCTCAGAACTCAAATCGTCTCCCGTAGCTCACTCAGCACTTACCGCGGTGCAGGGATCAGTGTCTGTTTCTGCCTCGAAAAGCTCCTTTGCTTTTATAGAAAGAAAGGGGCAAGAGCGTTGTCAGGCAAGTTTGTATCAGGAATTTCTCCTTGCCCTCCAGCACTCTCTCCACAGAGCTGCAAAGAGAGAGGGAGAGGCCGGTTGGGCACTGGTGCTGGGAGCGGTGCCTGGAGGCCTCGGATGTGTGGACATGGACCTCAGGTGTCCCTGGGAGGGATGTTCAGGTACCTCAGTTCAGTGACCACACACATGGCTTTGTGCCACAGCTCCAAGTGGAGGTAGTTGTTCCTGCATTCCTCTTGCAGTGGCGCCTGCAAAGCACAACTGGTATGGGACCTGGAAGCAGGAACACACGGTGCCATCACACCCTCACCACCCAGTGCCACCAGACCTTCACAGTATCATACAAGCTTTAAGATTGGAGAAGACCTCTGAGCTCATCCAGTCCCAACCCCTCCAGACCTACTAAAGCCTGTCCCAAAGCATCACATCTCCACGTGTTTTGAACCCCTCCATGGACGGAGACTCCACCGCTTTCCTGGGCAGCCTCTTCCAAAGCTTCGCCTTTCTTTCCGTAACCAAGTTGTTCCCATATCCAATATAAACCTCCCATGGTGCAACTTGAGGCCCATTCCCCCACACTGAGCAAGCTTTGCCCTCTTCCACTGAGCTCCTGCCTCTCCTCTCACCTGGACCTTCTCCACTACCTTGTAGCCACAGAAGAACGTGTCGGGGCCTCGCAACAAGCAGGACTTCTTGGCAGCTTGGCAAAGGGCTCCGATGCTGTGCACAAAATTCATATTCCTGCTGTGCTCCTGGCACAAAGACAAAACAGGGAGCGTCACAGGAGGACACACCTGGCCAGCAGGACCGGAGCACTGGAGATGGAGACCTGGGAGAAGCAGCTCCGCCCAGGCAGCGAGGGGCAGGGGTACCTTCTCTGGGCAGCTGATGAAGGTGCAGATGAAATCTATGGTTTCCTTCAGCTTTGCGTACAAGGGGAACCAGCTGATGTCTAAGAAAGCAGGAGAGCAGGGAGGGCTGTCAGAGGGTGCAGTGGGCTCTGCTGGGTGCAAAAGTGGGGGCCTGGCCGGGTCCTGCCCTTGGGTCACCGCAAGCCCTTCCAATGCTCCACACACAGATTCGGGCCCAGCTGCCCAGGCCTGAGCCCCCTTAGGCCTTGGGGGTCCTCGCAGGGGGGATTCCAGGATTTTAGGGCATGAAATCTTTGCCCTTGTCCTCTTGGGCCCAATACCGACCGTATTGGGGTGACGAGACATTTCCAGTTTATAATAAAACCACACAACCCTGACTGGAATGATATTCAGCTGCTATTAGACCATATGACCAACACAGAAAAACAACTGGTAATAAGAACAGCTCAAAGTTTGGCAAGTGATCAAATAAAAGACCCAGAAGAGGTCAAGCAACATTTCCCTTTACGAGATCCAGGGTGGGATTCTAACAGAAACATGCATAAAGCCTCGTTAACAGCATATCAGGATTGGATAGTTAAAGGAATGGAAAGGGCCATCGCAAAATCAATTAAAGTGGTCAGCGTTACACACAGTGAGACAAGGTCCAAAAGAAACACCCTCAGAATTTTTTGACAAATTACGAGACACCATGAGAAAGCACGCTCCCCTAGATCCTGGATCTGAAGTAGGAATACAGCACGAGAAGTGAAGAAACTAGGGCCTAGGAGGGTTTTAGGGCAAAATCAATGTACATGGTGTAAAAGGGAGGGTCATTAGAAAACAATGGGACCGTGTCAATGAGGAGGTGAACATCATGGTGTACCTCGCCCTGGATCGCTTCCTCTGCAGGGAGGAGGAAGGTGCGGGGCTGGGGGCACAGGGGGAGGGGGCGGCTCCCTTCTGCCCTTGGTGCCCCAAGAAAGGCAGGAGGGGAAGGGCCGAAAGGCGGAGGAGCTTGTGTTGGGAGCAGCTGATGGCATCGTACAATTACCAGCTTGAAAAAGACCTCTTGGATCATCCAGTCCAACCCTTCCGATCTGCCGCTAAACCAGGAGGTCCCTGAGCACTTCATCTACCCGTCCCTTAAACACCTCCAGGGATGGGGATTCTCTGGGCAGCCTCTGCCAGGGCCCCATGACCCTGTCTGTGAAAAATTTTGTCCTGCTCTCCAGTCTGAGCCTTCCCGGGCACAGCTTGAGGCCATTCCACCTAGTCCTGTCCCCTGTCACCTGGGAGAAGAGGCCAGCTCCCTGCTCTCTACAACGTCCTTTCAGGTAGTTGCAGAGAGCAATCAGGTCTTCCCTCAGCCTCCTCTTCTCCAGGCTAAACAACCCCAGTTCCCTCAGCTGCTCCTCGTAAGACTTGTTCTTAGCCCCTTCCCCAGCTTTGTTGCTCTTCTCTGGACATGCTCCAGAGCCTCAACATCCTTCTTGTAGCGAGGGGCCCAGAACTGAGCACAGGATTCAGGGTGCGGTCTCCCCAGTGCCGAGTCCAGGGGCAGAATCACCTCCCTGGACCTGCTGGCCGCGACGTTTCTGACACAAGCCAAGATGCCATTGGCCACCTTGGCCACCTGGGCACACTGCTGGCTCATGTTCAGTCAGCTGTCAACCAACACCCCCAGGTCCTTCTCCAGGCAGCTTTCTAGCCACTCTTCCCCTAGTCTCTAGCACTGCATAGGGTTGTTGTGCCCCAAAGGCAGGGCGCGGCATTTGGCCTTGTTCAGCCTCATGCCGTTTGTTTCAGCCTGTGGGTCCGGCCTGTTCAGATGCCTCTGCAGAGCCTCCCTACGCTCCAGGAGATTGACGCTTCCTCTCAGCTTAGGGAGCTAGGGCTGTTGAGCCTGGAGGAGGCTGAGCGCTGCTGAAGGGCCTGGAAAGAGGTGATGGAGATGGGAAGCAGGTCTGTTCTCCCGAGGGACAAGTGGGAGTGGAACGGCCTGGGATGCACCGAGGGGGTGAGAGCAGAGAGCTGGGGAGACTTGCCTTAGGAAAGAGTGCAACGGGCTGCCCGGGAAGCTGGGGAGGCTCCTTCCAGTGGGTGTTCAGAGAAGTTGCAGATGTGGCCCGTGAGGACGCGGTTCAGGGCACAGGGGTGGCTGAGAGAGTTGGCTTGTTCAGCCTGGAGAAGAGAAGGCTCCGAGGAGGGACTGTTTACAAAGGCTTGTAGTGATAGGGTGAGGGGCAAGGGTTATAAACTGGAGAGGGGCAGGTGTAGACTAGACATGAGGAGGAATTTCTGGACGATGAAAGAGGTGAGGCACTGGAAGAGGTTGCCCAGGGAAGCTGCGTCTGCCCCCTCCCTGGAGGTGTTCCAGGCCAGGCTGGGTGAGGCTTTGGGCAGCCTGACCTGGTGGAAGCAGGCTTGTGACTGAATGAGCTTTAAGGTCCCTTCTGACACAATGTGCTGGGCTGACAATTTGACTTGATGATCTCAGCACTGATTTTCCAACCTCAATGATTCTGTCTTTCTAAGAATACCGTGCCTTATGTGGTTCTGTGTTTTTCTTTCATTGCCTTTCTAGAAATGGAATTTCCTTCCTCTTTCACGAGTACAGAAAGAGTGTTTGTTCACTGGCTCTGTCGGTCTCTCGGACTCATATCTAAAAACAAAGGGTGAGTTAGAGGCTGAATTTTATTTTTTTATTATATTTTTTCTGGAATTTCATGACTTAAAATGATGTGTGTTCCCCACATATCGTGCCCTGTTGCAGGGGATGGTGCTAGAGAGAAAAGTTTCAGATAAAAATAAGTGTCTTTGTGCGTGGTTAGTTGGAAGTGGCTTGCCCTTGTAATATTAGGTGGATTTCATGGGTCAATCCAGAACCTCTCACCAAGATCTGCTTTGTTTTCCATGCGCTATTTGGTGAGAGAATACTTGAACTGAAATTTGAACAACTGAGGAAAGTAAAATACTCACCTCTGAAGACGTGCACTGTATCTTTTTTCCTTCGCTGTACTAGTGTGTTGCTCATTTAAGAAACGCAAGTTTTCTTTTGAAATAAATCTGAGTGTTCCACTCCTCTTTAGTCTCCCCAGATTTCCGCAGTGTTTCTGGACTGATCAAGTGATCAGTCTCTAAAAGCCTGATCGTGATTGATTCTTGTCGTTGAATTTCTAGATAGAGTATAATTTTGATGTTAATAATTATTATGACATTTTATTTGAATATAATCTGACCGCCAGATCATTACATAGATATAAATAGGTTAATTATTCCTAAAATACTTTTTGGTTTTTTTCCCTCCCAGAAAAGGAGCACATCGATACCTGGCTGTAGAGAAGAAGTATAGATCAGAAGTGACACATGCAGAAATTACTTGTTGCTTGGCTTCTAGGACAAAACATACAATTTGGAGTTTAATTCAGAGATTTCCTGTCACAAAGAAAGAACAAACAGAATTTCGGCCAAAGACAGAGCGAGGAAATGCATGTGCTGTTGAATCTGGTATGTTCAGTGTGTCCTCTGATACGGACTGGTGATTGACACGGCTTAAAGAATAAACCAATCCCCAACCCAGCTGACACTTGCCCCCAAAACATACCCATTACTTTTGTTGACTTTTTTGTTGGTAATAATAGGGTTGTTTAAAACTGGTGTCGTGAGGAACTTAGGCAGTCACGTTACGCAAGCTTTTCATTCTTCTGGGAAATATTTATTAAGGGATTGCAGAATAGCATTTACAATACCAAATTTGAAGTACTCTTCTCTGAAGACGTACAAGGTTTTTAGCTAGTGCTGGATTGGTTTCTAATGTGTAAACTGTGTGCTCTGTGGGTCCAGGGGTCTAGATGCAGCGTGATTCAATTTGCATGATTTCAGCTAAATCTTAGGGACTAGAGTGTTAGGCTGTGTAAGACCGGCTGAAGGGAGGTCATAAAAGACCAGGGAGCACGTGAAAGAAGGCATCTGAACCACGGCAAAGTTATCTTTTCTCAGGAGACAACATTGTTAGTTTGGAATAACTTAGAAGTTTAACTATACAGTGACTATTTCTAGGCAAGCTGTAGAGGTGTGAAGGTGTGACTATGATACAAAGGCCAAGAAAGTATGCCAGGCAGGATTTTTTCGCATTTGTTATCTATTTCTTTTTGCTCTGTGTGGCCTTTTTTGACACTGAGCAATCCACCAGCATAGTTTGTTTTTGTTCAAAGTATCTAGGAAAGTAAGAACTCCTTTGAATAATATTTATTTCAAGCATTGTAACAGGCTGTGCTACTGTGAACATGGCTTGTAAATGTGTGAAGGGTTTGTCGCTCGTCACATCTCTAGGGATGCATACAAAGTCAGGAGTGTTCATTTTCAGGTGTGATTTTTAAGCCATAGTTTAGTGACTTGCTTCTGCCTCTGTGCAAGTAAAGTGTTAACTTCTCTTCACAGAAAACACAGGAGTGAACAAGACACGTGAGCGACTCAGCAGTGGGATCTCCCAGGTGTCAGTGAGAAGAGGGGAATCAGAGTTTGATTCCTTCAGGCAATTGCTACCAGTTTTTGAAAAACAGGATGAAATTGTTAAACTAATAAAGGATAATATGGTTGCTTTGATTGTAGGAGAAACTGGATCCGGAAAAACTACACAAGTATGTTTCTTTAATGGCATAAAACTATAACAGTATTTATAAAACACTAATGCCATTTTTTTCAATACATGTGTAATAAGGGATTTCTTTCTGCTGCTTTTAGAGTTTTTGTTTTCGTTTGCAGTTGAAAGCCTTGTGTCGAAAGCCTCTGATTCCCTTTCTCGCTTTTGAACTATTAAGCCAGCAGATACTTAGTAAGAGCATAAATATTTCTGTGCAATTTTGTGATCGATACTAGTTTTTCAGTACAGTAATGTAAAACTTGGAAGGGAAAATAGCCTTCTAAAGCTAGTTCTGTAGTGGAATATTTTTGTGATAAAATGGAAGGTTACCTAAAATATTTTTTATCGCATTCTCTGAAGCAGGAGGGAGAAGCTTAAATTATTTTTTTTGAAACAGATGAAACTTAAAATCAGAGATTTATGATTGCTGCCTTTCTACTCTTTTAAGCACATTTGCAAGGATAATCTTATTATGTGTTGTCTTGCAACCTCTGTAGTATTGAGATGCAGTTAAGTTGTTTCCTGATAAAAAAGCCATGACTTTAGGAAACTGACAAGGAACTTGAAACCACTTCTCTTTACAGATCCCTCAGTTCCTTCTGGATGACTGTTACAAAAATGGGACTCGTTGTCATATATTTTGCACTCAGACGAGACGTTTGGCAGCCGTTGCTGTGGCTGAGAGAGTGGCAGCAGAAAGAGGAGAAAAGATTGGCCAGCCAGTCGGTTATCGGGTCCGATTAGAAAGAAGGTACTTATGATATTTCTTATAGCCAGTTGATCTCGTGTTGCTGTCTTTAGTCTTATGTACATATAAGCTACCATTTATTTGGGATACAGCCTAGTACAAGCTTTGTGTGTACAGTATAGGTAAGAGCATGTTATTGCTTGGGTAATGGGATATTTAAGAGTGAAAAAGACAGTTTTCCTCCTGTATTTTTCAGTTTCAGATGGTAAATTGTCTTAGGTAAGTGAATTGCAGGTCCTTTCTCTTCGTCTGATTGGGAGTGTGTGAGTGGAATTCCTTGTCTTGCTTTCAGATCAAGCCTACGCTTTCCCCTCTTTTTTTAATCCCTACTTTTAACATGTTTAGATCCGAAAGTTCTGCCAGCTTTGAAGATGGGTAGGCAGAGCAACAGCCTTAAGGGATGCTGTAGAGCGAGAGTCCCTAAAAGTGACAGTGGCGAGGAGTGTGGCAGTCACTCCTTTTACTTGCCAAGCTAACTCTGCCACCGGTACTAGAATAGTAACTAGATAGTAAATAGATTTTGAAGTTCTTGAAGAGGAAAAAATAAAGCATTTGAAAAGGATCAGCTGATTTCTTTGGGCTTCAGTCAGGTGTAGGCAAATAGGAAATGATATGGAAGCGTAGTGCGGAAGAATTGGCACCTGTTTTTTTCCAAAGCCGTCCATGCTGAATTTTCCAGTAAAGTAAACAAAATGGAGTGATTCTCAAGGTTCTGTTCAGCTTGATTGTTTATTTATTTATTTATTAATTTGTTAATTAATCCATTGCCTGAAGGTTTGGTGCATGAGCACTAAGATTCCTTAGGAACCCTCTGGGAACAGGCATTGTTTACAAACAAATAGGATGCTTCTGTCTCCTTGGGAGAGCTAGAATCCAATTCCATTTCTGGTGAGCAGCTGTTAATGATTTAATTTTCATTAAGTATTGGAAAGCTAGCATGCATTTCAATGGTGTGAAGGACTGAAGTCTCTTCATGAATTGTTCTATAGGGTTTCTCCAAAGACACTGTTAATGTTTTGCACTAATGGCATCCTGCTTCGCACGCTAATGGCAGGAGACAGCGCTCTGTCAGTAGTGACACATATTATCGTGGTAAGAATCTTGCTGTATTTCATGTGAGGTGGAGCAATGCGTATTACTTATTAATTGGAAGATAAGGTCTTAGTTGTCTTTATTAATTTGCTGAGCATGTGCAGTGTTTTTATTTGGTTAGAATCTGAATTACTGTTAAGGACTTACTGAGTCCTTATTATCGGGCCGAGTTCGGGTTTTTTGCTTTTTTGCTTGTAACATTATCTTGTTTTAGGTTTATATCAATAATTAATTTTGGAATCATTACGCAGTTGGTGAGGAGAGAGATCTAAATTTCTCGGAACTTCCTCTGTCAGAAAGCAGAAGAGCCCTAGAGAGGCTTCTGTGGATATGGTTCAAGAGAAGCACGTGGGAATTCTTTGGATCATCATGTACTTGTTTTAGCAATAAAGGTTTGCAGTCCTTTTGTTGGCCCAGATGTTTTCAAGATAATGACTGGTCTAATTTTCAGCAAATTGTTTAAGCATTCGTTTCTGATGATGTGACTAGTCCTATTGTGGAATTTGATGTCAGTGGAACCAGAATGTTTGTTGCAAGATTGAGCTCTCCGTGGCTGAGGACAGAAATGTTTGTGATAATTTTATGTGCCTGCCTGTTTATCAAAATGAGAAAAACTGTGAGAATAATTTATACATTCTTGACGACTTCAGCCTAAAACTGTGGTATTTTTGAAATATTTGCGTCCCTGCTTCATCAGTCCATAATACAAAAACCAGAACAAAGCACACCAACAAAAGCAATTACTCTAATCAGTCATGTGCCTTAGCTGGGGATAAGCTTTGTGTGTGACTTAACGGATCTAAGCAATCTAATTTTTTTCGTTATGCGTTATCATACATTTCTTTAAATGTTCATCAGTTGTGAAGTGAGAGTTTGTTCAAATAGTTGTAGGACTGGCAGTTTATGTCATTATCTTGAAAATGAAATTGAAATGTAAGCATTAGAAAAGTTTCAGGAGTTCACTTTAACCTCTGAAATCAAGCTGTGTGTGGCTGGCATCTTAACAGAGCAGTCTTCATAGAACTTCTTGATATAAACTTTTTGAAATATTTGTTACTTTTGAATAGTTTAAAAGAAGTCCTGTCTTAAATTAAACTGACACATTTCTGTGTCTTTAGTGTTCCAGCAAATCGTATCTTTCAGTCTTTTAAAGAGTTCATATTTGTAGAAGGTTCCAGTATTAAGTTTGTGATGTTTAGCTGTTGTTTGTCCCGTTCCCATTGTGTCCCCGCCGTTTGGTACAGGACAAAGTACACAAGAGGGACAGGTTCAATGACTTCTTGCTAATAAAACTGAGAGATGTGTTGCAGGATCAGACTAATTTAAAACTAATTATTTCTAGTGCTGCTCTGGATGCAAATCTCTTTGTTAGCTATTTCGGAAGTTGCCCAATCGTGCGCAGTAAGTATTTGTGTAAAATCTTAACTCTGGGTATACCTGCCGTAGCATTTATAGATTTTATTGAACCAGAGCAAACTGTTCTAGGTAATGGAACACGGCAAATATGCTGAGAGTTGCAGCGATGCTTGCCCTTGGTTTGTTAATTTTTTGTGGGCCTTTTATTTGTTTGCATAGATGGGAGAGCTCTTATCACAGGGAGTTCCATAAGTGCAGGGGTGTACCGGCCCAAGCTCTGATCAATTCAGGAAACAGGAAAAGGTTCTTAAAGTGCTGGTCTACATGGTGGTGTAGACCCTAGGATCTATCTGCCAGAGTCTGATCGACCTTAATTCATTCCTGGGAGTTCCAGTTCTTCAGGTCTCTCAGAGATTGCTGCTGGTTAGTGGATAGAACCCAGGTAACTGCAGCCGGTCGCTTCAGAAGTACAGTCTTAGGCAAATTGGGTTTTCACATTTTAATCATGCAATTCTTTCTTTTCAAGAAATTAGTTGATAATCTAGGTAAACACTGAGAAAAAAAACATGGCAATTTATGTTAATTTGCGTTTAGACTCAGTAACCTGCAGTTAGATTACATTCAAATGCAAGGAAAAGCTATCATTGCTGCTGTTATTATTTCATTTGGCTCATCTTTAGTAGAGGTAAAACAGATGTGTGGGAGATTTTTTTTTGTTTTCTTTCTCTTCTCTTCACCCTCTTGGCTTGCAAGTTTTGCACAGGGCCTCCTGTGGCACCTTGCTGTGCTCTTCCTTTCTCAGCAATGATGTCTAAGTGTAACGTATTCTCAGAAGCGTTTCAAGAGGAATCCTGTATTTTCAAAACAATCAAGTAGCCTGTCTGCATGTCAACCTTTTTTTTAAGAGGCTCGACGGTCCCAGGACCCAGGTAGGATCACTTTCCTGAGAATCTTCTCTACAAATCATCACTTTAATTTTTGGAACGTTCCTGAGAAAGAAAGCTATTTTATTGTGGATAGAAATGTTTCTTTCTAGTTCTGAGTTCTGAATTTATGTCTAGTAAAAGAAGGCTTGCAATTTGTTGGAAGCAGGAATCTGGAAATTACGCTATTTCAGTGTTTTCGAAAGGTTTCTTTGCTCAGGGGGAACCTCAGTTCTAATTATTTTGTGAGTTTCCACCTTCCTCTTCTTGCGGCTTCCCGCTCATTTAGATCAGTATGCTTATTCAGGAAATCCCGACAACTTTTTTCCTCTGGTTTGCCTGAGTGGCCGTGCTGCTATCACTTCCTTTAGTCTTTGCAGACGAGTTCCAATTGCTAAAAAACCTTTGCTTTTTCCAGTTCTGAGATTTTAGGAAGTATAAGAAGATGGTTTCCAAACTTTGTCTGTTAGTGTCATGAGAAAGCTTCGATCCTCCTTCAGTAATAGAGCTGACAAAGTCCTTAGCGCAGAAACCAGCATTTTGTAGTTATGCGTTCCTGTGGCACAGTTTGTGATCAGTGCTGGAAGACTTTGTAACTGCTTCTACAAGTACGTGAGCTGTAGCTTGTTATTTCTGAGGAAGAGAAAAGCCCTGAGTGATTTAAACTAAGATAGGGCAAATGTCTGCTAAGGTACGAGAAATTAATATCTGGAGATTTTAATGCTTCCTGTGAGGAAGAATCCTTTAGTGTCCATAAGTAGGGTCTAGGAAACAGTCATGTTGAAACAGAGGTCAGGGTAGATTGTTAGGAAATAAGGACCATTGGATTGTCTCATTTGTCAGGCCGTACTCGGTAAAAAGGAGCCCAATTTGGAGAGAAGTTTTTCTCATCGTCTACTTGTCGTGAAAGAAGGTGTTTTAATACGAAGGTGACAGTCTGCTTCTGAGATCTGGCACTAAAGCTGTATTAATTGCTATTAGAATTTTTAACCCAGGTGTCAGTCTTACATAGTTAACTCTTTTCTGTAAACCTAAACAAAAATGGCTGTTTTCTTTTTCTCATTTTGATAAAATTGCAATTAATAACCGTCACTCTTCTGAGCATCTCTTGGTATAACAGTTGATAGAATTGAGGAGCTTAATGGGAAACGAGGTACCCAGCTGACATTCCCCTTTTGAAATGTGTTTTGCTTTGTGGCCCGATAGTCTTCAACAAAATGAGCTCTGCTGGAGATACTTGTACAAGACTTTTCAAGGAAAGGTATTAATTCTTTAAATCAGGCTCTAAGAAAGTTTAATTCACTTTTTGTATCTACAGAAACGCTTTTTTAAAATTCAGACTCCAAATGAAGCTTGGGAATGTCTAATGTTTTAGGAACTATTTTTACTTTCAGTACGAGGAAGACCTTCTGAAGTTCAAGAAATGTTTTTGGAGGATATTTTACGAAGCACTGGATGTATAAACAAAGAGATGCTAAAGTACCGAGAAGAGAAGCAGCAAGGTTGGTGGACTTGTTTGGGTTGGCAATGAGTCTCATTGACTGAGAGATTGAGCAGCTAAATAGGATGATTCTCTGTTAAAGTTCCAAAGTCAGAATATGAAATGAGACGTGATTAGATGGCAGCAGGTATCTTTTAGCTCTCAGTGTTTACATTATTGAAATAGATTAGGTAACCTTAAAAAATTGTTTTCACTTTCTTTTTATGGTTGTATTTTTGCTTTCAGTTGAGAAAGGACGTGTTTGTCATAATCATTATTGAGTAGAATTGCATATTGTTGGGGGTTTTGCCCACATGAAAATGATAGAAGTAGAGACACTGTGTGCTGACTTTTGCATGGCAATCGAAGCGCAGCCGTTAAAGAGGGCAGGGTTTTGTACATTTTGTACAGAAATGATTCCTATGAGTAACATTTTCACTGCATTCTTCAGACATAGATGTATTCAATACCATAGAATAATAGAATGGTTTGGGTTGGGTTGTGAGGGACCTTAAAGCCCATCCAGGTCCCAACCCCCCTGCCATGGGCAGGGACACCTCCCACCGGACCAGGCCACTCAAGGCCACATCCAACCTGGCCTTGAACGCTTTGAGGGAGATGGCATCCACAACTTCCCTGGGCAGCCTGTGCCAGCGTCTCACCCCCCTCGTCATGGAGGATTTCTTCCTCATGTCTAATCTAAATCTTTCCCCTTCCAATTTCAAGCCATTCCCCCATGTCCTTATCAGTCCAGGCCCTTGTAAAAAGTCCCTCCCCAGCTGTCTTGTAGACCCCCCTCAGGTACTGGAAGGCTGATGCAAGGTCTCCCTGGAGCATTCTCATCTCCAGGCTGAACAACCCTAACTCTCTCATCCTGCCCTCATAGCAGAGGCGCTCCAGCCCTCTGATGATCTTGGTGGCCCTCCTCTGGACTCATTCAGACAGTTCCATGTTGTCCTTACGCTGGGGATTCCAGAGCTGGACACAGCACTCCAGATGGGGTCTTACGAGAGAGGAGTAGAGGGGGAGCCCCGAAGTCTTAATGTGTTTGAACTGAATATTGTTCTTTTTTTATGGGATGAAGGGGATCTATTATTTGAGAAGTTTTCCTGGCAATGGTAACTAACGATCATAGAGTGTATTTAAAAAAGCCAGCCAAACCAACAATAACCAGTATCTGAAGCTCTAATATACAAGCCTAAGTGTACGTTGATTGCGTTGCTCAGTTCTGATCACTGTGGACAGAAAAGTTGAGTTGAGGCACTGCTGTCTTTTACTGTTTATTCTGCTTTTATACAGAACGTAGTTGTTACGTCCAGGAACTATATCACTTCTTTTGTGGTATTTCACTTCTGGAGAAAGATCTGGACTGAGAAGTGCTTGGGAGACACTTAGTTGGGAAGCTCATTTGAATGCAGTGTGTTGAAATACTGGAGAGCCTGGGGGGTTAAGCACCTAAATGACATTTTTTCACCTTGCTCTTATAGCAGGTGTTTACAGTGGTGCACTTAAGATGCCCGTAATTGTGGAATTTCTGTAGGCTGGTAACGGCATTCTAGATTAAATAAAAGAACTGGAATAGTTAAAACTTTGCATTGGTAAGGCTGATTTTTGTAACTGGAAGCAATGGATAATTAAGACAACTGTAAAACTCTTTTTGGAAATACTTTATGCATCCTAGAAGAAAAGCAGCAGAGTGCTGTGAGTGACTGGTGTTCTGCTCAAGAAAATAAGAGCGAACTGGGATCTTGGAGACAAAGATCTGTCCCAAGAGCAGATGAAGAGGATAATCTCTTGGATGATGGTGGTGACACTGTGTTTAATCATCTGGTAAGTTTCTCCTTTAGTTGGAAAAGATGATTAAATCTACATTTGGTGTAATGTTATTACTACCTATTTGAAACTGGTTTCTAAAGATATTACTCCCGTAGAGTTCCTGGAAGGACATTAACATATTTTAAATGACAATTTTTAAATTATTTGTTCATAGCATGAACTCCTCTGGCTGAAGTGCGCTTTCCTGTCGTGATGGTCGTGCATAGCTTTTGCTTAGACCAAATGGCTAGGCTGGCATTGTTTAACGTACTTGCATGTGATACCATAAATGCTTGAAGTGACACCTGAATGCTGCATTTCTGGTTGTTACTTCAAACACTGTTTGAATTCTTTGTGCCTAATATACAAGAGCAAAGACAACCCTTTGAGGAGGTTAATCTTTCAGTACTTTATTTTCTCTTCAGGCTGAAAAAGATGTGAGTTGCCTTGAACCATGGTTAATAAAAGAAATTAATTCTTGTCTTTCTGACATCTGGTTGTATAAAGATGTTGATGCCTTTGCTCAGGTGTTCCATCTCATCCTCACTGAAAATGTCAGTGGTAAGTTTCTCATCTTATTGCACACGAGAAAATAACTGCAAAATGATTTGAATTTCTGCGGCTACTTCATCTCCAGTTTCAGATGTTGTTACCTTTGAGTTCTGAAGCCTATTGACAAAATGAATAGGGTTAGCAGAATTGGTAAGTTTTGCAGTTATGTGTTGTACTTGTTTGAAAGTATTGACGGGTGTCAGAAGACATTTCTAAAATAGTGTTAAATTCACATGAACTGACTGGTGGGATGAAGTGAGTAAACAAATTCTATTTGGGCTTTGTTTTGGAAGTGATATATACATCTAGATGAGAAGATAACGCAAGTTGTATTTTTTCACTGTTTTTCTCTTTTCTTGTACTTCTCAGTTGATTATAGGCACAGTGAAACCAGCGCCACTGCGCTAATGATTGCTTCAGGGAGAGGCTTTTTGAGTCAAGTAGAGCAACTGATCAGTATGGGAGCAAATATCCACTGGAGATCATCCAATGGCTGGTAAAAACAAACAGATAAACTGAAAGATGTATTTGTCCGTATACAAGTGAGAAAGAAATTTCTGTAACATCTAAGCTGATTTGCTCACTTATCAGACTACTTTAAGCACGAATAGGGTTTTACAGTTCAAAACAATTTCTAGCTTCCAGTTATCACACTGCTTCCTGTTAAATCTAAATTGAATTCTTAATTAAGCAGCGTCTAGTATGGGACAGATGCTCTTGATTTCGGTGTGTCTGATTAAACACACTGGCTGGAAGAAAAACTGGCATCTTTCTCACTGGGTTGATTGAATTAGACCTCAAAAGTTTTGTGGTTCTTATTTTAAGAGAGTAGCCTATACAGAATTTAGAAATAGTGTGTTCCAGGTGCAAAGATCTTCCAAGTGTTCTATCTGTAGATACTGGGAGAGCATAGGGACGCTGCCGGCTTGTGTAGGGATGGGGTCAGGAAGGCCAAGGCGCAGCTGGAGCTGGGCTTGGCAAGGGAAGTGAAGACTAACAAGAAGGGCCTCTACAGGTCTGTCAGTTAGGAAAGGAAGAACATTTGGGGCGTGTCTTCTCGGGATGATTTAAAGGAGCTAGTAAGGGTACTGCAAAAAGGCATGGTTTATCTCTGCACGTTGGTGTGTGGGTTTTGAAGGAATGGCATGTTCTTTGTCTCCATTTCCTTCTCTAGGCTTGCCTGTACTTCTTTGTAAAACTGGATTCTTTCTTGGCAAAGAATTGCAATTATCTCAAAATTCTATTGCTGTCACACCTGTTTCTGCACTTCAGAAGAGGAAGCTGCCGTTCCAGCAGTAACAGTGCTGATGAAAGATCATGCAGAAATTCATAGAGAAGTGTGGTGTCAGTTGTCTCCTCGTGTAACGTGCCATTCCTGTTTGCCTTTTGAAGCGAGACATGAAAGATTTTTCTGCAGCTCTTTCAGGATGGCTTTGAACTGGGCAAAACACTTTGGACAGACCGAGGTTGTTGACCTGTTGGAGCCCTACGAGTGAGCTAGAACTACTTTGCAGGAGTGGTTGTGTGACACGGTGCAGGGAAGTGTACCTTTTGTCTTCTTTTCATCAGAACAGGTTTTAGCTTTTTATGCTTTAACATCTGGCCTAAATAGCAAGATTTATTTGAGAAGAGGAATATTTTGAAAACATAATTATTTTTTAAAAAACATAGTTTGTATTCAGTATCACGTATTTTTTGCGCGTAGGATGATTATGGTTCTAGTGCAGTATGATTTCTTTTACATTATGAGCGTTTATCACCTTGATATGGACATTACTATTATCATTACATATAGCTGGGCAGGTTGTGATTAAGTAAGTTAAATAAATTTGCAAATTCCATACGTAGTACCATTTTAATTTCAGATACTTATTTTGGAAAGAGATCTAGTGTGCATTTTTATCTGTCTATTGTTGATACACGATAATTATATTAAAGAAACTTTATGTTTATGTTTATGTTTATGTTTATCTCTTTTCTTTAAGTTTCTTTAATATAAGTATCGTGTATCAACAATATATTGTTATGTGAATAACAATATATATTATTCTCATATTATTATGTGAATAACCTGTCAGTAGGTCATCCAAGAATTTATTTTTTATCACTTGGTTATCGTAGTTTACCTACAGTTTAGTAGAGACCGACATTATTATGATTCTTCTTAGTGAGGTTTCTGTTAATGTCGTACCTGCTGAACTGTTATGGTATGGAAGTTTTTGGAAAATACCTTTATTCTATTTTTTTTTCCTTTAGCAGATAAAGAAATGGTGTCTGTTCTTTGAGTTCTGATACATTTGCTTGTAGTTGTGTTTCAAGAAAGTATAACAAAATTAGAGTTAATGCTGAAAATTGGAAATTGCATGCTTTGCTGGGTTAATACTTCAATTGGGGAACAGTAATTGTGTTGTGGAGAGGCTATTGCACTGCACTTCCAACTTCAGGAGGAGTAGTCTGGTTGGTCTTCATCTGAATTTGAGTTGACAGCTGAGTGCAAATGTGAAGCAAACAATCTTGTCTCTGGCTTGTGGATTTGTGTGTTTTAGTGCTTTGGTGGAATCTGGCAATACGGATGAAAGTTCCCTGGTCCAGACAAGTGACGGTGATCTTAGTGCAGAGGACAGAGGACTATTGACAGCTTATCATCACAGTTTTGATGGTGAAAAAGTAGATCTGGACCTGATTATGCATTTCTTTATAACGTCTGTCACAGTTGTGGTGCTGGTGGGTATATACACATATTCCAAATAAATTACTGTGGATTCGGCTTCTGAGGAATTGTGCTCTTTTTTCAGTAATACTTATTAGGTTAAATCTTCCGAGTGCTAGTATATGCAGTACTGTAATAGATTTGAAGGGAATTTTCTATTTAACTGTGCAAACTTAACTTCTTTTTTAGGAGCAATTTTAATATTTCCTCCTGGCTGTGATGAGGTAGTTAGCCTGAGAGACCGTATTCTTTTTGATGACAAGAGATTTGCTGCTAATGCTCACAGGTGAAGCCTCTTGTTTCTGTGGTTGTCTTGAGCCTTCAGTGTTTCTTCTAAAGATGCTTAAAAAGGTGCTCTTTGTCTTGCATTAGATACCAAGTTTTCATGCTTCATTCCAGTATGCAGACCTTGGAACAGAAGAGGATGCTTCCAAGTCCATCTTCTGGCATCTGCAAATTAGCATGTACCAGGGGACTTCATCAGATTTTGTCTTGACCGATTTTGTCTTTGCTTTTATAGTTACAAGAGTGTTTGGTTTCTTTTCTTTAATTGCGGATTCTTTCTACGAATATTGCGGTAAGCAGCATAACAATCAATGATGTTGTATTTGTTATTGACTTGGGCAAGGTGGAAGAGGTATGATTGTTTTAAACTTTCTTTGGGAAGTAAACTTCTTGGTGTCGATTTAAAATATGTAATAGGTAAATTTTGGAGACCTGTTTGTTAAGTAGGCTGAGCTAGTGCGTGTCAAGCAACAAAACTCAACGAGAGCTTTGACATCCATTAGTTTTATGACACTTAGTGGTAATAGCTGGCTGTTCAAAAGCCCTGTAAAAGCTATGGCACGTTGATATAGTTATAGATCCACCTCTTTTTTTTTTTTTTTTTTTTTTAAGGTAGCATTTCTGTTTGATTTTTGAAATAGTTCCGTGAGTTTAGACTGCCATCTTCTGAGAATTGGAGAACGCTGGGAGTTTCCTTTGTCCGACTATTGTATCTGGCTGAAGTCTAATCAATGAAGTGCTAATTGAGCATTCTTTTTGATGTGTTGAATTTGTTCAAGTCAAGTGAGATAACATAAGGCAGTTTAAGATCTAGAATATGACCTAGAAGATAGAACGGGATTTCAAATGAGATATGCATACCTGGTTTCTGAAGTTCTCATTGTAAGACAGCTTTTGTTGCAATTTTGTATCAAACGTGGGAATATAAGGATGTGAGTTCCAAGTGAGACAAAGAGAACTTTATTCAATGTGATAGCATATTTTTGCTTAGTTTGTGATACCACTTAACACAATCCATGTCTTTTATTGACTTCTGATTAACTATTGCCTAGAAAACTTAATTTAGGAAAATAGGTAGCACAAGTAAGCTGTGATGGAGGTAGTATGAATTCACTTGAAATGAAGTACTTTACAACAGATGCTGCTTGTGCTTATTTCTTTTTCGAGAAATTCTGTTGATTTTCTAAATAATTAGTAACTGTTGTTTCCTGTACACTATTCGGTTTGGGTTTTATGTTCCTTGCTTTGCTTTTATAGAAGGCTTTTGATGCACGAAGTTGTGTTACCATGTTAAAAACGGTGTGGATTTCAAAAGCCAGTGCTGTCTAGGAAAAGGCAGGTAATAAACGCTTCATCGTGGATTTCATGTTGCAGATATCTGCTGTCTTGCATGTGAAAGATAAGTTAACCAGCGCAGTAGCAGCCATACTGGGTAACATTACTAGACCGGTCCAATACTGTGTGGCACAATGGCCGATGCTAATTCTCTGCAGAAGAGGAAGCAAGGAAGTGTGCGACTTCTGTTCCTTACAGCAAAGGACAGCTGAGATTTGGCTTGATCTTAGGATAGCAAAAAAAAACCCCATCACTTTATTTTTAGGCCTTATTTTTGTTTATTCAGATCTTTAAGTGTTGGGATTAAATATCAATAAGAGATTTTCATTCTATCAGAAGTAATCTGTGTACTGTAAAAGTCTCACCTCATGTGTGAGACTTAACCTTTACAACAAAGTGACCTTTTCCTTAGACCTGCTTCTGCGTTTCTGTTCTAAGTTTGTGTGTATGTGTTGTTGGCTTAATGTGTTTAGTTTTTTGAAAAGAAATTCTAATTTTCAAAAAACTTCCATATTTTCTTTTCAAGGGCTGGGTGCTGTCAGCCTGGAATCTGTTTTTGTCTCTTCAGCAGTCTCCGATTTCCGAATATGCTGGAATTTCAGACTCCAGAACTTCTAAGATTGCCACTGCAGGTGCACATGCACTTTTAACAAATTCTCATCAAACTGAACTAGTGACACCAAAAAGTGTTTAGCTTGATTTTTTATTTGTTTGTTTTTTAACTTGCAGGAGCTTTGTTTGCACACAATTGTCCAGTTGTTGACTTCCTTATGAAAGCTCCCAATCCTCCGCCGGCTTTAACTGTGAGAAACGCAGTGCAAATGCTTAAGGTCAGCAGAGGAACAGATTTAGATGGGAATAGTGTTTGACTCTGTATTTGTGGTGTAGCAACATATCTTACTGAGTTTTCTTTGTACTGAGACTGTTTAGCTGCTAAAGGACGCTTTGAGTCTGTTTTCATTTTGTGTGGGAATGTGTGGGGTTTTTTTAAGGGAAGAGACTGCTTAAAAATTTCATCTCAAACTGCTAAGGCTGTAACTCGCTTTCTTAGTGTTTGGGAACAAGTCAAGCCCAGTATTCACATCCTTTCTGGATTTTTTTTTGTAAATGAATTCTGTCAACTTTCCCACCCCTTTCCTCCCTTTTTTTTTTTTTTTTTTTTTTTTGTTTTATATAGTCAATGGATGCCATGGACCCATGGGAAGATCTCACTGAACTTGGTTATCATCTCACTGAACTACCAGTAGAGCCACATCTTGGTAAAATGGTGTTGTGTGCTGTTGTTCTGAGGTGCCTGGATCCCGTTTTTTACCATTGCTTGCACTCTTGCTTATCGAGACCCTTTCGTCCTACCTACGCTGGCCTCTCAAAAACGTTTTGCTGCAGGAACGTTTAGTGACCACATGGCACTTCTGAGGGCTTTCCAGGTATTGTTTCACCTTTGGAAAGACTCCTAATCACAGTAAATCGCAAATCAAAGTAAATGATGTACCAGTCAGGTTGGGTGTGGAATGATAGACGAGTTGCTGGAGCAGAAACTTTATTTTTGCCTAGTGGCTTTCCTGTAGGTTTGACTCGTAAATCTGTGAGTGAACACTTTTTGTCAGATTCTTTGTTTTTTCAAACCTGGTTGAGTCCTGCATGTTCCAACAAGGTGCCACTTCATATCCTACTACACTGATAACTGAAAATATTGATCTTAATGTAATGGTCTCATAATAATTCAACATAGCCCTCATTGCGCTAACTTAGGGAATGGGTGATGAGAATCTAATATTTAACCAGAAAAAACCAAGCCTGGTTTGGGACATTTCCTTTCTTGCAGAATGGTTTTTGCCTTGATTTTATTGACGTACTAAAAAAGTGCACTCTTAAATTTTAGCTAATCAAATTAGTAGGCAAATGTAAAACAAATATTCTTTCCAGGCGTGGCAGAAGGCACACAGGGACCGCTGGGAGCGAGCCTTTTGCGAGAAGAACTTCCTGTCTCAAGCCACAATGGGAATCATAGGAATGAGAACACAGTTCCTTGGCCAGCTTAGAGCCTCAGGTAGATAGCTTGGAAGAAGATCTAACATAGTTTTGGAGTCAAGCGTGTACCTAGTAGGAGGGTATCATCCAAACTGTACAAAGAGTAGCATTTGCCGGTGTCATTTTCCTTCCATGATTTGCAATAGACCAGTGCACATTCATGCGGCGCCTGGTGCAGATGTTGGAGTGAGGAGGTGTAGCCAGGAAGCAGATAATAGAAATAAGAGCGCCCTTATTATTCCACATCCCCCAGGCTTTCAGTGTGAGATCTGTTTCCTTGGATTTGTATGTTCTAATAAATTATTTCCATGGGAAACGCCTCTGTGTTTTAAAAACTAATTCTCTTCTACTTTTGTGTAAAGCCCCTTATCAGGAAGGATTTTCAGCATCATAATTTCTTCTTGATCCTGCTACAGTTGGCAGTGGTGAAAAATGGACTTTTTTTTTATTGTATGATTCCTTTTGAGAAGCAGGAAAGTAGATCTTCAATAAAAGCAGATATGGCACATGTTTGCCCTCTTTCTTCAGGTTTTGTTAGAGCCAGAGGAGGAGCCGATATCAGAGATGTTAATACTAACTCTGAAAACTGGGCTGTAGTTAAAGCTGCCTTAGTGGCTGGGATGTATCCCAACCTAGTGCATGTAGACAGAGAAGGCATGATTTTGACGGGACCAAAGGAGAAGAAAGTGTGATTCCGTCCTTCCTCTGTTCTTAGTCAACCTCATTATAAAAAGGTAAAATCGCTTTGAATTTATACTTGACAACAAAGAGGACTATGCTCTATGAAACGTTATAGAAATGTTTCTTTATAGTTGTCAGTGCTTTAAAGGCAGCATTTGAGTTAAACACTGCATATTTAGAAAATATTTTTCCTGACACTCGATAAAATAATTTGATTCAGTTCATTTTTCCAGTACTATTTCATCACAAGGTAATGGAGTTAGTCGTTCTTCTAGGTAGAATGAGACAAAAGGGTAACTTCTCCTCCCAGTCCTGAGACTGTTTGAGAGATCTTTGGCTTGAAAGCCGCCTGGCAGAGAAGGGCCCGGGGGTGCTGGTTGGCAGCACGAACACGAGCCAGCAATGTGCCCAGGTGGCCAATAAGGCCAACAGCATCCTGGCTTGTATTAGAAAAGGTGTGGCCAGCAGGAGCAGGGGAGGTATCATCCCCCTGTGCTCAGCACCGGTGAGGCAGCACCTCGAATACTGTGTTCAGTTCTGGGCCCCTCAATACAAGAAGGATGTCCAGGTGCTGGAGTGTGTCCAGAGGAGGACCCTGAAGCTGGTGAAAGGTATGAGGATAGGCTGAGGGAACTGGAAGGACTTAGCCTGCAGAAGGGAAGGCTGAGGGGAGACCTTGTGGCTTTCTACAACTGCCTGAAAGGAGGTTGTAGCAGGGTGGGTGTTGGCCTCCTCTGCAAAGTACCACAGGATGGGAAGAGAGGGAATGGGCTCGAGTTGTGCCAGGAGAGGCTTAAAGTAGATGTTAGGAAAAACTTCCCTTCTGAAAGAGTTTTTCTATATAGACATATATTTGTCTCTACCTGTATAAACTATGACAAGATTAAATTGAATTGCAACTAGAGGGTTAAACAGCCTAGTCTTATTCGCTCTTGCACGGATTCCCCCAGCAAATGGGCAAGATGCAGCCATTCAGGTGCTCCCTACAGAGTGCCTTGTATACGAAGAAATGACGAGAGCTCGTGGGATAACGAGTATCCGATGCTGTTCTGTGGTGACACCTATCACCGTGGCACTCATCTGCAGACCGGCGAGATTACTAAGTGATGCTTTGCAGGAGCCATCATTCGTTCGAGGTACAGAGGGGTTTGGATTTGGAAAGTTTCCATTGCAATATACATTTTTATATATGTATATAGAAATGCACATGTGGTTTTGCAAACAGCTTCAGGCACAAGTTTGGTAATGGCCTGTTGATATTGATAAAGGTACATGAGTGAGTCAGCTCACATCAATACAGGTGCTTATATAGCAAGGCCCTCAGCAGATTTGGGTACTGGAGTTCTGCTAACTGAAGCAGATACTTTGCACTGAGGTATGCTTGCAGAAAAAACCCAGTGGTTTTACAAGCATTTACCTTTTAAAACGAAATCTAGAAGGGAAATGGGCTTTATTGCTGGTTGTACAGTTGTGTTTGGGTTTTTGCCTGTAAGTGGAAATGATACAGAAATGTTAATGTACCTTTTCTATTTAATCTGGGGCGGTGTTCTGGAATGATAGCAGTGAGAGTGAGAGTGAGAGTGAGGACAAAACAACTGGGCACACCGGGCTGGCATGAGGCACAGTGGCCTGACACAAGGGAGACGCTGCGCCTCACATTCCAGGGGCTGCAAAGGGTTGGATTTGAGGGAGAGCGGGGCTCTCTCTCTTCTCTCAGCTTCCTCACAGTCCTTGGAACTCCTAAAAACAAGGAAGTGACAACAGAGAATTGGATTTGAGCTTCAAGGACATCATCAATCCTACACTCAAAGCCATCAGGAGATCCACTTCTATTTTCCACATCTATAAAGGCAAAATGAATTTTCGGGGAAAAGTTTGGCTAGGGAGAAGAAATAAAAGGAAGAATTCTGACTCTTGGTTTGGCAGCTTTATGTAAAATACAACATTAAAATCAATGTACAAGTTCCAGCCAGCCCAGACTGCTCAAAGGGATGCTTATGGATTCATTCCAGCCCATGCCATGGGATTGGAACTGGATGGGCTTTAAGATCCCCTCCAACCCCAGCCATTCCATGAGTCTATGATTCTTCCTCCAGCTTTCTCGAAACGGAGCCATGGTCCCGATGAATGCTGCCCGTCTGCGTGGCTCACCTCCGGAGCCACAACAGCCATCTCAGAGCGCTCTCTCTCCTTGGCGTCTCACTTGAAGGGCTCAGGGTGTGAATGGTTTGGGCTGCCAACGAGCGGACTGACTCCATGCCCTGCTCGGTGAGGGGCCGCAGGGCTGTGGTGGAGAAAAACAGAGCTGAGATGAAGCCTCGTGTCTACAGAGAGCCGCAGGCACCCCCTCCAGACCCCACCACCCCCAGGCAGAAGAGAGCTGCTGTGCAGGAATGCCCCAAGTGCCCCAGACAGGCTTCCCTGGAGCAGGGCCAGGCATGGCAGCAACCTGAGCAGTCCCCAGCCCCTGTGCCACCAGCCCCGGCCCACCCAACCCTGCCCGTCCTCACCTGTGCAGATCTCCGCCACCTTCTCTGGCCTTCGGTTCCTCAAGGGTCGTGCAGCAAGCCCTAGTGACAGAGCTGCGTCAGATCTCCCTCGCTCCCCAGGGTCGCGGCGGGAACTGGGGTCGGGGTGCTGGAAGAGGGACGTGGGGGTGGTGGCTCACCGATGAACCTCACGGCTGCCTCTTGCACTGCATCCTGAGGGTCATCCAGGTAGCGCAGGCTCTCATTCAGATAGTCCTCAGCCCTCTTTTTGTCCTGAGCCAGCTGGAGAGCACAAGGGGATGGGCATGTCAGAGGCCCTCCCCAGCTGGCCGCACCAGTCCCTCCTCCCAGGATGCCCCATTGTGGGGACCCTTTCCTCCCACAGAGCGTGGAGAAGAGCCCCTGGGAGCTCTGTTCTTGAGGACAGGGAGCAAGGGTGCAGCTCCGGGCTGTGGGCTCAAGGCTGGAGCTGGACAGGGGAGACCCACAGCCCAGACATGTCGGGCAGGCCTCGTCCAGCCTGGGCCCTGGGGGCTGGGGGTTCTTCTCACCAAGCATTCTGCAATTCTCCACATCTTCTGAGTCCGGATGGGCTCTTTGAGCTCCCTCCAGCCGAGGAACTTTGCTGCCGCCAGGAGAGCTTCCTCGGATGCCTGTGGGGCAGCAGAAGGTGGGAGCTGACACAAGGGCCTGGGCAGGGAGACTGGGCATCCCTCTTCTCGTGGCTTTGCTTGTGGGATGGCGATGGCCTTAGGAAGCTGGGATGTGCCCTGGCCCAAGTGTCTGGGAGCCTCTTCCCTACATCACGGCTCAGCCTTGAAATCCGTACCTTGGCCACATTCGGCGTTTCATCGCTCAAGTGCAGGAAGAGCGGGAGCAGGGCCATTCTCACTTTGCTCTTCATCAGGCTCTTGTGCTTCCATGCCACGCTCTTCAGCTGCTCCTTGAAGCACCCGATGGCTTCTTGTCTGACCTGGCTGAGCTCCTGGCGGGAAGAAGCAGAGCAGGACTTGAGAACCAATATCTCTCTGCCATGGTGAGCTGGAGCGTTACCACGGCTGATGGGAGGGGAAATGCTCCAGGGCTGGATTTGGGTACTGGATGGGCAGGACAACTCTGGAGGTGCAGCTGAATGGCCGTGGGCTTGTGCAAGGCCCCTCAAGGTGCTCTCCTGGCCACACAGTGCTCCCCACCAGCTCCTTCAGTCACGTTGGGGATGAGCTTCCCCAAAACGGGCTGAGGAGGAGACCGGGCTGACCCTTGGCAACGCCTGTGGGCCACGCAGCCCTGGCTCAGCCTTTGCCCCCGGCCACGCTGCCTGCGGAGAAGATGTGGTCGTGCACCGCAGTGCAACTGGGGATGCAGGAGCCCTCGGGGCTCTGAGAGCAGCTCTTGGGGAGAAGTTGGGCTGCAGAACCCAGAAACCTGGGAGAGAACAGAGAGGAGAAGCCCCTGCTCCGAGTGCTGTGGGCAGGGCTGGGCTGCAGGGCAGTTGTCCTTGCCCGGTACCCATCTGCGGGGCTCAGGTTCCCCATCAGCCTTACGTGATCAAAGATGGGCAGCAGCTTCTCCACCAGCTGCACGGCGCTGGAGCTGGCCTCCTTCTTCTTCAGGTGACCCGTTATATTTCGGATGGTCCCCAGGGCCCTTATCATGACATCTTCACTGCTGGACTGTAGGTCTTCTGTTATGTCCGGCAGGAGGACCCGCATTCTTCTTGCCTGCGTGAAGACAGTTTCCTTGTTGGGTAAAGCTCTGTGCCTGGAAAGCTCCCCAGGCAACCACCAGACCCTGCCATGGCAGGGAGAGCATTTGGAACCATCACCCCACCGCCTGACTCCAGCCGTGGCCAAGCCACCGCCCTCCCCACTGCCCCAGCTCCCGGCTGCCAGCGTGGCTCCCCCTGCCCGCGCCGCACTCACCGTCTCAGCTCTCTGAGAGAGCACCATGAAGCCTTGGAGCACTAGTGGGCGTATGGCTGCGTTTGGAGGCCTCAGGAATCTCCAGAATTTACACAATGCCTCCAAATCCTCGCTTTGAAAGTCCTTGCAGGCCAGGACCTGGAAGAAAGGCAGCAGTGAGCCAGCAGCAGAGCAGCTGGGGCTCCCCACACTGTGCAGCTCCGGGTTCCACCAGCAGCTGAGGCCAAGGGCACTTGGGACTTTTGCTGGGAACTCACGAGCAACTGAAGGATGCCGATGTCCTCTGGTAAAGTGCAGAGGAGCTGCTCCCGTTCCCTCTGGTGCCACAGGAACAGCTCCATCAAGATGCTCTCCATGGTTCCTGGCATGGAGAACATGGCCTCCCACACAGGCAGGGCAGAGCTGCAAGGCAGAGGGCTCCGTCAGCAGGGTGTCCTCGGCCACCACAGCCTGGCCTGGGGCAGCCCCGCAGGATGGGGACCTTGGCCCTCGGCTGGGGTGGCCTGGACAGCAGCAGAGGAGCGAGGAGGAGTTCGCTGTGGGGCTGAGAGGAGCGTGCTGGTGGGGCTCTGGCCTGGCTTGGCCACCTTTGGCTGCTGCAGGGCTTTCTTGGGGCTGGAAAGCATGGTGGGAGGGGGGGCCCTTCTCCCCAGGGGTGTCCTGCACCATTCCTTGGCTCCAGCAGCCAGAGAGCCTCTGTGTCCCTCTCCCCACAGGAACAACCCTCCAGGCTGTCAGGGCCAGAACCTGTCTCTTGGTGGTGCGATGGTCATTAGTGTTGCGAGCACTTTGCTCAGATGATGCTGGGTCAGGAGGAGCAGCAGTGACTCCACGCTGTGCCGCGCTGTCTCCATTTTGACGCCTGCGATGTTTTGGTGGATGGACTTGATGATGTTTGGGACCTGGAGGGGACACAGGTGAGGATGGAGCTGCCCCTGGAGTGCAGCCATTTCCTCAGCTGCCCTTCCCATCCCTCTCTGCCGGCTTCAGGTGGTTGCAGGTGCCCAAGGGCCCCGGGAGTGGGTGAGACTGAGGGATGGAGGGAGGGAGGAGGAAGGGAGGGAGAAAGGGAGGGAGAGAGGAAGGCAGGGAGGAAGGGACGGAGGAGGGAGGGAGGAGGAAGCAGGGGAGGGGAGGGAGGAGGGAAGGGTGGGAGAGAGGAGGGAGGGAGGGAGGGAGGGAGGGAGGGAGGGAGGGAGGGAGGGAGGGAGGGAGGGAGGATGAAGGCCCGGCAGGGCTCAAGGGCAGGGCCGTCCAGCCCCAGGCCACTCACATCCAGCAGCCAGCATTCAGGGGTGCCCATGGCCACATCCACCACATTTCTTGCTGCATCCTTGTCAGAGACACTCCACCAGTTCATTGCCTCAATGGCCGCGATGACGATGTCCGTCTTTTCCTCGCTTCGGAGGTATCGTGCCAGCCTCTGTGGGACAAGGGGAAGGAATGAAGAGATGTCCGAACGAGAGCCCTGGTTGTGCTGCTGTGCTGGGCAGCCCTGGCGAGAGACGCCCGGCAGCGCTGGTGGCGGCGCCCGCAGGAAAGCTGGCAGTGGGGGCTGCAGTGGCTGCCTGGGGGAGGCTGAGGAGA
Source organism: Cuculus canorus (assembly GCF_017976375.1). Lineage (NCBI taxonomy): Eukaryota > Metazoa > Chordata > Aves > Cuculiformes > Cuculidae > Cuculus > Cuculus canorus. The sequence goes on along the minus strand of NC_071441.1, from coordinate 65,294,790 downwards.
GGGGGCCCCCGGGGGGAGGGAGGAAGGTTGAGCTCAAGGGCACAGTGGGTGGCCCCCAAGCCAGACAGAGCTTGCTGGTGGCCAGGAGACTGGAGGTGCTGCTGGGAGCCTGGAGTGCAGCCCTCCCATCGCCCCTGCTCGGGGACAGCAGGAACCCTCTCAGCAGGGGCAGTGGGGCCGCGCCAGCCCCACTGAGTCTCCGTGCCTTTGCTCCTACAAGTTCCGGGCCTACGCCTGGCACGGGAGTCCCAGCAAGGGAGGAGCTCATTACCATGAGAATGCCCTTGGCATCGAGAAAATCCGTCACAGAGGTATCCTCAGTGTCTTTCTGGAGGTGTCCTCCGTCCGTTGGCATTGACCTGCCTGGAGAGTGGGGAAGAGGCAGAAGGTCAATAGGACAAAGCAGCTTCCTTGGCCAGCAAGGTCAACCCTGTCATCACCATCCTTAAGATCTAATGATACTTAAAGAGAATCAGAGCTGTCAGGAGACATCTGTGTAGAGTGCTGAAGCCCAATGCAACTTCTCTTACTTTCTTGCTTGCGGATGAACTCATATAGAGAACACAGGGCATCCAAATCAGGAGTTCCATTCTCTTCCACGCAATGTGGGAAAACGAAGAGACGTCCCAGCAGTTGTCCCAGGTTAGGGACTGGCAGGTCTCCAAAGAAGACAGGGCTTTTGGTGGGTCTTGTCCGTTTCTCCCAGACCTGGGTGCGGGAGGCAGAAGAGCAGAAGGGCTGAGGGCAGGCAGCTGGTGCTGAAGCCCTGGGGGCAAGAGGCTGCCCAGCGCTGGATCCCTGGCGGGTCAGGGCTTTGCAGGGCAATGCCGGCTCCGGCTCGCAGAGCAGCAGCCAACTGGGCAGCAGCCCCATGCGAGGGGAGCTGCGGCTGCTCTGCTGGGCAGGGAGGGGACACGGCCTGGCTGGAGGGGGCCTGGCTCCTGACCTGCAGGGTGGGGTTGTTGGCCAGCAGGCGACTGAGCTTCTTGATCCTGCCCAGGGCCCTCTGGCGCACAGCTGCTCTCCCTGAGCTGGTGAAGTCCAGAAGAGTCTGGGAAGAGAGAAGGTGCTGGTGAGCCCTGGGAGCAGAGTCCTGCTCCTGCAGAAGCAGCGCTGCTGAGCTCCTGGGCTGGACTCGCCCAGGCCACGAAGGCTTCCTCTGCTCTCCAGGACAGCCTGCAGTGGGGTCCCTGCCCTAGCAGAGCTCGTCGGTTTGGGGGTTCAAGACAGATCCCCTGGGCCAACCTCGTTGGCAGGCAGGAAGGCCGGTGCTACCCTCGGTGCTCGGAAAGAGCGTGGAGGGCAGCCCCTGGTTCCCAGAGGAGCTGGGCACCCTTCCTGCAGGGCTGCCTCTAGCTGGCATCGAGGTGGGGACCGTTGACTCCGGAGTGGACCCCCTCTGCCCCCAGGGTGAGGAGCAGCAGCGCCTCAGAACTCAACTGGTCACAGATACAGACCTGGAAGATGTTCTGCAGCTCCTCACTGACTCTAGCGACAGGAATGATGCCGAGCAACTCCTCCATCATCCTGTCCAGGGCTTCCAGGGTCTGCAAAGAAGACAAAGGATCATGGCAGGATTTCCTGCCATCCCTCTCACCACCGGGAGGCTGATCCCACTTCCCAGTGCCAAGGCAGGACTCGCACACGTGCCTGGCAGAGTCCCAGAGCACAGAGCATCCGGTGGCACTGGAGGTGGCCAGAACACGGGAAGGGGATGAAGGCATGAGGGTGGGCAAGCGAAGCTGAGCCCCTGCCTTGGACCCCTGGTGGCATCGCAGCACAGGGCGGCCAGGGAGCAGCCCAGAGGGCCTGGGGGCTCCTGTAGCTCGCTCAGCACTTACCGCAGTGCAGGGATCAGTGTCTGCTTCTGCCTCGAAAAACTCCTTTGCTTTTATAGAAAGGGGCAAGAGCGTTGTCAGGCAGGTTTGTATCAGGAATTTCTCCTTGCCCTCCAGCACTCTCTCCACAGAGCTGCAAAGAGAGAGAGAGGCCAGTCGGGCACCGGTGCTGGGAGCGGTGCCTGGAGGCCTCGGATGCGTGGACGTGGACCTTGGGTGTCCCAGGGAGGGATGTTCAGGTACCTCAATTCGGTGACCACACACATGGCTTTCTGCCACAGCTCCAAGTGGATGTAGTCGTTCCCGCATTCCTCTTGCAGCAGCGCCTGCAAAGCACAACTGGTATGGGGCCTGGCAGCAAGAACACCCAGCGCCACCACACCCTCACCACCCAGTGCCACCAGACCTTCACGGTATCATACAGCCTTTAGGGATGGAGAAGATCTCTGAGCTTATCCAGTCCCAACCCCACCAGGCCTACTAAAGCCTGTCCCAAAGCGTCACATCTCCACGTGTTTTGAACCCCTCCACGACAGAGACTCCACCACCTCCCTGGGCAGCCTCTTCCAATGCTTCACCCCTCTTTCTATAACCAAATTGTTCAATACCCAACATAAACCTCCTCTGGCGCAACTTGAGGTCAGTTCCCCTCACGCCGAGCAAGCTTTGCCCTCTTCCGCTGAGCTCCTGCCTGTCCTCTTACCTGGACCTTCTCCACCACCTTGTAGCCACGGTAGAACATGTCCAGGCCTCGCAACAAGCAGGACTTCTTGGCAGTTTGGCAAACGGTTCTGACGCTGTCCAGAAAATTCATCTTCCTGCTGTGCTCCTGGCACAAAGACAAAACAGGGAGCGTCACAGGAGGACACACCTGGCCAGCAGGACCGGAGCACTGGAGATGGAGACCTGGGAGAAGCAGCTCCGCCCAGGCAGCGAGGGGCAGGGGTACCTTCTCTGGGCAGCTGACAAACTTGCAGATGAAGTCTATGGTTTTCTTCAGCTTTGCGTACAAGGGGAACCAGCTGATGTCTAAGAAAGCAGGAGAGCAGGGAGGGCTGTCAGAGGGTGCAGTGGGCTCTGCTGACTGCAAAAGTGGGGGCCTGGCGCTGCGGAGCAGAGGAGCAGAATCTCCCCCGTGACCCTGGCGTCGATCCCTGCTCAGCCCACCAGGGCTCCTCACTCACCGATCTTCAGGGGCTCGACCACAGCCGCCTCCTCAGGCTGTGGGGCAGAGTTGCTCTCCTGGGGAGACTTGTTCTTCTCCCAGGCCATCCTGGGGCTGCGAGGAGCTCTCTTTGCCATCGTTTGGGATGGAAGTAAAGCGTAGGGAGTGAGAAGGAAGAAGCTTCGGCAAACACCTCAGCACCACAGGGTAAGACGTGAGCTCTGCTCGGGAGCTGCGAGCTCTGATGTCTCTCCTGTGACTGTCCTGACGGACACTGAGGGCTTGGGGGGTCCGTCTTCCTCACCTCACGGGGGTCAGGGTGGGATCCCACTGTGATGTCACAAAGGGTCCCACCACGACCTGGCAGGCGGTCAGGGAGGGGAAGGGTGGCCCTGGAAGGGAGAGTAAGATGGGGACGGGGAGCATCAGGCGAAAGGGGGAAAGAGAGGAGAGGAGAGAAGGTCCCCGTGCAACAGCCCGGAACCTGCCCAGCACAGCAGGACAATAAATCATCCAATCATGGAATGTCTTGAGTCGGAAAGGACCCACAAGGGTCATTGAGTGCCACTCCTGTCCCTGCATAGGACACCCCCAAAACTCATCAAAGCATGGAATGTCCTGAGTTGGAAGGGACCCACAAGGTTCATCGAGTCCAACCCCTGTCCCTGCACTGGAGAAACCTAACACACGCTCTGTGTGTCGGAGGACATTGGCCAAAGGCTTCTTGAACACTGTCAGGCTTGGTGCCGTGACTGCTTCCCCGCGGAGCTGTTCCAGTGCTCCACCACCCTCTGGGTGAAGAACACTGTCCTCACGTCCAGCCCAACCCTCCTCTGGCGCATCTTCCTGCCATTCCCTCGGGTCAGAGAGAAGAGCTCCGTGCCTGCTTCTCCTCCTCCCCGTGTGAGGAAGCTGCAGAGCGCCAGGAGGTTTCCCCTCAGCCTCCTCTCCTCCAGTCTGAAGAGACCAAGTGACTTCAGCCGCTCTTCCCGTGGCTTCCCCTCTAAACCCTTCACCAACTCCGTGCCCTCCTCTGGACACTCTCTGTCAGAAGAGATGGTGAGCAAGAAATGGCCACGAGTCTTGTTGGGCCTCTGGAGAAGGAGAGCAGAGCGTCTGATCTCCAGCGAGCTGCCGGCCTGAGGAGAATCACCACCGCTGGCAAAACCAAGGAGGCATGAAAACAAGAACAGCGGTCACGAGGAGCTCGGGAGGAGACAAACACACTGTGAAAATTTGTGTGAAGGACCTGTGGGATCGGTGTTGACGTTTTTAGTAAGGTATAAATACGAGCTGGCAACAATAGACTGGGTCTTAGCTGCAAACACAAGCTGAGACTGTGCACGTTCGTAGGCCATGAACAGCGTCCGATTTTGGGTCCGAACGGAGGCATGGGAGGAGCGCCCTGCGTGGCATCCACCGCAGAAGGGCTGGAGGGGTGAAACAAAGTCCAGGGTGCGCCCGCAGACACCTGCTTGCAGGATGGAGCTGAGCTGCTCACAAGGGGATGGGGAACTCGATGACCCCGAAGCAGAAGGATGGAATTGACTTATTGACACGTCTTTTAAAGAGGCCAAGCCGAACGCCAGAAATGAGCGACCTCCAAGCAGTCTCGGGGCGGCAGCCTCCTTGGGCTGGTGGGCCTTCCTATGACCGTTGTACCAGTCCTTGTTATGTGCCTTCAACCAGATACAGTCACTGCACGCTAACAACACTTGTGTGTCAGAATCCTATGTTTTACTGCATTCAAAGTTATAACTTCAACAAAGGATTTCTTCTTTCAGCAGCAGGCTCGCTCGGCTGGTTTGTTCTGCAGCAGCTGCAGCGAGTGGCGTGCGGGGAGAAGGAGGCTCATGCCCGGGGTTCTGTGGGCGCAGAGACTGCCACCGTCGCGTTAAGGAGCCCTGGGTGTGCATAGGCCACTGGGAGCACTGGGGAGGGACTGGGAGCACTGGGCTGGCACTGGGAGCACTCCGCTAAGACCAAGAGCACGGGGCTGGGACTGGCAGCACTGGGCTAAGACTGGGCACACTGGGCTGGCACTGGGCACACTGGACTGCCACTGGGCACACTGGGCTGGTACTGGAAAGACGGCAGTCTGGGGGTGGGGGGATCTGGTGGGATTTACAAGGAGGAACCTGTGGCTGCCCCATCCCTGGAGGTGTTCGGGGCTGGGATGGATGGGCCTCGGGCAGCCTGATCCAGCGGGAGGTGTCCCTGCCCATGGAATTAGGTGACATTTAAGGTCCCTTCCAACCCTAATTATTCTATCATTCTATGATTCCTAGATTAAATTGAGAGCTTTCTCTGCTTTTGAGTAGGTACTTGGGGCTTCCGTGTCTGCTGAAAATATTGGCACAATTCACAGTCCTCTGTGTCCTCTGTTCAGGGAGGACTCTACATTCCGTGGAGAGACTTCCATACGTGATGGTTGGGTTTGCCTTTGCAAGACTAACCGTGTTCTTGTAAGGCCAATATTGCTTAATACAGTGTTTCTGGAGATGGTGAGTCTGTGGAGCCGTGAGGCTTGTATTGCCTCGTACGACACTTGCAGGGCCCTGCCCACAAAGGAATGTGTTGCCTTGTCCAGGATTCCCAGGCCCACGCCCTGTACCCCAAGGACAGAGGTGGCACAGAGTGGGAGAAGAGGTGGGCTCCTTACCCCAAAACACCACCAGTTTCCAACTGGGAACCCAAGGCGGGTTCACGAGGGGATCTGGTCCTGTTCCAAATGGGGCAAAACCAGAGAAACCCAGGGATCACTGCCAAGAAACCCCAAATCCACGGAGCGTGGGGAGGCGCGGGGGCACCAGCCTGCACCCCAGGGGGGCAATCCAGCCCCTCAGCCTGCACCCCACAAGACAGGGCACCCCAATCCCACCCCAAAGCGCCCGGCCTGGTCCTCCTGCCTGTGCCATGGGGGCTGATGCCCCTCCTGCATGCCCTGCTGTCTGGGGGTGCCCCCATCCCAACATGGGAGGGGGCACTGAGGGAGGAAGGCTTTGGGGCACCGGGGGGCTGCCAAGGAACCCCCATTTGTGCAGATTCGGGCCCCCCCTTAGGCCTTGGGGGTCCTCGCAGGGGGGATGCCATCATTCTAGGGCATGAAATCTTCACCCTTGTCCTCTTCTCCTGGGGCTGCGTCTGAAGAGAAAACGGCCCTACCCTTACCTAAATCTCCTCACACTCCCTTCAAACTCCCCCAAAACAGGACTTTCACCTCAAAGCCGCTCACAAACATCCCCAAAACATGTTTTTCCCCTTACATTGACTTTCCCCTTAAATCTTCTTTTAAAATCAATTGGAAGATTGACTTTCCCCTCAAATCTTCCCACATTTCATAGAATCATGGAATCTTATGGACTGGGAGAGACCTCAAAGCCCATCCATTTCCATTCCTTGCCATGGGTAGGGACACCTCCTGTGCGATCAGGGTGCTCCAAGCCTCATCCAGCCTGGCCTGGAACAGCGGCAGGGATGGAACAGCCACCACTTCTCTGGGCACCTGGCACTCTGGGCACTGGGCACACCAGGCTGGAACTGGGCACACCGGGCTGGCATGGGGCACAGTGGCGTGACACAAGGGAAATGCTGCTCCCCGCATGCCGGGGAGCAAAGGGTTGGATTTGAGGAAGAGGGGGGCTCTCTCTCTTTTCTCAGCTTCCTCACAGTCTTTGGAACTCCTGAAAACAAGGAAGTGACAACAGAGAATTGGGTTTGACCTTCGAGGACATCATCAATGCTACACTCAAAGCCATCAGGAGACCCACTTCTATTTTCCACATCTATAAAGGCAAAATGAATTTTCAGGGAAAAGTTTGGCTAGGGAGAAGAAATAAAAGCAAGAATTCTGAATCTTGGTTTGGTAGCTTTATGTACAGTACAGCATTAAAAGCAAGGTAGAGGTTCTGACAGCAGACTGCACGAGAAGTTCACTGTGGAACTGCTGTCTTTCTTTCCAACAAGGCTGGGAAGGCCAGTCCAGACTGCTCGAAGGGATGCTCATGGAATCACGGAATGGTTAGGTTTGGGTTGGAAACCCATTTAGTTCCCACCACCACCACAGGCAGGGACACCTTCCACTCTAATGCTAACCCTAACGCTAACACTAAACCATGCCCAAAAACCATAAGCATAACCATAAACTTAAACCTAACCCCTAATGCCAACCCTTACGGCCCAGGTTGTCCAGAGAAGTCACAGCTGCCCCATAACTTGAGATGTCCTACAAAGCACTGGATGGGGCTGGAAGTAACCTGGTCCAGTGGGAGGTGTCCCTGCCCATGCCATGGGATTGGAACTGGATGGGCTTTTCCAGGTATTGTTTCACCTTTGGAAAGACTCCTAATCACAGTAAATCGCAAATCAAAGTAAATGATGTACCAGTCAGGTTGGGTGTGGAATGATAGACGAGTTGCTGGAGCAGAAACTTTATTTTTGCCTAGTGGCTTTCCTGTAGGTTTGACTCGTAAATCTGTGAGTGAACACTTTTTGTCAGATTCTTTGTTTTTTCAAACCTGGTTGAGTCCTGCATGTTCCAACAAGGTGCCACTTCATATCCTACTACACTGATAACTGAAAATATTGATCTTAATGTAATGGTCTCATAATAATTCAACATAGCCCTCATTGCGCTAACTTAGGGAATGGGTGATGAGAATCTAATATTTAACCAGAAAAAACCAAGCCTGGTTTGGGACATTTCCTTTCTTGCAGAATGGTTTTTGCCTTGATTTTATTGACGTACTAAAAAAGTGCACTCTTAAATTTTAGCTAATCAAATTAGTAGGCAAATGTAAAACAAATATTCTTTCCAGGCGTGGCAGAAGGCACACAGGGACCGCTGGGAGCGAGCCTTTTGCGAGAAGAACTTCCTGTCTCAAGCCACAATGGGAATCATAGGAATGAGAACACAGTTCCTTGGCCAGCTTAGAGCCTCAGGTAGATAGCTTGGAAGAAAATCTAACATAGTTTTGGAGTCAAGCGTGTACCTAGTAGGAGGGTATCATCCAAACTGTACAAAGAGTAGCATTTGCCGGTGTCATTTTCCTTCCATGATTTGCAATAGACCAGTGCACATTCATGCGGCGCCTGGTGCAGATGTTGGAGTGAGGAGGTGTAGCCAGGAAGCAGATAATAGAAATAAGAGCGCCCTTATTATTCCACATCCCCCAGGCTTTCAGTGTGAGATCTGTTTCCTTGGATTTGTATGTTCTAATAAATTATTTCCATGGGAAACGCCTCTGTGTTTTAAAAACTAATTCTCTTCTACTTTTGTGTAAAGCCCCTTATCAGGAAGGATTTTCAGCATCATAATTTCTTCTTGATCCTGCTACAGTTGGCAGTGGTGAAAAATGGACTTTTTTTTTATTGTATGATTCCTTTTGAGAAGCAGGAAAGTAGATCTTCAATAAAAGCAGATATGGCACATGTTTGCCCTCTTTCTTCAGGTTTTGTTAGAGCCAGAGGAGGAGCCGATATCAGAGATGTTAATACTAACTCTGAAAACTGGGCTGTAGTTAAAGCTGCCTTAGTGGCTGGGATGTATCCCAACCTAGTGCATGTAGACAGAGAAGGCATGATTTTGACGGGACCAAAGGAGAAGAAAGTGTGATTCCGTCCTTCCTCTGTTCTTAGTCAACCTCATTATAAAAAGGTAAAATCGCTTTGAATTTATACTTGACAACAAAGAGGACTATGCTCTATGAAACGTTATAGAAATGTTTCTTTATAGTTGTCAGTGCTTTAAAGGCAGCATTTGAGTTAAACACTGCATATTTAGAAAATATTTTTCCTGACACTTGATAAAATAATTTGATTCAGTTCATTTTTCCAGTACTATTTCATCACAAGATAATGGAGTTAGTCGTTCTTCTAGGTAGAATGAGACAAAAGGGTAACTTCTCCTCCCAGTCCTGAGACTGTTTGAGAGATCTTTGGCTTGAAAGCCGCCTGGCAGAGAAGGGCCCGGGGGTGCTGGTTGGCAGCACGAACACGAGCCAGCAATGTGCCCAGGTGGCCAATAAGGCCAACAGCATCCTGGCTTGTATTAGAAAAGGTGTGGCCAGCAGGAGCAGGGGAGGTATCATCCCCCTGTGCTCAGCACCGGTGAGGCAGCACCTCGAATACTGTGTTCAGTTCTGGGCCCCTCAATACAAGAAGGATGTCCAGGTGCTGGAGTGTGTCCAGAGGAGGACCCTGAAGCTGGTGAAAGGTATGAGGATAGGCTGAGGGAACTGGAAGGACTTAGCCTGCAGAAGGGAAGGCTGAGGGGAGACCTTGTGGCTTTCTACAACTGCCTGAAAGGAGGTTGTAGCAGGGTGGGTGTTGGCCTCCTCTGCAAAGTACCACAGGATGGGAAGAGAGGGAATGGGCTCGAGTTGT